>NW_026975539.1:0-327480 GCF_030014295.1 Loxodonta africana
ATGGAGCAGAAAGGAGCTGAATCGAGCTGTTATGGCCGGAATCAGGTCGAATCGCGTTCAAGTGTGTCCAGTAGAATTGAACAGATTACAGTAGGGTAAGTTAAGGTAGGTTAGGGTAGAATAGAATGCAGTAGAACAGAACAGCATAGAACTGAACTGAAAGAACAGAATAAGGTTGAGTAGAGTATAGAAGAGTAGAGTACAATAGACTCAAGTATTGCCAAATACAGCCAAATAGAGCCAAAATCAGCCAAAGCAATAGAAATCCAGACGAATCACTCTGAATCCCGTGGAATCCTGCCATATTGCATCAAATCCCATAGAATTGCATTGAATCCCATTGATTCAAGTCAAATCAAACCCAATCGATTAGAATAGACTAGAGTAGGGTAGAGTACAATACAATAGAATAGAGAAGAATAGAGTAGGATGGAGTAGAATGGTGTAGAACGGACTTGAGTGGAGTTGAATCCAGTCAAAAAGAGATAATAGAGTTGAAGAGTCTAATACAGCCAAAAAGAGCTGAATAGAGTGTATTAGAGCCGAATAGAGCCGACTAGAGTGGAATGGAGCTGATTAGAGCTGAATCGAACCGATTTGAGCTGAAGGGGGATGAATGGAGTGCAATGGAGCCATTTTGAGCTGGATCCCATTGAAATGCGTGGAATCGAATCCAGTAGAATGGATTGGAGTAGGGTAGGATAGAATAGAGTAGAATTGAACACAGTAGAAGAGAATAGAAAGAATACAATAGAATAGAGTAGAAAAGGGTAGAGCAGAACAGAATAGCGTACAGTAGAATAGAACAGAGTCAAAAAGAGTTGAATCAAGCCAAATGGAGATGAAACGAGACAAATTGTGTAGAATCCCATCGAATCAATTACAGCAAATTAGAGTAGGGTAGAGTAAAATAGTGTAGAATGGAGTAGAATACTGTGCAATGGAATCAAATGGAGCCGAATAGAGTCGAATAGTGCCGAAGAGGGCCGAATTGAGCTCAATTGAGCCAAATCGAGCCGAATCCAGTGAATCGAGGCTAATGGAGCTGAATCGAGCCTAATCAAGCTGAATCGACACCATTCGAGCCAAATGGAGCCAAATGGACACGAATCGAACCGATTCGACCTGAATCGGGTCAAAATTCGTGGAATTGAATCAAATAGATTAGAGCAGGGGAGTTTCGGGTATGGTAGGGTAGGGTAGAATAGGGTCAAGTAGAATAGAATAAAACAGAATAGAGTAGAACAGAACAATACAGAACGAATACAGGAAAGAGTAGGCTAGAGTAGAGCAGTGGGGACTAGAGTAGAATAGAATAGATTCCAATAGAGCCAAATCGAGCCGAATCGCGTCAAAATGGGTTGAATCAAATCCAATCAAATGGATTTGAATAGATTAGAGTTGGGTAGCTATTATAGGGTAGGGTAGAATGGAGTAGAATAGAACAGAACATAATAGAAACAACAGAATAGAGAAGAGTAGACTAGAGTATAATAGAGTCGAATACAGCTGAATAGAGCTGAATCGAGATGAAATGAGAGGGATCATGTCAAATTGATTAAATTAGAGTCGTGTAGGGTAAGGTAGAGCAGAATAGAGTAGAATAGTGTAGAATGGTGTAAAATGAATAGAATGGAGTCAAATAGAGGTGAATAGAGTAGCAAAGAGTCAAATAGAGCAGAATAGGACCGAATAAGGCCGAATCGAGCAGAATCGAAGCGATTCAAGCCAAAACGAGCTGAATGGAGCCTAATTGAGCCAAATAGAGCCAAGTCGATCCGATTCGAGCCGATTCAAGCTTAATCGCATCGAATCGTGTTAAATGCATCAAATCCAATCGAAACATATAGATTAGAGACGGGTAGACGAGGATAGAGTAGAATAGAAGAGATTAGAACAGAATAGAAGGAATAGAATAGAGTGGAAAAGAGTAGGGTCGAATAGAGCCGAATAGGCCGAATAGAGACGAATAGACCTGAATACAGCCGAAAAGAGCACTATAGTGCCAAAACGCACCTAATCGAGCTGAATCAAGCATAGAATCTGGTCAAATCTCTTCGAATCCCGTCAAATGCCTTCGGAACTCGTCGAATCCCGTCAAATCCTGTCAAATCGCGTCGAACTGAATTGAATTGAATCAAATAGATTAGAGTAGGGTAGGTTTGGGTGGGGTGCAGTAGGGTTGGGTAGGGTAGAATAGAATAGAGTACAACAGAATAGGAGAGAACAGAACGGAACAGAATAGAAAGAATACAACAGGATAGAATAGAGTAGAGAAGGATAGAGTCAAATAGTGCAGAACAGAGCCGAATTGAGCCGAATGGAGACAAAACGAGACGAATTGTGTTGAATCAGGTCAAATCAAATAAAATCAATTAGAATAGAGTAGGAAAGGGTAGAATAGAATAGAGAATAGTGTAGAATGGTGTGGAATGGAATAGAATGGAGCAGAATAGAGACGGATAGAGATGAATAGAGTAGAAAAGAGTCGAATAGAGCAGAATAGGGCCGAATAGGGCCAAAGAAGGCCTAATCGAGCAGAATCCAGCAGAATCGACCCAATTAGAGCCAAATCGAGCCGAATGGAGTGAAATGGAGCCAAATCGAGCCGACTCAAAGCAAATCGAGCTGACTCAAGCCTAATCGCCTCGAATCGCGTGGAAATGCGTAGAATGAAATCGAATCAAATAGGTGAGAGGAGGGGAGAGGAGGGTAGAATAGAATAGAACAGGACAGAATAGAAAGTATAGAATATAGTACAGTAAGGTAGAGCAGAGAAGAGTAGAGCAGAGTTGAGTCAAATAGAGTTGAATAGGGTTAAATAGTGCAGGATATAGCTGAATAGAGCCAATTCTAGCCGAATCGAGCCAAATGGAAACAAAACGAGACGAATCGTGTCGAATTGCTTCGAATTTCGTCGAATCGAATCCATTAGAATAGATTAGAGTAGTGTAGGGTACGGTAGAATAGAATAGGGTAGAATGGAGTCAAATGCAGTCGAATAGAGACAAATAGAGTAGAAAAGAGTTGAATCGAGCCGAATAGGGCTGATTCAAGCATAATTGCGTCCAATGTCATTGAAATACTTTGAATCAAATTGAATCGAATATATTACAATAGAGCTTAGGGTAGGGTAGTTTATGATAGGGTAGGCAAGAGTAGATGAAAGTAGACTACAGTAGAGTCAGCAAGAGAAGGCTAGAGAAGTAGCATAGAGTAGTAAGCTGGACTAGTCAGCTAGACTAGTGGCAAAGACCAGTAGCCTAGATTACTAGCCTTGAATACTACCCTTGGCTTGACAAGTACCCTAAGTTAGTAATCTGTACTACTACCGTTGCTTAACTAGTAGCCTTAATTAGTACCCTTGTATTAACTAGTACTCTTGCCTTCGCTAGTAGTCTTAACTAGTACCCTTGCCTTACTAGTACCTTTAGCTAATAGCCTTCCCTTAACTAATATTCTCAACTAGTAACCTGGCCTCAACTAGTAACCTTACCTTAACTAGCAGTCTTAACTAGTACCCTTCCTTAATTAGTACCCTTGCCTTAATTAGTAGCCTTGACTACTGCCCTTGCCTTAACTAGTAGCCATAACTAGTCCTCTTACCTTAACTAATAGCCTTGCCTTAACTAGATGTCTTAACTAGTACAATTGATTTTACTAGTAACCTTAACTAGTACCCTAGCCTTAACTAGTAGCCCAAACTACCAACCTTGCCTTAAGTAGTACCCTTGCCCCAACTAGTACCCTTAATTAGTGTCCTTATTGAGTACCCCTAAGTAGTAGGGTATGGTGTGGTGGGGTCACGTAGGGTAGGGTAGTATACGCTGGAACAGAGAAAATAGACTAGAACAGCATTGGCCAGGGTAGGTTAGTTTAGTGTAGGGTATGGTAGAGTAGCATAGGATGGAATAGAGGAAATAGAAAGCGAGAATAGAATACAACAGTAGAAAAGAACAGATTAGGATAGGGAAGGGTGGAGTAGGGTTCTATAGAATAGACTAGTGTAGAATGGAGTAGAATGGTGTGGAATGGAGTCTAATGGAGTCGAACAGAGATGAATAGATTAGAAAAGAGTTGCATAGAGCCAAATAGACCCGAATCGAGCCGAATCGAGTCGAATTGACCACATTCGAGCTGAATGTAGCCGAAGGGAGCTGGGACGAGCCAAATAGAGACAAACAAAATGAACAGAAATAAATCGAGCCAAGTCTCACCTAATCGCATCCTATAGCATCGAATCTTGTCGAATTCCATCAAATCCCACCAAAACCCGTCGAATCTCACCAAATCCCGTCGAATTGTGTCAAATCAGGTCGAAATTGAATGGAATCGAATTAAATTGAACCCATTAGAATAGTGTAGGTTAGGCTGGGATTTGGTAGGGTAGTGCACAGAAGAATAGAATAGAGTAGCATAGAGTAGAAGAGAAGAGAATACAAAGAGTAGAATGGAGTAGAGTTGAGTAGAGAAGAATAGTCAGAGCCGAGTAGTGCAGAATAGAGATGAATAGATCCAATTCGAGCTGAATCGAGTCGAATGGAGAGGAAACGAGACAAATCACATTGAAGCGAGTCGTTTAGAATAGATTAGAGTAGGGTAGGGTAGAACAGAATAGGATACAATAGAATAGTGTAGAATGGAGTCAAACAGAGTAGAATGGTGTGGAATGGAGTCGAATGGAGCCAAATAGAGATGAATAAAGTAGAAGAGTTGAATAGAGCTGAACAGAGCCGAATAAGGTTGAATCAAGCCTAATTATGCTGAATCGAGCTGAATTGACCTGATTGAAGCCACATAGAGCTAAATCAAGCCGATTCATGCCTAATCACATGGAATCGCGTCAAAATGCCTTGAATCAAATTGAATAGATTAGAGAAGAGGAGGGTAGGGTAGGAGAGGTCAGAACACAACAAAACAGAACACAATAGAAATAGAATAGAATTAAGTAGAGCCAAGTACAGTAGAATAGAGTCAAATCAAGATGAATAGAGCTGAAAAGAGCTGAACAGAGCTGAATACAGCCGAATCGAGCAAATTCGAGGTGAATCGAGACGAATTATGACAAATCGCATATAATTGTGTCGAATCGTATCAAAGAGATTAGTGTAGGGCAGGTAAGGTTAGGGTAGGGTAGGGTAGAATAGAATAGAGGAGACTAGAACAGAACAGAAAGAATAGAGTAGGGTAGACTACAGTCAAATAGAGTTGAATACTGCCGAAAAGAGCCGAATAGAGTGGAAAAGGGCTGAGTAGAACCGAATCGAGTTTAATGGCCAAAAAGGATCTGAATCGAGCAGATACGGCACGAATCAGGTCAAATCCCGTTCGATTGTTTTGAATAGAAAAGAATAGATTACAGTAGGGTAAGTTAGGGTAGGGTAGAATAGAATGCAGTAGAACAGAACAGGATAGAACAGAACAGAAAGAATAGAATATGGTCGAGTAGAATATAGAAGAGTAGAGTAGAACAGTTCGAATATTGCCGAATACAGCCAAATAGAGCCAAAAAGAGCTGAAGCAATAGAAATCAAGATGAATCAGGCCGAATCCCACGGAATCATGCCATATCGCGTCAAATCCCGTTGAATTGCATTGAATCACATCGATTCAAGTCAAATCAAATCCAATCAATTAGAATAGACTAGATTTTTTTTTAGAGTAGGGTAAAGTACAATAAAATAGAATAGAGAAGCATAGAGTAGGATGGATTAGAATGGTGTAGAATGGAGTTGAACAGAGTCGATAAGAGATAATAGATTTGAGTAGAGTCTAATAGAGCCAAATAGAGCTGAATAGAGCCTATTAGAGATGAACAGAGCCGACTAGAATGCAATGGAGCCGATTTGAGCCGAATCCCATTGAAATGCATGGAATCGAATCCAGTAGAATAGAGTAGAATAAAATTGAACACAGTAGAAGAGAATAGAAAGAATACAATAAAATAGAGTAGAAAAGGGTAGAGCAGAGCAGAATAGTGTAGAGTAGAGTAGAACAGAGTCGAATTGAGCCAAATGGAGAGGAAATGAGACAAATGACATCGAATCCCATCGAATCGATTACAGTAAATTAGAGTAGGGTAGATTAGAATAGTGTAGAATGGTGTGCAATGGAATCGAATGGAGTCGAATAGCATAGAAAAGAGCTGAATAGAGCCGAACAGGGCCGAGGAAGGTCGAATCGAGCTGAAATGAGCCAAAAGCAGCCGAATCCAGTGAATCAAGCCTAATGCAGCCAAATCAAGCCTAATCAAGCTGAATCGACACTACTCGAGCCAAATGGAGCTGAATGGACACGAATCAAATGGATTCGACCCGAATCTCATCAAAATTCGTTGAATTGAATTGAATAGATTAGAGTAGGGGAGATTCAGGTAGGGTAGGGTAGAGTAGAGTAGAACACAACAGAATAGAAACAGTACAATAGAATAGCGAAGAGTAGACTAGAGTATAATAGAGTAGAGTTGAACAGAGCTGAATAGAGCCAAATCGAGATGAAATGACAGGGATCGTGTCAAATCGATTATACTAACTTAGAGTGGTGTAGGGTTGGGTAGAGCAGAATAGAGTCGAATAGTGTATTATGGTGTGGAATGAATACAATGGAGTAGAATGGAGTCATATAGAGGCGAATAGAGTAGAAAAGAGTCGAATAGAGCAGAATAGGGCCAAATAAGGCCGAATTGAGCAGAATCGAAGCAATTGAAGCCAACACGAGCCAAATGGAGCATAACTGAGCCGAATAGAGCCAAATCTATCCGAATCGAGCCGATTCAAGCTTAATCACGTTGAATCGCGTTAAATGCGTCAAATCCAATCGAAACGTATAGATTAGAGAAGGGGAGGGTAGAATAGAATAGAGTAGAATAGAAGAGATTAGAACAGAATAGAAGGAATAGAATAGAATAGAGTGGAAAAGAGTAGACGTCAAATAGAGTCGAATAGAGACGAATACAGCTGAATGGAGCTGAATACAGCCGAAAAAAGCCGTATTGTGCCGAATCGCACCTAATCGATCTGAATCAAGGAGAATCGCACCGATTGTCACTGAATAGCGTCGAATCACATCGAATCACGTACAGTCATATCATTTTGAGTCAAACCTGGTCGAATTGCATCATATTGTGTCGAATTGCAACGAATGTCATCGAATCACGGCAAATCGCATCGTATCACGTCGAATAACTTCGAATTGTGTCAAATCTCATAAAATTCTGCTGAATCACGTCAAATCGCATGGAATCTCATTAAAACTCCTCGAATCCCATCAAATACCTTCCAATCTCGTTGAATCCCGTCGATTCCCGTCAAATCGTGTGGAACTGAATCGAATTGAATCAAATAGATTAAAGTAGGGTAGGTTTGGGTGGGGTGCAGTAGGATTGGGTAGGGTAGAATGGAATAGAGTACAACAGAATAGGAGAGAACAGAACAGAATAGAAAGAATACAACAAAATAGAATACAGTAGAAAAGAGTCAAATGGTGCAGAACATAGCTGAATTGAGCTGAATGGAGACAAAACGCATTGAATTGCTTTGATTCGTTTCAAATCAAATCAAATCAATTAGAATAGATTAGGGTAGGGAAGGGTAGAATAGAATAGAGGAGAATAGTGTAGAATGGTGTGGAATGGAATAGAATGGAGTCAAATAGAGACGGATAGAGACGAATAGAGTAGAAAAGAGCCGAATAGAACAGAATAGGGCCAAAGAAGGCCTAATCGAGCAGAATCCAGCAGAATCGATGCAATTCAAGCCAAATCAAGCCGAATGGAGTGAAATGGAGCCAAATCTAGCCGAATTGAACCAAATCGAGGTGATTCAGGCTTAATCGCGTCGAATCTTGTGGAGATGCATCAAATTGAATTGAATCAAATAGATGAGATAAGGGTAGGGGAGGGGCGGGGAGGGTAGAATAGAATCTAATAAAACAGTACAGAATAGAAAGAATAAGAGTATAGTACAGTAGGGTAGAGCAGAGGAGTAGAGAAGAGTAGAATAGGATTAAGTCGAATAGAGTCGAATAGAGTGAAATACTGCAGGATATAGCTGAATAGAGCCAGTTCTACCTGAATTGAGCCATATGAAAACAAAACGAGACGAATCGTGTCAAATTGCTTCGAATTGTGTCGAATCGAATCCACTAGAATAGATTAGAGTAGGGTAGGGTAGAACAGAATAGAGCAGAATGGAGTCAAATGGAGTCGAATAGAGACAAATAGATTAGAAAAGAGTCAAATCGAGCCGAATAGGGCCAAATAAGGATGAACAGAGCCAAATCGATTCGAAACGAGCTGAATCAAAGCGATTCTAGCCAAATCGAGCTGAATCGAGCTGATGACGCTGAATCGAGCCGATTCAAGTATAATTGCGTCTAATCGTATAGAAATGCTTTGAATAGAATCAAATCGATTAGAATAGAAGAGGTTAGGGAAGGGTAGTTTATGATAGGGTAGACTAGGGTAGACAAAAGTAGACTGCAGTAGAGTAGACAAGAGAAGGCTGAAGTAATAGCCTAGACTAGTAACCTGGACTAGTCAGCTAGACTAGTGGCATAGATCAGTAGCCTAGAAAACTAGCCTTGAATAGTACCCTTGCCTTGAAAGGTACCCTAAATTAGTAACCTGAACTAGTACCCTTGCCTTAACCAGTAATCTTAACTAGTACCCTTACATTACTAGTACCCTTAACTAGTGGCCTTTACAAGTAGCATGAACTAGTACCCTTGTCTTAACTAGTACCCTTAAGTAGTAGCCTTGCCTTAACAACTAGCCTTAACTAGTACTCTTGCCTTAACCAGTAGACTTAACTAGTACACTTGCCTTAACGAGTACCCTCGCCTTAACTAATAGCCTTAACTAGTACTCCTGCCTTAACTAGCTGACTTAACTAGTACCCTTGAACTAACTAGTAGCCTTGCCTTGACTAGTAGGCTTAACTAGTAGCCTTGCCTTACTAGTACCTTTAACTAGTAACCTTGCCTTTACTAGTATCCTTAACTACTACCCTGGCCTGGTCAAAATGCATTGAATCTAATTGAATAGAGTAGAGGAGGGTAGGGTAGGAGAGGTTAGAATAGAACAAAACAAAGCACAATAGATAGAATAGAATAGAATTAAATAGAGTCGAGCATAATAAGATAGAGTCAAATAGAATTGAATAGAACCAGAAAAAGGCGTACAGAGCTGAATGCAGCTGAATCAACCAAATTCGAGGTGAATCGAGACGAATCGTGTCAAATTGCATTGAATTGTGTCGAATCGAATCAAATATATGAGTGTAGGACAGGTAAGGTTAGGGTAGGGTAGAATAGAATAGAGTAGAATAGAACAGAACAGAAAGAATAGAGAAGAATAGACTAGACTAGAGTCAAATAGAGTCGAATACTGCTGAAAAGAGCCGAATAGAGAGGAAAAGGGCCAAATAGAACCGAATCGAGTTTAATGGCACAAAAAGGAGCTGAATCGAGCTGATATGACCTGAATCAGGTTGAATCCCATTCAAGTGTGTTGAATAGAATAGAACAGATTACAGTAGGGTAACTTAGGGTAGGGTAGGGTAGAATAGAATGCAGTAGAACAGAACAGGATAGAATAGAACAGAACAAAGAATAGAATAGGGTCAAGTAGTGTAGAGTATAGAATAGAGTTGACTATTGCCTAATAGAGCCAAATACAGCCAAATAGAACCAAAAAAAGCAAAAGCGATAGAAATCAAGAAGAATCGCACTGAATCCTGTGGAATCGTGCCATATCGCATCAAATCCCGTCGAATTGCATTGAATCCTATCGACTCAAGTCAAATCAAATCCAATCGATTAGAATAGACTAGAAAAGGGTAGAGTACAAGACAATAGAATACAGAAGAATAGGGTCGGATGGAGAAGCATGGTGTGTAATGGAGCCGAAAAGAGATAATAGAGTTGAGTAGTCTAATAGAGCCGAATAGAGCTGAACAGAGCATATTAGAGCTGAATAGAGCTGACTAGAGCCGAATGGAGCCGACTAGAGATGAATCGAACTGATTTGAGCTGAAGGGGGATGCATGGAGTGCAATGGAGCCAATTTGAGCCGAATCCCATCAAAGTACGTGGAGTCAAAACCAGTAGAATAGATTAGAGTAAGGTAGGATAAAAAAGAGTAGAATAGAATTGAACATAGAGGAAGAGAATAGAAAGAATACAACAGAATAGAGTAGAAAAAGGTAGAGCAGAGCAGAATAGTGTAGAGTAGAGTAGAACAGAGTCAAATAGAGTCGAATTGAGCCAAACGGAGACGAAATGAGACAAATAGCGTCGAATCCCATCAAATAAATTACAGTAGAGTAGGGTGGAGTAGAATAGTGAAGAATGGAGTAGAATGGTGTGCAATGGAATTGAATGGGGTCAAATAGAGTAGGAAAGAGCCGAATAGAGACGAATAGGGCCAAAGAGAGCTGAATTGAGCTGAATTGAGCCAAATCGAGCCGAATCCAGCAAATCGATCCTAATGGAGCCGAGTCGAGCCTAATCAAGCTGAATCGACACTATTCGAGCGAAATGGAACTGAATGGACACGAATCGAACCTATTTGACCCAAATCGCGTCACAATTTGTTGAATCGAATTGAGTAGATTAGAGTAGGGGAGGTTCAGGTATGATAGGGTAGGGTGGAATAGGCTAGAGTAGCATAGAATAAAACAGAATAGAATAGAATAGAACAGAACAATACAGAACGAATACAGAAAAGAGTAGGCTAGAGTAGAGTAGAGGGGAATAGAGTAGAGTAGAATAGATTTGAACAGAGCCAAATAGAGCCGAATCAAGCCGAATCATGTCAAAATGGGTTGAGTCAAATCCAATCAAATGGATTAGAATAGATTAGAGTTGGGTAGTATAGGGTAGGGTAGAATAGAGTAGAATAGAACAGAACAGAATAGAAACAATAGAATAGAGAGGAGTAGAATAGAGTATAATAGAAAAAAAATATAGAGCCGAATGGAGATGAAATGAGAGGAATCGCATCAAATCCATTAGAGTACATTAGAGAGGGGTAGGGTAGGGTAGAGCAGAATAGTGTAGAATTGTGGGGAATGAAAGGAATGGAGTAGAATGGAGTCAAATAGAGACGAATAGAGTAGAAGAGTCGAATAGAGCAGAATAGGGCCAAATAAGGCCAAATCGAGCAGAATCGAAGCAATTGAGGCCAAAACGAGCCAAATGAAGCCTAATTGAGCCAATAGATCCAAATAGGTCTGAATTGAGCAGATTCAAGCTTAATCGTGTTGAATCACATTAAATGTGTCAAATCCAATCGAAACGTATGGATTAGAGTAGGGGAGGGGAGGGTAGAATAGAATAGAAGAGATTAGAACAGATTAGAAGGAATAGAATAGATTGGAAAAGAGTAGGTTCGAATAGAGCTTAACAGGCCGAATAGAGACGAATAGAGGTGAATGGAGCTGAATACAGCCGAAAAAGAGCCGTATAGTGCCGAATCGCACCTAATCGATCTGAATCAAGCAGAATCGCACCGACTGTCGCCGAATAGCGTCGAATCGCATCAAATCATGTTGAGTCACATCCAATGATATCATTTTGCATCAAACCGGGTCGAATCGCTTCATATTGCGTCAAATTGCGTCGAATGTCATCGAATCAAGGCGAATCGCGTTGTATCACGTCGAATAACTTCGAATGGCGTCAAATCTCATAGAATTCTGCTGAATCTAGTTGAAACGCATGGAATCTCATTAAAACTCTTTGAATCCCATCGAATGCCTTCGGATCTCATCAAATACCATCGAATCCTGTCAAATCTCGTCGAACTGAATCAAATTGAATCAAATAGATTAAAGTAGGGTAGGTTTGGGTGGGGTGCAGTAGGGTTGGGTAGGGTAGAATAGAATAGAGTACAACAGAATAGGAGAGAACAGAACAGAATAGAAAGAATACAGCAGAATATAGAAAGAGTCAAATATTGCAGAACATAGCTGAATTGAGCCTAATGGAGACAAAACGCATTGAATCGCTTTGATTCGTTTCAAATCATATCGAATCAATTAGAATAGATTAGGGTAGGGAAGGGTAGAATAAAATAGAGGAGAATAGTGTAGAATGATGTAGAATGGAATAGAATGGAGTCAAATAGAGATGGATAGAGACGAATGGAGTAGAAAAGAGTCGAATAGAGCAGAATAGGGCCGAATAGGGCCAAAGAAGGCCCAATCAAGCAGATTCCAGCAGAATCGATGCAATTCAAGCCAAATCAAGCCAAATGGAGTGAAATGGAGCCAAATCGAGCCGATTCGAACTGAAGCGAGCTGATTCAAGCCTAATGGCGTCGAATCGCGTGGAAATGCGTCGAATCGAATCATAGATGAGATAAGGGTAGGGTAGGGACAGGGAGGGTAGAATAGAATAGAACAGAACAGTACAGAACAGAAAGAATAGAATATAGTACAGTAAGGTAGAGTAGAGGAGT
This sequence comes from Loxodonta africana, assembly GCF_030014295.1. NCBI lineage: Eukaryota > Metazoa > Chordata > Mammalia > Proboscidea > Elephantidae > Loxodonta > Loxodonta africana. The sequence continues at coordinate 12,461 of NW_026975539.1, forward strand.
AAAGTAGAGAAGAGTAGAGTAGGATTGAGTCGAATAGAGTCAAATAGTGCAGGACATAGCTGAATAGAGCCAATTCTAGCCGAATCGAGCCAAATGGAAACAAAACGAGATGAATCGCGTCGAAATGCTTTGAATCGTGTCGAGTCAAATCCATTAGAATAGATTAGAGCAGGGTAGGGTAGAACAGAATAGAGTAGAATGGATTCAAATGGAGCCAAATAGAGACAAATAGAAAAGAGTCGAGTTAAGCCGAATAGGGCCTAATAAGGCTGAATTGAGCCAAATCGAGTCGAAACGAGCTGAAGCGAAGCGATTTGAGCTGAATCGAGCTGATGGTGCCGAATCGAGCCAATTCAAGAATAATCGCGTCTAATCTCATCGAAATGCTTTGAATTGAATCAAATCGATTAGAATAGGTTAGGATAGGGTAGATTATGATACGGTAGACTAGGGTAGACGAAAGTAGACTACTGTAGAGTAGACAAGAGAAGGCTAGAGTAGTATCCTAGACTAGTCAGCTGGACTAGTCAGCTAGACTAGTGGCATAGATCAGTAGCCTAGACAACTAGCCTTGAATAGTATCCTTGCCTTGACAAGTACCCTAAATTAGTCATATGAACAGGTACCCTTGCCTAAACAAGTAGTCTTAACTAGTACCCTTGCCTACTAGTACCCTGAACTAGTACCCTTGCCTTAACTAGTAGCCTTAACTAGTAGCCTTAACTAGTAGCCTTAACTAGTACCGTTGCCTTACTGGTACCCTTAACTAGTAGCCTTACCTACCAACCTGACCTTAACTAGTACCCTTACCTTAACCAGTAGTCTTCACTAGTACCCTTGAATTAACTAGTAGCCTTAACTAGTACTGTTGCCTGAACAAGTAACCTTAAATACTGCCCTTGCCTTAACTAGCACACTTAACTAGTACCCTTGCCTTAACTAGTACCATAACTACTACAGTGGGCTTAACTGGTAGCCTGAACTAGTACCCTTGCCTTAAGTAGTACCCTTACCCGAACTACTACCCTTAATTAGCACCCTTATTGAGTACCCCTGTAGAATAGAATGGAATGGAATGGAGTCTAATGGAGTTGAATAGAGATGAATAAAGTAGAAAAGAGTTGAATAGAGCCGAATAGCACTGAATAGGGTCAAATAGGGCCGAATAGAGCTGAATCAAGCCAAATCGAGCCGAATCGAGTCGAATCGACCAGATTCGAGCTCAATGGAGCCAAATGGAGCTAAAAAGAGTCAAATAGAGACAAACAAAATGACCCGAGCTAAATCGAGCCAAATCGCACCTAAATGCATCCTACCACATCGAATCTTGTCAAATTCCATCAAACCCCACCAAAACCTGTCGAATCTAGTGGAATCTCACTGAATCCAGTCCAATTGTGTCAAATGAGGGCGAATTGAATGGAATCAAATTAAACTGAACAGATTAGAGTAGTGTAGGATAGGCTGGGATTCGGTAGGGTAGGGCACAGAAGAATAGAATAGAGTAGCATAGAGTAGAACAGAAGAGAATACAAAAAGTAGAATGGAGTAGAGTTGAGTACAATAGTGAGAGTCGAATAGTGCTGAATATAGATGAATAGATCCAATTCGAGCTGAATTGAGTCGAATGGAGAGGAAAAGAGGCAAATCGTGATGAATCAAATGGATTAGAATAGATTAGAGTAGGGTAGGGTAGAACAGAGTAGAATAGTGTAGAATGGAGTAGAACAGAGTAGAATGGTGTGGAATGGAGTTGAATGGAGCCAAATAGAGACGAATAAAGTAGAAAAGAGTTGAATAGAGCCCAACAGGGCCGAATAAGGTTCGATCGAGCCTAATTATGCTGAATTGAGCAGAATCGAGCCGAATTGACCTGATTCAAGCCAAATAGAGCTAAGTCAAGCCGATTCAAGCTTAATCACATGGAATCACTTTGAAATGCATTGAATCAAATCAAATAGATTAGAGTAGAGGAGGGTAGGGTAGGAGGGGTTAGAATAGGACAGAACAGAACAGAACACAACGGATAGAATGGGGTAGAATTAAGTAGAGGCAAATACAGTAGAATAGAGTCAAATAGAGTTGAATAGAGCCTAACAGAGCTGAATGCAGCTGAATCCACCAAATTCGAGGTGAATCAAGACGAATCATGTCGAGTCTCGTTGAAATGAGTCGAATAGAATCAAATAGTTTAGTGTAGGGCAGGTAAGGTTAGGGTACAGTAGGGTAGAATAAAATAGAGTAGAATAGAACAGAATAGAAAGAATAGAGTAGAGTCAAATAGAGTCAAATACTGCCAAAAAGCCGAATAGAGCGGAAAAGAGCCGAGTAGAACCGAATCAAGTTTAATGGTGCAGAAAGGAGCTGAATCGAGCCGATAGGACCCGAGTCAGGTAGAATCCCGTTCAAGTGTGTCGAATAGAATAGAACAGATTACAGCAGGGTAAGTTAGGGTAGGGTAGGGTAGAATAGAATGCAGTAGAACAGAACAGGATAGAACAGAACAGGACTGAAAGAATAGAATAGGGTCAAGTACTGTAGAGTACAGAAGAGTAGAGTAGCATAGAGTTGAATAGTGCCGAATAGAGCCAAATACAGCCAAATAAAGCCAAAAAGAGCCGAAGTGATAGAAATCAAGACGAATCGCGCCGAATCCTGCGGAATCGTGCCGTATCACGTCGGATCCCATTGAATTACATTGAATCCCATCGATTCAAGTCAAATCACATCCAATCGATTGGAATAGACTAGAGTAGATTAGAGTACAATACAATAGAATAGAGAAGGATGGAATAGAATGGTATAGAATGGAGTTAATGGAGTCTAATGGAGTTGAAAAGAGGTAATAGAGTTAAGTAGAGTCTAATACAGCTGAATAGAGCCTATTAGAGCTGAATAGAGCTGACTAGAGCCGAATGGAGCCGATTAGAGCTGAATCGGACCGGTTTGAGCTGAAGGGGGATGAATGGAGTACAATGGAGCCTATTTGAGCCGAATCGCATCGAAATGCATGGAATCGAATCCAGTAGAATAGATTAGAGTAGGGTAGGATAGAAAAGAGTAAAATAGAATTGAACACAGTAGAAGAGAATTGAAAGAATACAATAGAATAGAGTAGAAAAGGGTAGAGCAGAGCAGAATAGTGTAGAGTAGAACAGAGTCGAATCGAGCCAAATGGAGACAAAATGAGACAAACCATGTTGAAGCCCATCGAATCAATTACAGTAAATTAGAGTAGGGTAGAGTAGAATGGAGTAGAATCATGTGCAATGGAAGCGAATGGAGTTGAATAGAGTAGAAAAGAGCTGAATAGAGCCGAATAGTGCTGAATAGGGCCGAGGAGGGCCGAATCGACCTGAGTTGAGCCAAATGGAGCCGAATTCAGTGAATTGAGCCTAATGGAGCCGAATCGAGCCTAATCAAGCCAAATCGACACTCTTTGAGCCATACGGAGCTGAATGGACACGAATGGAACTGATTTGAACCGAATCGTGTCAAAATTCGTCGAATCGAATTGAATAGATGAGAGTAGGGGAGGTTCGGGTATGGTAGGGTAGAGTAGGGTAGAATAGAGTAGAGTAGAATAGAATAAAACAGAATAGAATAGAACAGAACAGAATAGAACAATACAGAACAAATACAGAAGAGAGTAGGCTAGAGTAGAGTAGAGGGGAATAGAGTAGAAGAGATTTGAACAGAGCCAAATTGAGCCAAATCATGTTGAAATGTGTTGAATCAAATCCAATCAAATGGATTAGAATAGATTAGAGTTGTGTAGCATAGGGTAGGGTAGAATAGAGTAGAATAGAACAGAACAGAATAGAAACAACACAATAGAATAGAGAAGAGTAGACTAGAGTAGACTGGAGTATAATAGAGTAGAGTTGAATACAGCCGAATGCAGACGAAATGAGAGGAATCGCGTCGAATAGATTAGAGTAAATTAGAGTGGTTACGGTAGGGTAGAGCAGAATAGTGTAGAATGGTGTGGAATGAATTGAATGGAGTCAAATAGAGACGAATAGAGTAGAAAAGAGTCGATTAGAGCAGAATAGGGCCGAAAAAGGCTGAATCGAGCAGAATCAAAGCAATTCAAGCCAAAACGAGCCAAGTGGAGCCTAATTGAGCTGAATGGAGCCTAACTGAGCTGAATAGAACCAAATCGATTTGAATTGAGCCGATTTGAGCTTAATCACGTCGAATCGCATTCAATGCATCAAATCCAATTGAAACGTATAGATTAGAGAAGGGGAGGGAAGGTTAGAATAGAATAGAGTAGAATAGAAGAGATTAGAACAGAATAGAAGGAATAAAATAGAATAGAGTGGAAAAGATTAGGGTCGAATAGACTCGAATAGAGTCAAATAGAGCTGAATAGGCTGAATAGAGACGAATAGAGGAAATAGAGCTGAATGTAGCTGAATAGAGCCGAAAAGAGCCGTATAGTGCTGAATCACACCTAATCGAGCTGAATCAAGCAGAATCGCACCGACCGTCCCTGAATAATGTCGAATCACATCGTTTTGTGTCAAACCATGTCGAATCGCTTCATACAGAGTTGAATTGCATCGAATGTCATCGAATCACGGCGAATCGCTTCGTATCACGTGGAATAACTTCGAACTGCGTGAAATCTCATAGAATTCTGCTGAATCACGTCAAATCGCATGGAATCTCATCAAATCTCTTTGAATCCTGTCGAATGCCTTCAGACCTCGTCAAATCCCTTCGAATCCTGTCAAATCGCGTTGAACTGAATCGAATTGAATCAAATAGATTAAAGTAGCGTAGGTTTGGGTGGGGTGTAGTAGGGTTGGGTAGGGTAGAATAGAATAGAGTACGACAGAATAGGAGAGAACAGAACAGAATAGAAAGAATACAACAGAATAGAATAGAGTAGAAAAGAGTCAAATAGTGCAGAACCTAGCCGAATTGAGCCGAATGGAGACAAAACAAGACGAATCGCTTTGAATCGCCTCGAATCGGGTCAAATCAAATCAACTCAATTAGAATAGATTAGGTTAAGGAGGGGTAGAATAGAACAGAACAATACAGAATAGAATAGAGGAGAATAGTGTAGAATGGTGTGAAATGGATTAGAATGCAGTCAAATAGAAACGGATAGAGGTGAATAGAGTAGAAAAGAGTCGAATAGATCAGAATAGGGCCGAAAAGGGCCAAAGAAGGCCTAATCGAGCAGAATCCAGGAGAATCAATGTGATTCGAGCCAAATTAAGCTGAATGGAGTGAAATGGAGCCAAATCGAGCCGATTTGAAGCGAATCAATCTGATTTAAGCCTAATGGCGTCGAATCTCATGGAAATGCGTCGAATCAAATCAAATCAAATAGATTAGAGAAGGGGAGGGGAGGGGCGGGGAGGGTAGAATAGAATAGAACAATACAGACTAGAAAGAACAGAATATAGGACAGTAGGGTAGAGCAAAGGAGAGAACAGAGTAGAATAGAATCGAATAGAGTCAAATAGTACAGGATATAGCTGAATAGAGGTAATTCTAGCCGAATCGAGCCAAATGGAAACAAAACGAGATGAATCGCGTCTAATTGCTTCGAATCACATCGAATCGAATCCATTAGAATAGATTAGAGTAGGGTTGGGTAGGGTAGAACAGAATAGCGTAGACTGGAGTAAAATGGAGTCGCATAGAGACAAATAGAGTAGAAAAGAGTAGAATCGAGCCAAATAGGGCCGAATAAGGCTGAACCGAGTCAAATCCAGTCAAAAAGAGCTGAATCGAAGCGATTTGAGCCAAATCGAGCTGAATCGAGCTTATGGTGCCGAATCGAGCCATATCGAGCCGATTCTAGCATAATCGAGTCCAATCGCATCGAAATGCTTTGCAATGAATCAAATCGAATAGATTAGAACAGGTTAGGGTAGGGTAGTTTATGATAGGGTAGACTAGGGTAGACAAAAGTAGACTGCAGCAGAGTAGACAAGAGAAGGCTATAGTAGTAGCCTAGACTAGTCAGCTGGACTAGTCAGCTAGAGTAGTGGCATAGATCAGTAGCCTAGACAACTAGCCTTGATCAGTACCCTTGCCTTGACAAGTACCCTAAATAAGTAATCTGAACTAGTACCCTTGCCTTAACTAGTACCCTTAACTAGTAGCATTGCATGAACTAGTACCCTTAACTGGTAGCCTTGCCTTAACCAGTAGCCTCAAGTAGTACCCTGACCTTAACTAGTACCCTTCCTTAACTAGTTGTGTTAACCAGTACCCTTGCCTTACTAGTACCTTTAACTAGTATACTTGCCTTAACTAGTAGCCTTAACTAGTACCCTTTCCTTAACTAGTAGTCTTAACTAGTACACTTGCCTTAACTAGTAATCTTATCTAGTACAATAGCCTGAACTAGTACCCTTGCCCAACCTAGTATCATTAATTAGTACCCTAATTGAGTACCCCTATGTAGTAGGGTATGGTGCGGTGGGGGAGCATAGGGTAGGGTAGCATATGGTGGAACAGAGATAATAGAATAAAATAGAATAGAACAGCATTAGGTTCAGCATAGGTTAGTTTAGTGTAGGGTATGGTAGAGTAGCATAGGATGGAATAGAGAAAATAGAAAACGAGAATAGAATACAACAGAATAGAAAAGAACAGACTAGATTAGTATAGAGTAGGGTGGTTTAGAGTTCTGTAGAATAGAATAGGATAGAATGGTGTGGAATGGATTCATATGGAGGGGAACAGAGATGAATAGAGTAGAAAAGAACTGGAGAGCCGAATAGCGCCGAATACGGCCAAATAGGACTGAATCGGGCCAAATGGAGTCAAATCGACCAGATTTGAGCTGAATGTAGGCGAATGGAGCTGGAACAAGCCAAATAGAGACAAACAAAATGAGCCGAGCTAAATCAAGCCAAATTGCACCTAATCGCATCCTATTGCATCGAATCTCATTGAATTCCATCCAATCCCACCAAAACCCGTCGAATCTCATGGAATCTCACCGAATTCCGTCAAATTGTGTCAAATGGGGTCGAATTGAATGGAATTGAATAAATTGAACAGATAAAAGTAGTGTAGGTTAGGCTGGGATTCGGTAGGGTAGTGCACAGAAGCATAGAAAAGAGTAGAATAGAAGAGAATACAAAGAGTAGAATGGAGTAGAGTTGAGTAGAATAGTCAGAGTTGAGTAGTGCAGAATATAGATGAATAGATCCAATTCGAGCTGAATTGAGTCGAATGGAGAGGGAAAGAGGCAAATCGTGATGAATCGAATGGATTAGAATAGATTAGAGTAGGGTAGGGTAGAACAGAATAGAATAGAGTAGAATAGTGTAGAATGGAGTCGAACAGAGTAGAATGGTGTGGAATGGAGTTGAATGGAGCCAAATAGAGATGAATAAAGTAGAAAAGAGTTGAATAGAGCTGAACAGGGCCGAATAAGTTTGGATTGAGAATAATTATGCTGAACTGAGCAGAATCGAGCCGAATTGACCTGATTCAAGAAAAATAGAGCTGATTCAAGCCTAATCACATGGAATCGGGGTGAAATGCATTGAATCGAATCAAATAGATTAGAGTACAGGAGTGTAGGGTAGGAGGGGTTAGAATAGAACAGAACACAACACAATAGAAAGAATAGAATAGAATTAAGTAGAGACAAGTACAGTAGAGAAGAGTCAAATAGAGTTGAATAGAGCCAAACAGAGCTGAATGCAGCCGAATTGACCAAATTCGAATTAAATCGAGACAAATCTTGTCGAATCACATTAAAGTGTGTCGAATCGAATCAAACAGATTAGTGTAGGGCAGGTAAGGTTAGTGTACGGTAGGGTAGAATAGAATTCAGCAGAACAGAACAGAACTGAAAGAATACAATAGGGTCAAGTGCTGTAGAGTATAGAAGAGTAGAGTAGAATAGAGTTGAATATTGCCGAATAGAGCCAAATACAGCTAAACAGAGCCAAAAAGAGCCGAAATGATAGAAATCAAGATGAATCACACCGAAGCCTACGAAATCGTGCCATATCGCGTCAGATCCCATCGAATTACATTGAACTCCATCGATTCAAGTCAAATCACATCCAATCGATTAGAATAGGCTAGAGTAGATTAGAGTACAATACAATTGAATAGAGAAGGATGGAGCAGAATGGTGTATTGCAGTCGAAAAGAGATAATAGAGTTCAGTAGAATCTAATAGAGCCGAATAGAGTTGAATAGAGCCTATTAGAGCCGAATGGAGCCGATTAGAGCTGAATCGGACCGGTTTGAGCTGAAGGGGGATGAATGGAGTGCAATGGAGCCGATTTGAGCCGAATCGCATCGAAATGCATGGAATCGAATCCAGTAGAATAGATTAGAGTAGGGTAGGATAGAATAGAGTAAAATAAAATTGAACACAGTAGAAGAGAATACAAAGAGTGCAATAGAATAGAGTAGAAAAGGGTAGAGCAGAGCAGAATAGTGTAGAGTAGAACAGAGTTGAATACAGTCGAATTCAGCCAAATGGAGATGAAACGAGACAAATCATGTTGAATCCCATCGAATCAATTACAGTAAATTAGAGTAGGGTAGAGTAGAATGGAGTAGAATCATGAGCAATGGAAGCGAATGGAGTCAAATAGAGTAGAAAAGAGCTGAATAGAGCTGAATAGTGCTGAATAGGGCCGAGGAGGGCCCAATCGAGCTGAATTGAGCCAAATCGAGCCGAATCCAGCGAATCGAGCCTAATGGAGCCGAATCGAGCCTAATCAAGCCGAATCGACACTGTTCGAGAGAAATGGAGCCGAATGGACATGAAAGGAACTGATTCGACCCAAATCACGTCAAAATTTATCGAATTGAATTGAATAGATTAGAGTAGGGGAGGTTCGAATAGGGTAGGGTACGGTAGGGTACAATAGAGTAGAATAGAATAGAACAGAGCAGAATAGAATACAGAATGAATACAGCAAAGAGTAGGCTAGAGTAGAGTAGAGGGGAATAGAGTAGAAGAGATTTGATTAGAGCAAAATCGAGCAGAATCGCTACGGAATGGGTTGATTCAACTCCAATCAAATGGATTAGAATAGATTAGAGTTGTGTAGAATAGGGTAGGGTAGAATAGAGTAGAATAGAACAGAACAGAATAGAAATATTACAATAGAATAAAGAGTAGACTAGAGTACAATAGAGTAGACTAGAGTATAATAGAGTCGAACAGAGCCGAATGGAGAAGAAATGAGAGGAATCACGTTGACTCGATTAAATTAGAGTGGTGTAGGGTAGGGTAGAGCAGAATAGTGTAGAATGGTGTAGAATGAATAGAATGGAGTAGAATGGAGTCAAATAGACACGAATAGAGTAGAAAAGAGTCGAATAAAGCAGAATAGGGCCGAAAAAGGCCAAATCGAGCAGAATTGAAGCAATTTAAGCCAAAACGAGCTGAAAGGAGCCTAACTGAGCCGAATGGAGCCTAATTGAGCCGAATAGAGCCAAATCGATTTGAATCGAGCTGATTCAAGCTTAATCACGTCGAATCCAATCGAAACGTATAGATTAGAGAAAGGGAGGGAAGGGGAGGGTAGAATAGAATAGAGTAGAGTAGAAGAGAAGAGATTAGAACAGAATAGAAAGAGTGGAAAAGAGTAGGGTTGAATAGACTCGAATAGAGTTGAATAGAGCCGAATAGGCCGAATAGAGACAAATAGAGAAAATAGAGCTGAATGGAGCTGAATAGAGCTGAAAAGAGCCGTATAGTGCCGAATCGCACCTAATTGAGCTGAATCAAGCAGAATCGCACCGACTCACGGAATAGCGTCAAATCACATCATTTTGTGTCAAACCGTGTCGAATCATTTCATATTGTGTCGAATTGCATCGAATGTCATCGAATCACTGCAAATCGCGTTGTATCATGTGACATAAATTCGAATTGCATCAAATCTCATAGAATTCTGCTGAATCACGTCGAATCATATGGAATCTCGTCAAATCTTTTTGAATCCCGTGGAATGCTTCGGACCTCGTCAAATCCCGTCGAATCCTCTCAAATCGCGTCGAACTGAATCGAATTGAATCAAATAAAGTAGGGTAGGTTTGGGTGGGGTGAAGTAGGGTTGGGTAGGGTTGAATAGAATAGAGTACAACAGAATAGGAGAGAACTGAACAGAACAGAAAGAAAGAATACAACAGAATAGAATAGAGTAGAAAAGAGTCAAATAGTGCAGAACCTAGCCGAATTGAGCCGAATGGAGACAAAACAAGACGAATCGCATTGAATCCCTTCAAATCGGGTCAAATGAAATTGAATCAATTAGAATAGATTGGGATAGGGATGGGTAGAATAGAATAGAGGAGAATAGTGTAGAATGGTGTGGAATGGAATAGAATGGAGTCGAATAGAGATGAATAGAGTAGAAAAGAATCGAATAGAGCAGAATAGGGCTGAATAAGGCCGAATCGAGCAGAATCAAGGCGATTCAAGCCAAAACGAGGTGAATGGATCCTAAATGAGCCGAATAGAGCCAAATCCATGCGAATCGAGCCGATTCAAGCTTAATCACGTCGAATGGCGTTAAATAGGTCAAGTCCAATCGAAAAGTATAGATTAGAGTAGGTGTTGGGAGGGTAGAATAGAACAGAGTAGAGTAAGATAGAAGAGATTAGAACAGAAGGAATAGAATAGAGGGGAAAAGAGTAGAGTCGAATAGAGCTGAATAGGCCGAATAGAGACGAATAGAGCTGAAGGGATCAGAATACAGCCAAAAAGAGCCATATAGTGCTGAATCGCACCTAACTGAGCTGAATCAAGCAGAATCGCACTGACTGTCACCGAATAGTGTCTAATCACATCGAATCACATCAAATCGAATCAAGTCACATAGTTTTGCATCAAACAAGGTCAGATTGCTTCATTTCGTGTTGAATCCCATTTTATCAGGTCGAATAACTTCGAATTGCATCAAATCTCATAGAATCCTACTGAATCACATTGAATCGCATGGAATCTCGTCAAATCTGTTCAAATCCCTTCAAATGCCTTCGGATCTCATCGAATCGAGTCGAATCCTCTCAAATCACGTCGAATTGAATCGAATTGAATCAAATAGATTAAAGCAGGGTAGATTTGGGTGGGGTGCAGTAGGTTTGGGTAGGGTAGAATAGAAGAGAGTACAACAGCATAGGAGAGACAGAATAGAAGAATACAACAGAATAGAATAGAGTAGAAAAGAGTCAAATAGTGCAGAATATAGCCAAATTGAGCCGAATGGAGACAAAAGAAGACGAATTGCATCGAATCGCTTCTAACTGGCTCAAATCAAATCGAATGGATTAGAATAGATTAGGATAGGGAAGGGTAGAATAGAATAGAGAATAGTGTAGAATGGTGTGGAATGGAGTTGAATGGAGTCCAGTAGAGACAGATGGAGATGAATAGAGTAGAAAAGAGTCGAATAGAGCAGAATAGGGCCAAATAGTGTCAAATTTGGCCTTATCGAGCAGAATCCAGTAGAATCGATGCAATTCAAGCCAAATCGAGCCGAATGGAGCCGATTCGAACCGAATCGAGCTGATTCAAGCCTAATCGCGTTGAATCGCGTGGAAATGCGTCAAATCGAATCTAATCAAATAGACTAGAGAAGGGTAGGCTAGGGGCAGGGAGGGTAGACTAGAATAGAACAGAACAGTACAGAATTGAAAGAATAGAATATAGTACAGTAGGGTAAAAAGAGCAAAGTAGAGAAGAGTAGAGTAGAATTGAGAAGAAGAGAGTCAAATAGTGCAGGATATAGCCGAATAGAGCCAATTCTAGCCGAATCGAGCCAAATGGAAACAAAACGAGATGAATCGCGTCGAATTGCTTTGAATCGTGTCCAATCGAATCGATTAGCATAGATTAGATTAGAGTAGGGTAGAACAGAATAGAGTAGAATAGTGTAGAATGGAGTCAAAAAGAGACAAATAGAGTAGAAAAGAGTCGAATCGAGCCAAATGGGGCTGAATAAGGCTGAACCGAGCCAAATCGAGTTGAAACGAGCAGAATCGAAGCAATTCGAACCAAATCAAGCTGAATCGAGCTGATGTTGCTGAATCGAGCCGATTCAAACATAATCACGACCAATCACATCAAAATGCTTTGAATCGAATCAATTGGAATAGAATAGGTTAGGGTAGGGTAGTTTATGATAGGGTAGACGAAAGTAGACTACAGTAGAGTACACAAGGCTAGAGTAGTAGCCTAGACTAGTAAGCTGGGCCAGTCAGCTAGACTAGTGGCATAAATCAGTAGCCTAGACAACTAGCCTTGAGTAGTACCATTGCTTTGACAAGTACCCTAAATCAGTAATCCAAACTAGTACCCTTACCTTAACTAGTAGAATGAATTAGTACCCTTGCCTTAACTAGTAGTCTTAACTAGTACCCTTGCCTTAACTAGTTCCCTAGCATTAACTAGTACTCTTAACTAGTAATGTCAACTAGTACCCCTGCCTTAACCAGTACCCTCAACAAGTACCCATGCCTGAACTAGTACCCTGAAGTAGTATCCTGGCCTTAACTAGTACCCTTAAATAATACACTTACATAACTAGTACTCTTAAGTAGTACCCTGGTCTTAACTTAACTAGTAGCCTGAACTAGTACCCTTGCCTTAAGTAGTCCCCTCGTCCAAGCTAGTACCCTAATTAGTACCCTTATTGAGTACCCCTAAGTAGTAGGGTACGGTACAGTGGGGTAGCATAGGGTAGGGTAGCATACGGTGGAACAGAGGAAATAGAAGAAAATAGAATAGAACAGCATAGGTCAGTTTAGTGTAGGGTATGGTAGACTAGCATAGGATGGAATAGAGAAAATAGAAAACGAGAATAGAATAGAACAGAATAGAAAAGAACAGACTAGATTAGGATAGGGAAGGGTGGGGTAGGGTTCTGCAGGATAGTATAGTGTAGAATGGAGTAGAATGGTGTGGAATCGAGTCGAATGGAGTCGAACAGAGATGAACAGAGTAGAAAAGAGTTGAATAGAGCTGAATAGCGCCAAATAGGACCAAATACAGCCAAACCGAGCCGAATAGACCCAAATCAAACCAAATTGAGCCGAATCGTGTCAGTAGAACTGCCTCATGTGGCTTCCTAGGAGCAGTTGGTGGATTTGAACCACTGACCTTTTGGTTAGCAGCTGAGCTCTTAACCACTGTGCCATCAGGGCACCAATAATGTACCCAAGCCTTTATTAATGCATAAATGTGTGCCAGTGGAATTTTTAATGAAAATTATTGTGAATTTTTGTTCACGGAGCCATTCTATTAGACAAATGCAAATGCTCTTTCAGATATGTTCATTGAAACTTTATCATGACCCACATGAACATTTTCTTTTGCTGTAATTCTGAATTTAATTGGTTTAATACTATGGTCTAGCACTCATGATGTAATGGATTCTGTACTAATTCTTTGTACACAAAACAATAGAATACTAAAAATAATTACTGTCTATGAATTCCACAAGAGTTTTGTTTACAGACACATTGTGAATTGTTTCTTCTGTATCATTAACCTAAAAGGTAATAGGAATGAATTTTGCAATAAAATACTTGTATCTTCCAAACCCATAATTTTTCTTTGCTTTCTCAATGTCATTGGAGACCTTGCTCACATTAAAATCCAGGAACATTTAATAACAAATGTAAGCCTTGTTGGATCTCTTTCTCTTTCTAATCAGCACACAGGGGGCTTTTACAGAGATATTTTTCTGACGTCTCTTCAAATGTGTTCATCGTAACAGCCTAGTAATTAAGCTATTTACACAGAATCAATAACAGTATTTTTTAAACAGATTTTCTGATTCTCTCTTGAATACACCACAGTAGATTTATCTCTGCCTAACAAAAAGGATAGTAAACAAGGAGGATATTTACCAACATGAACAGTGACTATACACATGGACTTCACCAGATGGAATACACAGGAATCAAATTGACTACATCTGTGGAAAAAGATGATGAAAAAGCTTGATATCATCAGTCAGAACAAGGCCAGGGGCTGAGTCTGGAACGGACCATCAATTGCTCTTAAGCAAGTTCAAGTTGAAACTGAAGAAAATCAGAGCAAATCCACAAGAGCCAAAATATGACCTTGAGTATATCCCACCCGAATTTACAGACCACCTGAAGAATAGATTTGATGCGATGAACACTAACGACCAAAGGACAGATGAGTTGTGGAATCACATGAAGGATATCATATGTGAAGAAAGCAAGAGGTCATTGAAAAGACAGGCAAGAAAGAAAAGACCAAGATGGATGTCAGAGGAGACTCTGAAACTTGCGCTCAAACATCGAGCAGCTAAAGCAAAAGGAAGAAATGACAAAGTAAAAGAACTGAACAGAAGACTTCAAAGGGCGGCTTGTAGAAAGAGCTGGAGATAGAAAGCTAAAAGGGATGGACACGCTCAGCATTACTCCAGCTGAAAGAACTGAAGAAAAAAGTCAAGCTTCGTGTTGCAGTAGTGAAGGATTCTATGGGGAAAATATTAAGCAATGCAGGAAGCATCAAAAGAAGATGGAAGGAATACACAGAGTCATTACACCAAAAAGAATTAGTCGGGGGGCAACCATTTCAAGAGGTAGCAAATGATCGGGAACCGATAGTACTGAAGGAAGATATCCAAGCTGTACTGAAGTCACTGAGGAAAAACAAGGCTTCAGGAATAGACGGACTATCAATTGAGATGTTTCAGCAAATGGATGCAGCACTGGAAGTGCTCACTCATCTATGCCAAGAAATTTGGAAGAGAGTTTCCTGGCCAACTGACTGGAAGAGATCCATATTTATGCCTATTCCCAAGAAAGGGGATCCAACCTAATGAGGAAATTATCAAACAATACCATTAATATCACATGTAAGCAAAATTGTGCTGAAGATCATTCAAAAGTGGCTGAAGCAATATATTGACACAGAACTGCCAGAAATTCAGGCCAGATTCAGAAGAGGACGTGGAACCAGGGATATCATTGCTGATGTCAGATGGATCCTGGCTGAAACCAAAGAATATCAGAAAGACGTTTACCTGTGTTTTATGGACTATGAGAAGGCATTCAACTGTGTGGATCATAACAAATTATGGATAACATCATGAAGAATAGGAATTCCAGAACACTTAAGCGTGCTCATGAGGAACCTGTACATAGACCAAGAGACAGTTGTTTGGACAGAACAAGGGGATACTGAATGGTTTAAAGTCAGGAAGGTGTGCGTCAGGTTTGCATCCTTTCACCATACCTTTTCAATCTGTATGCTGAGAAGCTGGACTATATGAAGAAGAACGGGGCATCACGATTAGAAGATGACTCCTTAACACCCTGAATTACGCAGATGACACAACCTTGCTTGCTGAAAGTAAAGAGGAACTGAAGAACTTACTGATGAAGATCAAAGACCTTCAAGATGGATTACACTTCAAAATAAAGGAGACAGAAAATCCTTGCAACTGGACCAATAAACCACACTCTGAAATATGAAGAAAGGGTTGAAGTTGTCAAGGATTTCATTTTACTTGGATACACAATCAACACCCATGGAAACAGTAGTCAAAGAATCAAAAGCTGCATTGCATTGGGCAGATCTGCTGCAAATGACCTCTTTAAAGTGTTGAAAAGCAAAGATGTCACCTTGAAGACTAAGGTGCACCTGACCTAAGCCATGGTATTTTCAGCCACTTCTTATGTGTTTGAAAGCTGGACAGCGAATTAGAAGAGTGAAACAGAATTGATGCCTTTGAATTGTGTTGGCAAAGAATATTGAATATACCATGGACTGTCAAAACAATGAACAAATTTGTCTTGGAAGAAGTACAACCAGAATGCTCCTTAGAAGCAACGATGTCAAGACTGCATTTTACATACTTTGGACATGTCAGGAGGGATCAGTCCCTGGAGGACATCATGCTTGGTAAAGTACAGGGTCAGTGGAAAAGAGGAAGACTCTTAATGAGATCTATTGCCACAGTGGCTGCAACAAGGGCCTCAAGCATAACAATGATTATAAGGATGGTACAGGACTAGGCAGTGTTTTTTTTCTGTGGTACATAGGCTCACTATGAGTCAGAACTGACTCATCAGCACCAAACAACAACAATCCTATATGGGGTTTGTTGAACTTCTCAGATAGTTAGATTTCATCTTTCATACTAAGAAAGTTTTCAGTCAGCAAATCTTGAATGATCTTCTGTGTTTTCCATTTTCTCCCCCTATTCTGGAATTCCAATCACTCACAAAATTTTGCTCTTGATTGTATCCCACATCGTTCTCATGGTTTCTTCATTTTTCTTCATTCTTTTCTCTGACTTTTCTCAAATTGGCATCCAAAGATTTGTTTTCAGTTTCTCTGATCCTGTCTTCCATTGTTTCAAACCTGCTCCTCAAACCTTTTATGATACTGTCATTTCTGAAATCTTGTTGATTATCATTTTGATTTGTAATTGCTGTTTTTGTAAGATTTCTAATTATTAATTTTGAAATTTTATTCTGTATTATTTTTTCTGAACTCTCTTATTGATTTGTCTGTGTTTTCTTTGACTTTGGCTATATATTGGTTAGTTTTGTCTGCATTTTCCTTGATCTCTTTCACCAGATGGGTGGTGTTGTGGTTTCTGTTGCAGGCAGGGAGGGGCCTGGGCTCCTAACCGGGTCTCCTTGGGGCCGTGGTGGACAGCACAAGGGGCCCAGAGCCAATGAGGAAGAGTCTGGAATCCTGCTTGTGTACCCTCTGGGGTGAGGCTGGTGGCAGTAGATGTCTGGAGGCGGCAGTAGATGTCTGGAGCTGTCAGGGAAGGGCCTGAGGTTCATGTCTAGTCCCCTTGGGGCCACAGTGGGTGGCAGGAGTCATCTGGAGCCTACAGGAAAGGGCCAGGGTTTGGGCCAGGTCCCACTGGGGCCACAGCCAGAAGGTGGAAGAGGTGGGGGGCAAAGGCAGGGGCAGAGGATGCCAAATGGAGGAGGGCAACAGGGTGGGTTGGTACTGTGGTTCCTGGCATTTGGGGTTGCCAGGATGGGGTGGTTATAGCTGCTGTTCCCCAGAGGGGTGGGGAGTGTAGGATTGTTCCCCTGTAGTTTCCACTGGAAAGATTTTGGTCTCCTCCTTGAGTTGCAGGCAGCAATGTGATCTTACTTAGCCCTGGGTATGCCTGTGTTGTGCCTCTATCTCTTATTGGGAATCCTGTGGAGGTGCCTTTCTGTATGCGGGGTTGTTGGTTTTATTCCAAGATGGCCACGCTGAGTCATGCCGTTTGGCAAGAGAATCTCCACTCTGTATCTCTATTCCTGCTCCGTTTTATATCAGTTTCTTGTTCTCAGTAACTTCCATCTAATACTTTAACCCTTCATTTAAGGTTCAGGGATCCAGGATTGATGTGCATCTGACTAGTCTTCCATCTTGGCTTCCACTCCAATGTATATTTTCCTAATTACTTGATCTTCCCAATGGATTAACACTTTTATAATTTTTAAATGTTCTTCTTGTCTGGTAACTTTTTTTACTCAAAGTCTAATATGTCAGATATTAGTATAGCTAATTCAGCTTTCCTCTGATACTGCTCGCTTGGTGTCTTAGTTTCCTAGGGCTTCCATAACACATTAATATATTCTCTCACAATTTTGGAGGTTAGAGGTCCAAATTTAGGGTACTGGCAGGGCTATTATCTTTCTCTTTTTGTTCTGGGGGAATATCCTCCTCTCTCTTCTGGCTTCTTGTAGCCCCTGGCTTTTTTTGACAGTCCTTGGATACATGTAGGCTCATTGGCCTCTATCTTCACATGGTGTCTCTGTTGCCTGTGTGACTCTCTACATTTCCCTGTGTGTTCTCTCCTTTTATAATACTTCCGCCAGAAGTTATTAGGATCAGAACCTACCTTACTCTGATATTATCTTGAAAGAATAACCCTATTTCCCCAAACAAGGTTACACTGACAGGCATAAGGGATAAGACTTCATCACTTGCAGTGACACTTTCAATTCACAGCAGATGGCTTATGTTTCACCGTTCTTTATTTTCACCCGATTTGTGTCTTCAAATCTTAAGTGTGTCTGTTGTAGACTGGTGTATATTTGTATCATGTTTCCTTTTTCATGCATTTTTCCAACTTCTGCCTTTCAATTGAGTTGTTTCACTATTTAAATTTAATTTAAATAGATGACTTCTGTTTTCCTTCTTGCAATTTATTTTCTATAGGTCTTATGTCATTTTTAGTTGGTCTGTTTCTTGATTCCAGGCCTCTATTGTGTTAAATCAATAATTTCTAGTGTAATTTTAAAATTTCCTGTTGTATATTTTCCAATATATATTTTATATTATTTTCTCAAAAAGTCTGTGAAGATTATACTTAGCATCTTAGAACAAATTCAAATTAACAATACCTTACTTTCAATAATATTTAATAAGTCTCTGTCCCACTTATTCTTTGTAAAAATATTGTCACACAAATTATTTCTTTATATGTTAAAAGCAAGGATTTTCTTTTCTCTGCTTATTGGAAAGATTTTTGTGCAAGAAGTTAAAAGGTCTGTTTTTTTAAGGAACTAATTGAGGAAACAAACTCAGTGTGCATGGAGGTTCTCAGGGCCTTGAATATAATCACATAACCTCACACTCTTCTCTCTGCCAAGGAAAAGTAGATGACCCACAATGCTTCCTTTGAAAGTTTGTAAAACAAATTTCAACACAAATCTGAACTTAAATGATATCCATTCAGGTCCATATATATAATAGATGCACCATCAAACGTCTAGTGAATTCTTCACTTATGTGTCTGTTATGCCAAATTATATCCAGTTTGGAACCTCATATGTTTTGCAGGTGATTTTTTAAAAATCTGACAGTATATTAATAAAACTGTCTCTTTTAAAAGACATTAAATACTTGAGTGTTTATGTGCAGAAGGAGAAAGTAGGTTAGGCCCAAGAACAAACATTTTATAACTTTCTTTCACTTATTCCAGATATGCAAATGTTCAATAGTTTCCCTCAGTTTGTTCTCCTAAACATCTCTTGAGTTCACTCCCTGAGATTTCGATTCACTGCCACTATTGTGTTTTAAACATTTGCAATACCTCATTGAGCTTAAAGCATTGGCCCTCCAACTTGTCTTTCTAAACACGAACATCTCAAAATCTAACCTCAGGACATTTGGCAGAGAAATCTTTATGAAGTAAATATCTGATCACATAAATTCTTATACTAAAAAAAGAAAATCCTATATGAAACATCTGCCTCAGAATCACCTATAGTTTGTGTTTCTAAACTATTCAATGTGATTTGAAAAGTTATTTTAGGTATGACACACATAGAATTTTTACCTCAATAATCTAATCACACTAAATTTTTGTGGTTAAGTACTATGGCTGGTAATCAAGAGGTCGGCAGTTCGAATCTGCCAAGTGCTCCTTGGAAACTCTATCGGGCAATTCTACTCTGCCCTGGAGGGTCGCTATGAGTCGGAATCGACTAGACGGCAGTGAGTTTGGTTTTGGTTCAGACCTACCAGACCAGGTGCCAGTGCATTTTCAGTGCATATAAACTTTTTTGTGGCTTGAACCTCAACATAGAGAAAACAAAAATCCTAAAACTGGACAATCAAGCAATATCATGATAAAAGGAGAAAATGTTAAAGTTGCCGATGATTTCATTTTAATTGGATTCACAACCAACACCCATGAAAACAGCAGTCAGGAAATCAAGTGATGCAAAAAACTCCAAACCAAGAATAATGTATCCTGCAAAACTCTCACTCAACTGTGATGGCAAAATTAGGATATTTCCAGATAAACAGCAATGAAAGGAATATGGAAAAACCAGACCAAACTTACAAGAATTATTAAAGGGAGTCCTTCAGTTAGAAAACAAACAATATTGGACAACAACCTGAATCTAGCACTTAAGACAGCCTCCGCCAGATACCAACCAAGCAAAACAGGAATAGAGGGACATTCCTTGATGTAATAAAGGGCATTCATACAAATCCAACAGCCAACATCATTCTTAACAGAGGGAGGAGGAAAACATCCCCCCCAAAAACAAGAAGACCAATCTTATTTAACATTGTGCTGGAAGTCTTAGCTAGAGCAATAAGGCAAGAAAAAGAAATAAAGGACATCCAAATTGGTAAGGAAGAAGTAAAATTACTATACATGAAGAACCCAAATGCCTACACAAGAAAACTGCTGGAAGTAACAGAAAGATTCAGCAGAGTAGTAGGATAAAAGATCCACCCACCAACCACTGCCTTCGAGTCGATAAAAGATAAACATAGAAAAATCAAGAGAAAAACAAAAAGGAAATCAGGAAAGCAACACCATTTATCATAGCAACTGAAGACAAACAAACAAACAAAACAAGATACTTAGGAATAAATCTAACCAGGGACATAAAGGACCTATACAAAGAAAAATTCAAAACACTACGTCGAGAGACCAAATAGACCTACATAAGTGGAGAACCTACCATGCTCATGGATAGGTAGACTCAACATTGTGAAAATGTTAATTCTACCCAAGGCAATCTACGAATGCAATGCAATCCTGATCCAAATACCAATAGCATTCTTCAGAGATGGAAAAAGTAATCATTAAGTTTATGTGGAAAGGAAAGAGGCCCCAGATAAGTAAAGCACTATTGAAGTAAAAGAACAAAGTAGGAGGACTCCTACTACTTGACCTCAGAGCCTACTATACAGCTATGGTAGTCAACAAAAACTGGTACTGGTACAACAGCAGACACTTTGACCAGTGGAACAGAACTGAGAGCCCAGACGGAAGTCCACCCATCTGGTCACTATATCTTTGACAAAGGTCCAAACCCTGTTAAATGGAGAAAAGACAGTCTTTTTAATAAGTGGTGCCTGCAAAACTGGATGTCCACCTGTAAAAAAATGAAATAAGACCCAAATGTCACACCATACACAAAAATTAATTCAAATGGATCAAAGACCTGAATATAAAACCCCAAACTATAAAGATCATAGAAGAAAAACCAGGGTCAACACTAGAGGCCCAAATACATGGCATAAATAGTATACAAACCATAACTAACAATACAAAAACAACAGAAGATAAGCTAGATAACTGGGATCTTCTAAAAATTAAACACTTATGCTCATCAAAAGACTTCACCAAAAGGGTAAAAAGACAACCTACACACTGGGAAAAAAACTGTCTATAGCAAATCTGACAAAGGTCTAATCTCTAAAATCTATAGGAAAACCCAACACCTCTACAACAAAAAAACAATCCAATTTAAAAAAATGGGCAAAGGATATAAATTGACACTTTACTAACGAAGACATTCCGGCAGCTAACAGACATATGAGGAAATGCTCGAGATGACTAACCATTAGAAAAACGCAAATCAAAACTACAATGAGATACCGTCTCACCGTGACATTACTGGCACAAATCCAAAAAACTGAAAATAACAAATGTTGGAGAGGCCGCAGAGAGACTGGATCTCTTATGCACTGCTGGTGGGAAAGTAAAATAGTGCAACCATTTTGGAAAACGATACTGCAGCTTCCTTAAAAATCTAGAAATAGAAATACCGTATGACACAGCTATCCTACTCCTAGGAATATATCCTAGAGAAATCAGAGCCATCCCACAAACAGACATATGCACACCTATGTTCATTGCAGCATTATTCACAATAGCAAAAAGATGGAAAAAACTTAAGTGCCATCAACAGTTGAATGGATAAACCACTATAGTACAAACACACAATGGAATACTATGCAACAACAAAGAACAATGATGAATCTGTAAAACATCTCACAACATGGATGAATCTGGAGGGCATTACGCTGAGTGTAATAAATTAATCACAAAAGGACAAATACTGCATGAGACCACTATTATAAAAACTCATAAAAAGGCTTACACACAGCAAGAAACAATCCTAGGAAGGGGAGGGTTGGGGAAGGAAAAATGCCAACTAGACAATAGATAAGTGGTAAATTTGGTGAACAGTAAGACAATACACAATTCTGGGGAATGCAGCACAACTTGACCAAGGCAAGGACATGGAAGCTTCATAGACAGATCCAAACTCTCTGAGGGACTGAATTACTGGGCTGTGGGCTGGCGACCACAGCCTCGGGGGACATCTATCTCAATCGACATAACATAGTTTATAAAGAAAATGTTCTACATCCTACTTTGGTGAGTAGCTTCTGGCATTTTAAAAGCTTGTGAGTGGCCATCTAAGATACTCCACTGGTCCCACCCCATCTGGAGCAAGGGAAAATGAAGAAAACCAAAGACACAAGGGAAAGATTAGTCCAAAGGACTAATGGACCACAACTACCACAGCCTCCACCAGACTGAGTCTAGCACAACTACGTGTTGCCTGGCTACCACCACGTACTGCTCTGACAGGGATCACAATACAGGGTCCTGGACAGAGCTAGAGAAAAATGTACAACAAAATTCTAACTCACAAAAAAAGACTAGACTTACTGGTCTGACAGAGCCTGGAGAAACACCCAGAGTATGCCCCCTGGACACACTTTAAATTCAGTACTGAAGTCATTCCTGAGGTTCACCCTTCAGCCAAAGATCAGACAGGCTCATAAAACAAAATGAGAGTAAATGGTCACAAAAACCCAGGGGCAAGGATGAGATGGAAGGAGGGGACAGGAAATCTGGTAATAGGGAACCCAAGGTTGAGAAGGCAGAGCGGTGATATGTTATGGGGTTGGTAACCAATGTCACGAAACAATATGTGTATTAATTGTTTAATGAGCAACAAATCTGCTCTGTAAACCTTCATCTAAATGACAATACAAAAAAAGAAAAAGGTCAAATGAAAAAAGAAATCATACAACACATTGCATTGGACAAATCTGTTGCAAAAGACCTCTTTAAAGTGTTAAAAACAAAGACCTCACTTTTAGGACTAAGGTGCACCCCACCCAAGCCATGATATTTTTAATTGCCACATATGCATGCAAAAGCAGGACAAGGAATAAAAATTACTGAAGAAAAATTTTTGCATTTGAATTATGGCATTGGCAAAGGGTATTGACTATACCATGGACTGCCAGGAGGGTGAAAAAATCTGTCTTCAAAAAAGTACAGAAGTACTTTTTTCTGAGTGCTCCTTAGAAATGAGGATCGTGAGACATCAAGTACTTTAGGTATGTTATTATAAGAGACAAGTACCTTGAGAGGGATATCATGCTTGCTAAAGCAGAAGATCTGCAAAAATTGGGAGGGTCCTCAACAAGATGAATTGACACAGTGCCTACCACAATGGGCTCAAACATAGCAATAATTGTGAGGATGGCACAGCACCAATGTTTCTGTCCTTTGTACATGGGGTCGCTATGAGTCAAACTGATTTGACTGCATTGTTTAACAACAAAAATAACAAATTTTTATGATTTAAAGCCTTCCTCTTTTTCTTGCATTGTTACAATCTACCCCAACTGACACAATTTTTCCTCCCAAAGGGCAGCTAACACTTATTGAGAGCTCATTGTAGGCCACGTGCTGACCGTGAATTGTTTTATACATACTTCATTTCATTCTGAAAATAACCTTTTCAAGTAAGAACAATAGTAATTTATATTTCATGAATGGGGAAACTTATCAATAGAGAGTTTGGAAACTTAACCAGGCTGACATGTAAATCTGGAGTTACAACCTGGCTAGCTGACACAAAACACTATGCTACTCATTTTCGGGTTAGTGATACTAGCTAGCAATATTTGAACTACTGTGCCCCCCAAATAGTGTGCATGCTCTTACACACGTCTATAACATTCCTTTACACTTTCTTTCATGTATATTGCAAGTGTCACAAGAATCACCTCTTTTCGAACTGCATTCCTGATTCACTAAAATAAGTAAGCATTCATTACTATGAACACATAATTCTGTATATTGCTCCATTATAAGAGAAATTACTATCTATGATATTTGTTGGTTTCTTTGTTTCCTCCACAGTAAGCTTTTTCATCCTAATAAGGACCAAAATTTTGACGAGTGTAGAACCTAGGATAAGCGTACTATACTAAATGGATGTTAATCAATTATACTCATCCAACCATTTGTACAGGGTATAAAATGAAAAACCAAACCCGATGACGGTGAGTTGATTCTGATTCCTGGCGACCCTATAGGATAGAATAGAATTGCCCCATAGGGTTTCCACAGAGGACCTGGTGGATTTGAACTGCCAACCTTTTGGTTAGCAGCCATAGCAATTAACATCTACACCATCAGGACTTCTGTACACGGTATATTAATAAATAATTATAATTGGATTTTTTCTCAGTTTTTTTTTAAGGGAAAAAGAGTTCCATATCTTGGGAGGTAATAATAATAATAAATTTGTGGTGAAATCTAAAAGGGAGAATTCTATAACACTGCAGGAAATATTAATCATAAAGAGAAGTAGGGAAGAGTGAATCACACTGAATTTGTTTAAAATGCTATAAGAAAGTCAATTAATTGAAAGAACAGATTAAGTAAACAGGAACATAGGAGCAATAATCTTTATTTAATGTTTACATCAAAATTTTAAAAATTTTTCCTCATTTTTTGAAAACAGTGACAATCTTTTTGAAAGTATCCTTGAAAACTTGTTTCACTTGCTGGTTCCTTAGACTATAAATGAAGAGATTTAATAAAGGAGCAAATGAAGCATAGATAACAGCTATACCTTTGGATAAAGTCACCCTTTCTTTTGCTGATGGCTTCATGTAAATGAAGATACAGCTACCATAAGTAAGGGAAACTACAATCATGTGGGAAGAACAAGTGGAAAAAGCGTTCTTTTCTGAGCAGGAAGGATTTTTAGAATGGTCTTGATTATATATGTATAGGAAAAAATCACTAACAGCAATGTGACCACAAGTATTATAGCTGATAAAAACAAATGAAATTAATTCTAGGAAGTGAGTGTCTATGCAAGACATCTGTAAAATAGAAGTGTCACACATGAAATGATCCATTACTTTGGAAGCACAGAGTTCTAGTTTCAGCCCTATGACCAACGGTGGAAAGGTAATCAGAAAGCCAGCTGTCCATGAACTGAGTACCAGTTGGTAGCACACTTGGCTTCTCATAATGATGGGATAATGCAACTATTTGCAGATGGCTGCATAAGAGTCATAAGGCATGACAGGCAGAAGGTGAAACTCTGTAACACATATTAAGAGGAAAAAGAACAATTGAGATGCACAACCATTGCAGGAAATGATTTTGTTTTTAGTCACAATGCTTGTCAGAAATCTAGGAATAGATATTGTTGTCAATAAGATTTCCAAGTGGGAGAAATTTCAGAGAAAAAAAATACATTGGCGTCTTGAGGCGAAGATCCAACAGCGTGAGGGGGATGATAGCTAAGTTCCCCATCACACTCAAAATGTAATTGAGAAAGAGAAATATAAAAATCACAATTTGCAACTCTGGGTCATCTGTCAGTCCCAAGAGAATGAACTCTACCTCCTTTGACTGGTTCTTCATTTCACTTATGAATCCTATTAAATCGACATTGGGAAAAAAAACACAAAAGCAGAAATAACAGGATCTTTTTTAAAGCTACTATCAGAAAAAACTTGATAACCAGAAATGTAAACAAGTGTAAATATTTGTCACAGTTTGACAAGGCAGGTGATCCCTAAAATTATAGTACAGATCAGCCTAAACATCTTCTAATTCACTGTACCGTATACATTAAAGTTTTACTTATTACAATACGAAGTTCTTTCTTCTCTTTCTCCTTTGGACTTGAAAAGTGATTTAAATATTGGCTAATCATTTCCAAATAATCTGAATTCTGCTTAAATGTTCTAAATAGAGAGAGGATAAATATTATTTCAGATGTGTTTTCTGTGTACGTTTAATAAACTATTGCAATAAGTTTTTATAAAATTTTGCCAACTTTGCCAGTGTCAATTTACTACGCATGTTCAACATCTTTTACTTTATGAAAAGACTTTAAATTTATCAAACATATAGAATTATTAGGAGTAATATATTTTCCGTATGATCAAAATTCTCCAGTATACGCCATTAATTTTAGCTTTGATGCAGTACTGCTCCATTGTTCCTTTGACTTATTTTCTTCAATGATTATTTTTTCTGATTCCAAATCATCAGTCTTCTCATAATCTGTTGCATTTGAACTCATCATTTTGAAATATCTTCAAGATACAGTTAGTAATTTCAAAAGTCTAAATAAAGTAAGGAAAGAAATGTAGCTGTAGGAAAAACAAGCACAATCAATTATTTTCTTTATCTTTGTCTTGGATTCAATCTATAAAGTCTTAAATATTACTTTTTTCCTGTTTGTGCAGACTACAGTAAATAATTTTGTCTTCTTAGTCTAATGATGAGGGTAATATTAATTACTAGGAATAAGGAGTTTCTTTAAATCTTTTTGTTAGTCTAGGACTAGTATAGAAGTGAGAGTCAGTAGTCACTTGTGATCCTAATTATATTATTTCTGACATCAACTTCACTTTTTTTAAATACATAAGTAAAAAATTTCTCTATAGATGAATAGGCCCGTTGTTTGCTACATAGTTAATCGTATACTTTATGTTCAGTAGACTACTGTCTTGTATGTATATCCATGGTGGAAAAGAGATATTTTCTCTTTATTTTAATGAAGATGTTGAAGTGCTATCTGAACATTCATGTCTTTAATTTCAGAGTTAATATACAGGTCCCATTGGGTATTTAAATTGGGTATTTTTCTATCTCTAAATCAATTACCTTATTCATTTTAAAAATCATTCCACTAGGTTATTAATATATGCATCTCACTTGAATAAAAATGTTTGACCCTTGCATAGAAGGATGTGTTTTCCCTAATTTCATTTTTTCTCACTCTACTTAATGTAGCAAAAATGTGTATTTTCTTATAAAATTTTTGTTTTGGTTTTGAATGACAGCTATTGACAATCTGAGGTGCTATAGGAAACACTGGTGGCATGCTGTTTAAGAGCTATGGCTCTTAACCAAAAAGGTCAGCAGTTCGAATCCACCAGACACTCCTTGGAAACCCTATGGGGCAGCTCTACTTTGTCCTATAGGGTCGCTGTGAGTTGGAACCAACTCAACGACAATGGTTTTATAGCAATTTATAGCAATAATAATCTACCATGTCCCTATTTTCAAGTATTTTTCCCCAATATTTTATATTTATATTTGAGTTTCTTTTTGGCTTTGAAAAATAGGTTAGATGATAGAGAGATGATAGATGATTAGATAGACAGATAGATAGATAGATGATAGATTAATAGATGATAGATAGATGATTGATAGACAGACCGACCAACCGACAGACAGACCGACAGACAGAAAGACAGACAGACAGATACATAGATAGATGATAGGCAAGTATACAGATTCAAATTGCCCTGGTGGCACAGTGATTAAGGGCTATGGTGAATCCACAAGTCACTCCTTGGAAATCCTATAAGGCAGTTCTACTATGTCCTATATGTCCACCCACCAAAGTGCTTTAGGAATAGAGACACATCTACTTCACGGGCACTTGGGGGAAGCCTGTCAGCATCCTGTCCCCCTGGAGTGTGACCCCCTGCTGCTACTAGAATCTGGTTCACACAACTATCACCACTACTCCTCTCAGTTAATAGGTGACAGTCTACCCCACACACTTGGTGACCCCAAATCAGATTCTACTCAAGAATGGTAAATGGACTCTTAGGCTTATATATCTGGTAACAGCCCAAACCACCTGGTAATAGGACATAAGTGATTCAAAGGCTACAACAATCAAGACAGCACAATCTAGTAGCCCATCTGCATATATTGAAAGAAAACAAAACAAGATAAGACTCAGTGAGCAAATATACAATAAATCATTACAATGTCTTATAGATGGCTCGGAGACAGTAGTCGATATCAAACCACATAAAGAAGCAGATCATGATTCTTCTACAACTCCCCAAATTAAAGAATGAAAATCTTTCCCAAATGAAGATACAATCCTGGAATTGCCAGATGCAGAATATAAAAAACTAATATACAGAATGCTTCAAGACATCAGGGATGACCTCATAAATGAAATAAGGCAATCTACACAAAAGGCCAAGGAACACACTGATAAAGCAGTTGAAGAAATCAAAAAGATTATTCAAGAACATAGTGGAAAAATTAATAAGCTGAAAGAATCCATAGAGAGACAGCATTCAGAAATGCAAAAGATTAACAGTAAAATTACAGAATTAGACAACTCAATAGGAAGTCAGAGGAGCAGAATCGAGCAATTGGAATGCAGAGTGGGGGAGTTGGTGGATAAGGCAATTGACACCAATATAGTTGAAGAAAAATCTGAAAAAAGAATCAAAAAAAAAAAAAAAGGAAGAAACTCTAAGAATCATGTGGGACTCTATCAGGAAGAATAACTTGCGTGCGATTGGAGTTCCAGAACGGGGAGGAATAACATAAAATACAGAGAGAATAGTTGAAGATCTGTTGGCAGAAAACTTCCCTGACATCATAAAAGATACCATGATGACATCATGAAAGGATATCTATCCAAGATGCTCATCGAACCCCATAGAAGATTGATCCAAAAAGAAAATCACCAAGATATATTATCATCATACTTGCCAAAACCAAAGATAAGGAGAAAATTTTAAAAGCAGCCAGGGATAAAAGAAAGGTCTCCTACAAAACAGAATCAATAAGAGTAAGTTCAGACTACTCAGCAGAAACCATGCAGTCAAGAAGGCATTGGGATGACATATATAGAGCACTGAAGGAGAAAAATACCAGCCAAGGATCATATATCCGCAAAACTCTCTCTCAAATAAGAAGGTGAGATTAAAAGATTTACAGATAAACACAAGCTTAGAGAATTTGCAAAAACCAAACCAAAGCTACAAGAAATACTAAAGGAAATAGTTTGGTCAGAAAATCAATAATGTCCGATACCAGCACAACACAAGGTCACAGAACAGAACATCCTCATATCAACTCAAATAGGGAAATCACAAAAACAAATTAAGATTAATTTTGAAAAGAAGAAAATGCTCAAAACGGGGAATCATTGAAGTCATTATGCAAAAGATCACAATACTCAAAAAGAGGGACTAAATACAGGAAGCACAGAGCTGACATATGGTGAGGGAAACAAGGTGATATAGGAGAATACAAGTTAGGTTTTTACTTAGAAAAATAGGGGTAAATTTTAAGGTAACCACAAAGAGGTATAACAATTCCATAACTCAAAATAAAAACCAAGAAAAACATAACGACTCAGCAAACATAAATTCGACTACTAGGAAAATGAGGAACACACAATTTACAAAGAACAACGTCTCAGCACAAAAAAGCAAGTGGAAAAAGGAAATTGTCAACACACACAAAAAGGCATCAAAATGACAGCACTAAACACATACTTATCTATAATTACGCTGAATGTAAATGTATTAAATGCACCAATAAAGAGACAGAGAGTTTCAGACTGGATAAAGAAACAAGATCCGTCTATATGCTGCCTACAAGAGACACACCTTAGACTTAGAGACACAAACAAACAAAAACTCAAAGGATGGAAAAAATATATACCAAGAAAACAATAAGCAAAAAAGAGAAGGAGTAGCAATATTAATTTCTGACAAAATAGACTTTAAAGTTAAATCCACCACAAAGGATAAAGAAGGACACTACATAATGATAAAAGGGACAACTGACCAGGAAGATATAACCATATTAAATATTTATGCACCCAAAGACGGGCCTGCAAAATACATAAAACAAACTTTAACAGAACTGAAAAGTGAGATAGACACCTCCACAATTATAGCAGGAGACTTCAACACACCACTTTTGGAGAAGGATAGGACTTCCCTCAATAGAGACACGGAACACCTAATTGCTACAATCAACCAACTTGACCTCATAGACTTATACAGAACACTCCACACAAGAGCTGCAATGTATACTTTTTTTTCTAATGCCCATGGAACATTCTCTAGAATAGATCACATATTAGGTCATAAAACAAACCTTTGCAGAATCCAAAACACAGAAATATTACAAAGCACCTTCTCAGACCATAAGGCCATAAAGGTGGAAATCAATAACAGAAAAATAAGGGAAAAGAAATGAAATACTTGGAAACTGAACAATACCCTGCTCAAAAAAGACTGGGTTATAGAAGACATTAAGGAGGGAATAAAGAAATTCATAGAACGCAACGAGAATGAAAACACTTCGTATCAAAACCTCTGGGACAAAGCGAAAGCAGTGCTCAGAGGTCAATTTATATCGATAAATGCAAACATACATAAAGAAGAAAGAGCCAAAATCAGAGAACTGTCCCTACAACTTGAACAAATAGAAAGCGAACAACACAAGCATCCATCAGGCACCAGAAGAAGACAAATAATAAAAATTAGAGCTGAACTAAATGAATTAATAGAGAACGGAAAAACAATTGAAAGAATTAACAAAGTCAAAAGCTGGTTCTTTGAAAAAATTAACAAAATTGATAAACCGTTCACCAGACTGAGTAAAGAAATACAGGAAAGGAAACAAATAACCGGAATAAGAAGCGAGATGGGCCATATCAAAACAGACCCAACTGAAATTAAAAGAATCGTATGAGATTATTATGAAAAATTGTACTCTAACAAATTTGCAAACCTAGAAGAAATGGATGAATTCCTAGAAAAACACTACCTACCTAAACTAACACAATCAGAATTAGAACAACTAAATAGACCCATAACAAAAAAAGAGATTGAAAAGGTAATCAAAAAACTCCCAACAAAAAAAAAGCCCTGGCCCGGACGGCTTCACTGCAGAGTTCCACAAAACTTTCAGAGAAGAGTTAACACCACTACTACTAAAGGCATTTCAAAGCATAGAAAATATTGGAATACTACCTAACTCATTCTATGAAGCCACCATATCCCTGATACCAAAACCAAGTACAGACATGACAAAAAAAGAAAATTACAGACCTATATCCCTCATGAACACAAATGCAAAACTCCTCAACAAAATTCTAGCCAATAGAATTCAAAAACATATCAAAAAAATAATCCACCACGACCAAGTGGGATTTATACCAGGTATGCAAGGCTGGTTTAATATTAGAAAAACCGTTAATGTAATCCACCATATAAATAAAACAAAAGCAAAAAAACCACATGATCTTATCAATTGATGCAGAAAAGGCATTTGACAAAGTCCAACACCCATTCATGATAAAAACTCTCAGCAAAATAGGAATTGAAGGAAAATTCCTCAACATAATAAAGGGCATCTATACAAAGCCAACAGCCAACATCATTCAAAATGGAGAGAGCCTGAAGGCATTTCCCTTGAGAACGGGAACCAGACAAGGATGCCCTTTATCACCGCTCTTATTCAACATTGTGCTAGAGGTTCTAGCCAGAGCAATTAGGCTAGACAAAGAAATAAAGGGCATCTGGATTGGCAAGGAAGAAGTAAAATTATCTCTATTTGCAGATGACATGACCTTATACACAGAAAACCCTAAGGAATCCTCCAGAAAACTACTGAAACTAATAGAAGCATTCAGCAGAGTATCGGGATACAAGATAAACATACAAAAATCAGCTGGATTTCTTTATACCAACAAAAAGTACATCAAAGAGGAAATCACCAAATCAATGCCATTTACAGTAGCCCCCAAGAAGATAAAATACTTAGGAATAAATCTTACCAAAGATGTAAAAGACCTATACAAAGAAAACTACAAGGTACTACTGCAAGAAACTAAAAGGGACCTACATAAGTGGAAAAACATACCTTGCTCAGGGATAGGAAGACTTAACAGAGTAAAAATGTCTATTCTACCAAAAGCCATCTATACATACAATGCACTTCCGATCCAAATTCCAATGACATTTCTTAAGGTGGTGGAGAAACAAATCACCAACTTCATATGGAAGGGGAAGAAGCCCCAGATAAGTAAAGCATGACTGAAAAAGAAGAAGAAAGTGGGAGACCTCACTCTACCTGACTTTAGAACATATTATACAGCCACAGTAGTCAAAACAGCCTGGTACTGATACAACAACAGACACATAGACCAATGGAACAGAATTGAGAATCCAGATAGAAATCCATCCACGTAGGAGCAGCTGATATTTGACAAAGGCCCAGTGTCAGTTAATTGGGGAAAAGATAGTCTTTTTAACAAACGGTGCTGGCATAACTGGATATCCATTTGCAAAAAAATGAAACAGAACCCATACCTCACACCATGCACAAAAACTAACTCCAAATGGATCAAAAAACTAAACCTGAAGTCTAAAACGATAAAGATCATGGAAGAAAAAATAGGGACAACGTTAGAAGCCCTGATACAAGGCATAAACAGAATACAAAACATTACCAAAAATGACGAAGAGAAACCAGATAACTGGGAGCTCCTAAAAATCAAACACCTATGCTCATCTAAAGACTTCACCAAAAGAGGAAAAAGACCACCTACAGATTGGGAAAAAATTTCCAGCTAAGACATCTCTGACCAGCGCCTGATCTCTAAAATCTATATGATTCTGTTAAAGCTCAACCACAAAAAGACAAACAACCCAGTCAAAAAGTGGGCAAAGGATATGAACGTGCACTTCACTAAAGGAGGTATTTAGGCAGCTAAGAGGTACATGAGAAAATGCTCTCGATCATTAGCCATTAGAGAAATGCAAATTAAAACTATGAAGAGATTCCATCTCACTCCAACAAGGCTGGCATTAATCCAAAAAACACAAAATAATAAATGTTGGAGAGGCTGCAGAGAGATTAGAACTCTTATACACTGCTGGTGGAAATGTAAAGTGGTACAAGCACTTTGGAAATCTATCTGGCATTTTCTTAAAAAGTTAGAAAGAGAACTACCATAAAAACCATATACAACCCAGAAATCCCACTCCTCGGAATATACCCTAGAGAAATAAGAACCTTCACACGAAGAGATACATGCACACCCATGTTTATTGCAGCTCTGTTTGCAATAGCAAAAAGCTGGAAGCAACCAAGTGGTTAAATAAATTATGGTATATTCACACAATGGAATACTATGCATCGATAAAGAACAGTGAAGAATCTGTGAAACATTTTAGAACATGGAGGAACCTGGAAGGCATTACACTGAGTGAACTTAGATGCAAAAGGACAAATATTGTATAACACCACTATTATAAGATCTTGAGAAATAGTATAAACTGAGAAGAACACATACTTTTGTGGTTACGAGAGAGGGGAGGGAGGGAGGGTGGGAGAGGGTTTTTTACTGATTAATTAGTAGATAAGAACTACTTTAGGTGAAGGGAAGGACAATACTCAATACAGGGAAGTTCAGCTCAACTGGACTGGACCAACAGCAAAGAAGTTTCCGGGATAAACTGAATGCTTCAAAGGTCAGCAGAGCAAGGACGGGGATTTGGGGACTATTGCTTAAGGGGACTTCTAAATCAATTGGCAAAATAAATTCTATTATGAAAACATTCTGCATCCCACTTTGAAGTGTGGCATCTGGGGTCTTAAATGCTAACAAGTGGCCATCTAAGATGCATCAATTGATCTCAACCCTCCTGGATCAAAGGAGAATGAAGAACACCAAGGTCACACGATAACTATGAGCCCAAGAGACAGAAATGGCTACATGAACTAGAGACTTACATCATCCTGAGACCAGAAGAACTAGATGGTGCCTGGCCACAACCGATGACTGCCCTGACAGGGAGCACAACAGAGAACCCCTGAGGGAGCAGGAGAACAGTGGGATGCAGACCCCAAATTCTCATAAAAAGACCAGACTTAATGGTCTGACTGAGACTAGAAGAATCCCGGTGGTCTTGGTCCCCAAACCTTCTCTTGCCCCAGGGCAGGAACCATTCCCGAAGACAGCTCATCAGACATGGAAGGGACTGGACAATGGGTTGGAGAGAGATGCTGATGAAGAGTGAGCTACTTGTATCAGGTGAACGCGAGAGTGTGTTGGCATCTCCTGTCTGGAGTGGAGATGGGAGGGTCGAGAGGGTTAGAAACTGGAAAAATGGTCAGGAAAGGAGAGACTGGCAGGAGGGAGCGGGCTGGCTCATTAGGGGGAGAGTAAATGGGAGTATGTAGTAAGGTGTATGTAAGCTTATATGTGACTGACTTGATTTGTAAACTTTCACTTAAAGCACAATAAAAATTATTTTTAAAAAATCTATCATGCTACAGTTTATATGTATCCCTGCATATTCAGGCAGCTTTGAGTACTGCATCTACATATAGAAAATATGTGATGCCTGAGATGTCAATGGTAATTACCATTGTATGTGTAGAGTTGTCTAATTTTATTATCTACACATTTATTCCAAATTACAAGTGACTTGCCGTATGCAGGGAGTGTTGATACTCTTTTTCCCCTAAGGGCATATGGCATAAACAAAAGTCAAACAATAAATGATGGATATTATTCCTTTTATAATATTAGAAAGCATTCAATTATTTGAATAAGAACTTTAATTCCAGTGTTTTTCTTGAGAAGGATTTAAATCAAAGGGGCAATTGGGAAAGTATACCCATCTGTTAATATTTCCCAATTTCACATATGCTACAAAAATCACAGGACCAGGATACTATAGATAACTCAATTAGAATATGCTTTCTAATTGCCAGATAGAATTTTTCTGGATTTTTTTCCCTTAATTATTTAAACTTAAATGAAAATATGCTTTTCTAAGAGAAGGATATTTTAGGAACGCTCTCAGATTAAAGGATCCCACTTTTCATAACAAAGAATGACTATGTTTGCAATTGTGCACAAAATTGCACACTTCCTACAGTTTTATCAGTTTGTTCATAAGAGACTCAAGGGAGTTAATTAAAATAAAAGGAAGGAAGAAAAAGTAATCTCTTATGGAGACTGGTGTTGAGGACCTACCAATTACATATAATAATAATAAGCTAAAAATTGTAAATTGCTTTAAATACAAATCTGAGGGGACATTACTCCAACAGACAACTAGAAATGATTTAAACACTACATAACACGTCAACAAGATTCTGATGCTTCACTACTCTGAATCTTTATGAATCATTCTTCTGATCAGAGGTTTTATCTCAAACAGGAAACATTTTCTGGACTCCATTATGCAATATATTAAGATTCCGTTAGCTAGATTGTTGCCCAACCAAGTACTTGAGAACAAATATTTGTGTTCTTGTTAGTTACCATCAGTTGGTTGCGACTCATAGCGACATCACGTACAACAGAAAGAAACACAGCCTATCTTTCTCCATTCACAAAATCACCACTATGTTTGAGCCCATTTTTGCAGCTGCTGTGTCAATCCATCTAGTTGAGAATCTTCTTTTTCTCTGACCCTCTACTTTTCCAAGCATGATGTCCTTCTCAAGGTACTGGTCCCACCTGATAACATGGCCAAAACACGTGCGATAATGTGTCACCATGCTTGCTTCTAAGGGGCATTCTGGCTGAACTTCTTCCAAGAAGGATTTGTTCATTCTTCTGTCAGTCCGTGGTATTCTTTGCCAACACCATAATTCAAAGTCATCAAATCTTCTTTGACCTTCCTTATTCATCGTCCCGCTTTCGTCTGCATATGAGGTGAGTTAAAATACTATGGCTTGGGTCAGACACATCTTGGTCCCTAAAGTAACATCTTTGCTTTTGGACACTTTAAAGAGGTCTTTTGCAGCAGATTTTCCCAGTGCAATGCATCCTTTGATTTGTTGACTGCTGCTTCTGTGGGCATTATTGTGAATCTAAGTAAAATGAAATCCTTGACAACTTCAATCTTTTCTCCATTTATCGCGATACTCTAATTGGTCCACTTGTGAAGATTTTTGGATTTGGTTTTTTTGTTGTTGTTGTTGTTTATTTTGAGGTGTAAACCATACTGAAGGCTCTAGTCTTCGATATTCATCAGTTAGTGCTTGAAGTCCTCTTGGCTTTCAGCAAGCAAGGTCATGTCCTCTGCATATCACAGGTTGTTAATGATTCTTCCTCCAATCCAGATGTCACATTATTCTTAATATACTCCATCTTCTTGGATTATTTGCTCAGCATACAGATTCAATAAATATGGTGAAAGGATATGACCCTGATATACACTTTTCTGACTTTAAACGTTGCTGAACCCCCTTGTTCTGTTTGAACAACTGCCTCTTGGTCCACGTACAGTTTCCTTACAAGCACAATTCAGTGTTCTGGAATTCCCATTCTTTGTAGTGTTATCCATAATTTGTTATGATCTACACAGCAACGATAACCCTTGTTTTATGTCCTCTTCTTAGTCCAGTTTGAATTTCTGGCAGTTCCCATAATGTACTGTCGCCACTGCTTTTGAATAATCTTCAGCAAAATTTTACTTGTGTGTGATATTAATGATATTGTTTGATAATTTCCACTTTCTGTGGGATCACCGTTCATTGGAATGGGCACTTTTGTTTGGCCAGGTAGCTGTCTTCCAAATTTCTTGGTATAGACAGGTGAACACCTCTAGTACTGCATCCATTTGTTGAAACAACTCAATTGGTAGTCCTTAATTCCTGGACCCTTTTTTTCTTAATGCCTTCAGTGCAGCTTGGACTTCTTCCTTCACTACCATTGGTTCTTGGCCATATCCTGCCTCCTAAAATGGTTGACCATTGACCAATTCTTTTTGATACAGTGGCTCTGTGTATTCCTTCCATCTTCTTTTGATGCTTCCTCCATTGTTCAGTATTTTCCCAGCAGAATCCTTCAATATTGCAACTCAAGGCTTGAATTTATTCTTCAGTTCTTTCAGCTTGAGAAATGCTGAGTGTGTTCTTTCCATTTGGTTTCTAATACCATGTCTTTGTACATTTCCCTATAATACTTTACTATGTCTTCTCAAGCCACCCTTTGAAATCTTCTGTTCAACTATTTTACTTCATCATTCCTTCCATTCGCTTTAGCTACTCAAAATTCAAGAGCAAGTTTCAGAGTCTCTTCTGACATCCATTTTGATCTTTCCTTTTTTTTTTACGAACTTTTATTGAGCTTCAAATGAACGTTTAAAAATCAAGTCAGACTGTCACATATAAGTTTATATACACCTTATGCCGTACTCCCACTTGCTCTCTCCCTAATGAGTCAGCCCTTCCAGTCTCTCCTTTCATGACAATTTTGCCAGCTTCCAACTCTCTCTATCCTCCCATCCCCCCTCCAGACAGGAGATGCCAACACAGTCTCAAGTGTGCACCTGATATAAATAGCTCACTCTTCATCAGCATCTCTCTCTTACCTATTGTCCAGTCCCTTTCATGTCTGATAAGTTGTCTTCGGGAATGGTTCCTGTCCTGGGCCAACAGAAGGTTTGGGGACCATGACCGTTCGGGTTCCTCTAGTCTCAGTCAGACCATTAAGTATGGTCTTTGTGTGAGAATTTGGGGTCTGCATCCCACTGATCTCCTGCTCCCTCAGGGGTTCTCTATTGTGCTCCCTGTCAGGGCAGTCATCGGTTGTGGCCGGGCACCAACTAGTTCTTCTGGTCTCAGGATGATGTAGGTCTCTGGTTCATGTAGCCCTTTCTGTCTCTTGGGCTCTTAGTCATCGTGTGATCTTGGTGTTCTTCATTCTCCTTTGATCCAGGTGGGTTGAGACCAATTGATGCATCTTAGATGGCCACTTGTAAGCATTTAAGACCCCAGATGCCACATTTCAAAGTGGGTTGCAGAATGTTTTCATAATAGAATTATTTTGCCAATTGACTTAGAAGTCCCCTTAAACCATGGTCCCCAAACCCCCGCCCTTGCTCTGCTGACCTTTGAAGCATTCAGTTTATCCTGGAAACTTCTTTGCTTTTGATCCAGTCCAGCTGAGCTGACCTTCCCTGTATTGAGTATTGTCCTTCCCTTCACCTAAAGTAGTTCTTATCTACTAATTAATCGGTAAAAAACCCTCTCCCACCCTCCCTCCCTCCCGCCTCTCGTAACCACAAAAGTATGTGTTCTTCTCAGTTTATACTATTTCTCAAGATCTTATAATAGTGGCCTTATACAATATTTGTCCTTTTGCCTCTAATTTCGGTCAGCATAATGCCTTCCAGGTTCCTCAATGTTATGAAATGTTTCAGAGATACGTCACTGTTCTTTATCGATGCATAGTATTCCATTGTGTGAATATACCACAATTCATTTACCCATTCATCCTTTGATGGACACCTTGGTTGCTTCCAGCTTTTTGCTATTGTAAACAGAGCTGCAATAAACATGGGTGTGCATATATCTGTTCCTGTGAAGGCTCTTATTTCTCTAGGGTATATTCGGAGGAGTGGGATTTCTGGGTTGTATGGTAGTTCTATTTCTAACTGTTTAAGATAATGCCAGATGGATTTCCAAAGTGGTTGTATCATTTTACATTCCCACCAGCAGTGTATAAGAGTTCCAATCTCTCCGCAGCCTCCCCAACTTTATTATTTTGTGTTTTTTGGATTAATACCAGCTTTGTTGGAGTGGTCTTCCCTTTTTAATGACCTTTTGTATTCTTCGTGTCTGATGTCCTTAATGTCATTCCACAACTTGTCTGGTCTTCAGTCATTAGTGTTCAGTGCATCAAATCTATTCTTGGAATGGTGTCTAAATTCAGGTGAGATACTCAAGGTGGTATTTTGGCTCTTGTGGATTTGCTCTAATTTTCTTCAGCTTCAACGTGAACTTATATATGAACAGTTGATGATCTGTTCTGAAGTCATCCCCTGGCCTTGTTCTGACTGATGATATTGAGCTTTTCCATTGCCTCTTTCTACAGATGGAGTCAATTTGATTCCTGTGCAATCTGTCTGGTGAGATCCATGTGTATAGTTACAATTTATGTTATTAAAAAAAGATAATTGCTGTGAAGTTGTTGTTGGTCTTGCAAGACTCTATCACAGGATCTCTGGTGTCATTTCTATCACCAAAGCCACATATTCCAACTATTGTTCAATCCTTCTTCTTTGTTTCCGACTTTCGCATTTCAATCACCAGTAATTACCAGTATGTTTGATCAATTTTAGTTTTGGAAATCGGTAAAAATCTTCAATTTCCTCATCTTTGGCCTTAGTGGTTGATTCTTAATTTCAAATAATAGTCGTATTAGCTGGTCTTTCTTGTAGGCACGTCGATATTTTTCTATTACTGACAGCATTGTACTTCAGGATAGATCTTGAAATATTCTTTTTGAAGATGAATGTGATGCTGTTCCTCTTTAATTTGTCATTCCTGGCATAGTAGACCATACGATTGCCTTAACCCAAACAGCAACTACTAGTTCTTTTCAGCTATCTAATGCCTAGGATATTGATCGTTATACATTTCATATAATTTTTGTTGACTTTCAGTTTCCCTAGATTCATACTTCATAAATTCCATACTGATTATTAGTGGATGTTCGCAGCTGGTTCTTCCAATTCTGAGTCATGCCATATCAGCAAATGAAGGTTCTGAAAGCTTGACTCCATCTACGTCATTAAGGTCGAGTGTACCTTGAGGAGGCAGCTTTTCCCTAGTCACACTCTGAGTGCCTTCCAACCTGAGGTGCTTGCAATCTTCCAGCATTATATGAGACAATGTTCAGCTGCTATTCATAAGTTTTTCACTGTCTAATTTTTTTTTCACAAGTGGTTATTTAGGATGACACAAACCTAGTAGAACGACAAGCCTAGTGGTACGATTATCAATATGATAGCAATTTTTACAACGTACTGAAACATCTTTTCTCTTGAGCTTTTCTTTTGATAAATTATGAGCATTTTGTGAGCAAAGAGAACATTTTGCTCAGAAGTGCCTGCCAAATGGCTTGATGTAGATCACTCAGTCAGTAAAATGTTTGTTAAATGAATCAACAAATGGATGGAAGAATTTTGAATTGAGATGACACTGTCTCTGTGAGTTTCAATGACTCTGCGTACCTGAATCTAAAAGTTCCACCCAAACTCCTTTGCCAACAGAAGCATCCCTCTTCCTCTACCTCATGAGATTGGTCATGCATTATTTAGAACCCACTGATTACCTCACCTGAAGTAGTTGCCTTTAAAATTCTTCTTATGAGTGTATTTACCACTCCTAGACTGTCTTTAAGTGTATAACATGTATCAGGCCTGCCATTATCCTTGGGATGAAAAATTCTTACTTAGAAGGAAAGCATAGATATTAAAAGTTTTACTACATTTTGCTCATTAATTTGATCATAAATATGAAAAATTATTTTGAAATGGATTCTCACAACAAAAGTCAGGGAAGGAAACACATGATTTTACACTGAGCTCATTGTATTAAAATGAGTGTATTTATCAGAAACCCGGGATTCACTAGACCACCTTAAGTAGGTAGGAAGGATTCTAGTGGATTTATCAGGTGGTTTATAATCTGATGACTCAGGGTAACCTACAACAAAAGAAGTAAAATGTCATAAACACCTCAATATACAGTTTTAACTGATGAGATATATTTGTTAGAATGCATTCATCATGTTCAAGCTATTCATTAACCTCAAAATTATGTTCCCTATCAGGTGGCTATTATAATGCAAAGGCAAATATGTTAGAGGTCTGACTGTAATTGTTTCAGGTGTGATGGAGAGGCAGGATTTGGAGGTCTGATACTGCTCTACCTATTAAACAGAGCCTTCACCTACCCACAGTACAGACGGGAGGGCTGAGGCTTAATCCATGCCACCTAGCACCACGTGAAAGGGGTCTGAGGATAATGGTGCCTACCAGTCTTTAAGGATATAAGCATTGGGTGCCTAAGGCACAGCTGCAGAGTCCACCCAACAGAGCACTGTAGAGAACAGAGACACTACATCCTCACTGACACTTGGGGGAAAGCTGCCAGCACCCTACCCTCCTCAGGGTGCTACCCCATGCCGCTACCAGAAACCAGTGTATACAACCATCACCACTACTCCTCTAAGATAGTAGGTGAGAGCTTAAACCACACAGTAGGTGACTGACTGTCAGGACACCTGAGCTGATTCTATTAAAGAACAGTGAATGGACTCATAGGCTTATATACCCGGTAACAGTTCTAACCATCTGGTAACAGGATATTAGTGCTTCAAGGGCTCCAAAGACCAAGTTAGCGTACTCTAGTAGCCTATCTGAGTATATCGAAACGAAACAAAAAGGACACTGTGAGCAAACATAAAATAAATTATTACAATAACTTACAGATGGCTCAGAGACAGCAGTCGATATCAAATCACA
Source organism: Loxodonta africana (assembly GCF_030014295.1). Lineage (NCBI taxonomy): Eukaryota > Metazoa > Chordata > Mammalia > Proboscidea > Elephantidae > Loxodonta > Loxodonta africana. The sequence continues at coordinate 53,643 of NW_026975539.1, forward strand.
TAAAGAAGCAGACCATGTTTGCTTCTACAAATTCCCAAAACAGAGAAGCAAGGTCTCTCCCAGAGGAAGATGTATCCTGGAATTGCCAGATGTAGAATACAGAAGATAAGCACACAGAACACTTCAAGACTTCAGGGACAACATCAGGAATGAAATCAGGCAATGTACAAAAAAAGCCAAGGAACACACAGATAAAGGAGTTGAAGAAATTAAAAAGATTATTCAAGAACATAATGAAAAATTTAATAAGCTGCAAGAATCCATAAGAATCCATAGAGAGACAGCATTCAGAAACCCAAAAGATTAACAATAAAATGACAGAATTAGACAAATCAATAGGAAGTCAGAGAAGCAGAATTGAGGAATTGAAATGCAGAATTGTGGAGATGGCAGATAAGGCACTTGGCACCAATGTAGTTGAAGAAAAATCAGATAAAAGAATTTACAAAAATGAAGAAACACTAAGAATCAAGTAGGACTCTATCAAGAACAACTTGTGTGTGATTAGAATTCCAGAAGAAGAAGGGATAACAGAAAATACAGAGAGAATTATTGAAGATTTGTTGGCAGAAAACTTCCCTGACATGGCGGGAAATGATAGGATATCTATCCAAGATGCTCATCGAACCACGTAAAAGGCAGATCCCAAAAGAAAATCATCAAGACATATTATTATCAAAATTGCAAAACCAAAGATAAAGAGAAAATTTTAAGAGCAGCCAGGGATAAATGAAAGTTACCTACAAAGCAGAATGAATACGAATAAGTTCCGACTACTTGGCAGAAAACATGCAGGCAAGAAGGCAATGGGATGACATACACACAGCACTGAAGGAGAAAAATTGCTAGCCAAGAGTCATATATCCAACAAACCTTTCTCAAATAAGAAGGGGAAATTAAGTCATTTAGAAATAAACACAAGCTTAGAGAATTTGCAAAAACCAAAACTACAAGAAATACTTAAGAGAATTCTCTGGATAGAAGGTCAATAATGTCTGATATCAACACAACACAAGGCCACAGAACAGAGCATCCTGATATCAACTAAGATAGGGGAATCAGAAAAATGAAATAAGATCTTAAAAAATGCTCAAAACATGGAATCACTGACATCATTATGTAAAAGATGATAAAAATCAATAAAGAGGGATGAAATACAGCAGGTATAAACCTTCCACATGGAGAGGAAATCAAAGCAATATAGGGGGATACAAAGTAGGTTCATACTTAGAAAAACAGGGGTAAATATTTAAAAAAATTTTTTTAAGGTAACCACAAATAAGACTAACAATCCCAAACTTCAAAATAAAAAATCAAGATAAACATAAAGACTCAGCAAAAACAAATTCATCTACAACGAAGAAGACAAACACACAACTTACAAAGAGAAAGTTCTCAGCACAAAAAAGTAAGTGGAAAATGAAAGTGTCAACAATACAGAGAAATGCATCAAAATGACAACACTACATTCATACCTATCTATAATTACACTGAATGTAAATGGACTAAACGCACCAATAAAGAGACAGAGAGTCACAGATTCGATTAAAAAAACATAACCCAGCTATATGCTGTCTACAAGAGACACATCTTAGACTTAGAGACACAAACTAAAACTCAAAGGATGGAAAAAATACATCCAGCAAACAACAATCAAAAACGAGCAGGAGTGGCAATATTAATTTCTGACAAAATAGACTTTAAAGTTAAATCCACCACAAAGGATAAGGAAAGACACTATCTAATGATTAAAGGGACAATTTACTAGGCAGATATAACCATATTAAATACATATGCACCCAATGACAGGGCTGCAAGATACATAAAACAAACTCTAACCGCATTGAAAAGTGAGATAGACAGCTCTGCAATTATAGTAGGAGACTTCAACACACCACATTTGGTGAAGGATAGGACATCCAGTAAGAAGCTCAGTAAAGACACAGAAGATCTAAATGCCACAATCAACGAACTTGACCTCATAGACATACAGAAAACTCCACCCAACAGCTGCAAAGTATACTTTCTTTTCTAGTGCACATGAAATATTCTCTAGAACAGACCACATATTAGGTCACAAAGCAAGCCTTAGCAGAATCCGAAACATCGAAATATTACAAAGCATCTTCTCAGACCATAAGGCGATAAAAGTAGAAGACAAAAACAGAAAAACCAGGGAAAAGAAATCAAATACTTGGAAATGGAACAATACCTTGCTCCAAAAAGACTGGATTATAGAAGACATTAAGGAGGGAATAAACAAACTCATAGAATCCAATGAGAATGAAAACACTTCCCATCAGAACCTTTGGGATACAGCAAAAACAGTGCTCAGGGGTCAATTGATGTCAATAAATGCAAACATACAAAAAGAAGAAAGGGCCAAAATCAAAGAACTGTCCCTACAACTTGGACACAAAGAAAGAGAGTAAAAAAAGAAACCCTCAGGAACCAGAAGAAAACAAATAATAAAAATTAGAGCTGCATTAAATGAATTAGAGAACAGAAAACAATTGAAAGAATTAACAAACAAAAAGCTGGGTATTTGAAAATATTAACAAAATTGGTAAACCATTGGCTAGACTGACAAAAGAAAAACAGGAAATAACCCAAATGAGAAATGAGATGGGTGATATTACAACAGACCCAGATGAAATTAAAAGAATCATATCAGATTACTATGAAAAATTGTACTCTAACAAATTGGAAAACCTAGAAGAAATGGATGAATTCCTAGAAACACACTGTCTACCTAAACTAACACAAACACAGGTAGAACAGCTAAACTGACAGATAAGAAAAGAAGAGATTGAAAAGATAATCAAAAAACTCCCAACAAAAAAAGTCCTGACTCTGACAGCTTCACTGCGCGGTTCCACCAGACTTTCAGAGAAGAGGTAACTCCACTACTACTAAAGGTATTTCAGACCATAGAAGAGGACGAAATACTCCCAAACTCCATCTATGAAGCCAGCATATCCCTGATACCAAAACAAGCTGAAGACACCACAAAAAAGAAAATTACAGAACTATATCCCTCATGAACTGATATGCAATAATTCTCAAAAAATTCTAGCCAATAGAATTCAACAACATGTCAAAAAAATAATTCACCATGACCAAGTGGGATTCATTCCAGGTATGCAGGGATGGTTCAACATCAGAAAAACACTTAATGTAATCCACCACATAAATAAAAAAAGACAAGAATCACATGATTTTATCAATTGATGCATAAAAGGCATTTGACAAAGTTCAACACCCATTCAGGATAAAAACTCTCAGCAAAATAGGAATAGAAGGAAAATTCCTCAACATAATAAAGGGCATTTATACAAAGTCAACAGCCACCATCATCCTAAATGGAGTGAGCCTGAGGATAATTCCCTAGAGAACAGAAACCAGACAAGGATGAGCCTTATCACCAGTCTTATTCAACATTGGGCTGGAAGTCCTAGCCAGAGCAATTAGGCTACAAAAAGAAAATGAAGGGCATCCAGATTGGAAAAGAAGAAGTAAAAGTAACTCTATTTGCAAATGACATGATCTTATACACAGAGAAACCTAAAAAAATACTCAAGAAAACTACTGAAACTGATAGAAGAGTCAAGCAGAGTATTGGGATACAAGGTAAACATACAAAAATCAATTGAATTCCTCTACACCAACAAAAAGAACATCAGAGAAGAAATCACCAAATCAAACCATTTACAGTAGCCCCCGACAAGATAAAATACTTAGGAATAAATCCAACCAGAGACGTAAAAGACCTATACAAAGAAAACTACAAGACACTACTGCAAGAAACCCAAAAAGACTTTCATAAGTGGAAAAACATACCTTGCTCATGGATGGGAAGACTTAACATTGTAAAAATGTCTGTTCTCCAAAAGCTATCTATAGATACAATGCAATTCTGATCCAAATTCCAACAACATTTTTTAATGAGATGGAGAAAGGACAAAGTGGGAGGCCTCACTCTACCTGATGACAGTAAAAACAGCCTGGTACTTGTACAAAAACAGATACATAGACCAATGGAACAGAATTGAGAATCCCAACATAAATACATCCACATGTGAGCAGCTGATATTTAACAAAGACCCAAACTCAGTTAAATGGAGAAAAGACACTCCATTTAGACAATGGTGCTGGCATAACTGGATATCCATCTGCAAAAAAAAGAAAGAAACAAGACCCGTATCTCACACCATCCACAGAAACTAACTCAAAATGCCTCAAAGTCCTAAATATCAAGTCAAAAATGATAAAGATCATGGGAGAAAAAATAGGGACAATGCTACGAGCCCTAATGCATGGTATAAACGGTAAACATTACTAACAATGTAGAAGAGAAACTGGATAACTGCGAGTTCCCAAAAATCAAACACCTATGCTCATCCAAAGACTTCACCAAAAGAGTAAAAAGTTTACCTACAGACTGGGAAAAAGTTTTTAGCTATGACGTATCTATCTGATCAGCGTCTGATCTCTAAAATCTACATGATACTGCAAAACTCAACTACAAAAAGACAAATAACCCAGTTAAAAATGGACAAAAGATATCAGCAGGTACTTCACTAAAGAAGACATTCAGATAGCTAACAGACACATGAGGAAATGCTCATGATCATTAGCCATTAGAGAAATGCAAATCCAAACTACATTGGGATTCCATTTCATTCCAACAAGGCTGACATTAATCCAAAAAACACAAAACAATAAATGTTAGAGAGGTTGTGCAGAGACTGGAACACTTCTACACTGCTGGTGAAAATGTAAAACGGTACAACCACTTTGGAAGTCGATTTGGCACTTACTTAAAAAACTAGAAATAGAAACACCATACCATCCAGCAATCCCACTCCTTGGACTATATCCTACAGAAATAAGAGCCTTTACATGAACAGATATAGGCACACCCATGTTTATTGCAGCACTGTTTACAATAGCAAAAAGATGGAAGCGACCAAGGTGCCCATCAACAGATGAATGGATAAATAAATTATGGTATATTCATACAATGGAATACTATGCATCAATAAAGAACAATGATGAATCCATGAAACATTTCATAACATGGAGGAATAAGGAAGGCATTATGCTGAGAGAAATTAGTTGCAAAAGGACAAGTATTGTATGAGACCACTATTATAAGAACTCTAAAAATAATTTAAACAGAGGAGAAAACATTCCTTGATGGTTTAGAGAGGGGGGAGGGAGGGAGGAAGAGCTGTATTCACTAAGTAGATAGTAGATAAGAACAATTTTAGGTGAAGGGAAAGACAACACACTCCACAGGAGAGGTCAGACCAACTGGAATAAACCAAAAGCAAAGCAGTTTCCTGAATAAACTGAATGTTTCGAAGGTCAGCGTAGCAGGGGCAGGATTATGGGGACCATGGTTTCAGGGGACATCTAAGTCAATTGGCATAATAAAATCTATTAAGAAAACATTCTGCATCCCACTTTGGAGAGTGGCATCTGGGGTCTTAAGCGCTAGCAAGCGAGCATCTAAGATGCATCAATTGGTCTCAACCCACCTGGATCAAAGGAGGATGAAGAACTCCAAAGACACAAGGTAATTACAAGCCCAAGAGACAGACAGGGCCACATAAACCAGAGACTATACCAGCTTGAGACCAGAAGAACTAGATGGTCCCCAGCTACAACTGATGACTGCCCTGACAGGGAACACAACAGAGATCTCCTGAGGCAGCATGAGAGCAGTGGGATGCAGATGTCAAGTTCTCATAAATAGACCAGACTTAATGGCCTGACTGAGACTAGAAGGTCCCCAGACCTTCTGTTAACCCAACACAGGAACCATTCCCAAAGCTAACTCTTCAGACAGGTACTGGACTGGACTATGGGATAGAAAACGATGCTGGTAAAGGTTGAACTTCTTGGATCAAATAGACATATGAGACTACGTGGGCAGCTCCTGTCTGGCAGGAGATGAGATGGCAGAGGGGGTCAGAACCTGGCCAAAGAGACATGAAAAATAGAGATTAGAGGGAAGGATTGTGCTGTCTCATTTGGGGGAGAGCAACTAGGAAGGTGTATATAAATTTTTGTATGAGAGACTGATTTGATTTGTAAACTTTCACTTAAAGCACAATAAAAATTAAAATAAAATAATGTATGAAATGACAATGCTGTATGCATCAGGAGTTTAAAAATGTAAACATCATATGTCTGCCAGTGTAAAACATTAATGAAGGTAAGGATATTATTTCTTGTCACACCTATATTCTCTGCATTCACAATGATGACTGTGCCCCCCAAAATGTTTTTGTTGCTAGGTGCCATCAAGTTGGTTTCAACTCATAGTGATCCTACGTAGAACAGAAGGAAACACTGCCCAGTCCTGTGCCATCCTCACAATTCTTGTTGTTAAAGATGTTAGGCAATTTGTCATTCTTATAGGAAAAAAAGGGAGAAATCAGAATGAATGAAAAAATTAATATGAACTCACAGTTTGCACTTTATACGTAAAACTACTCTAAATGGAAAACATATCTAAATGATATGTGTTATTAGGTGCTATCCTGTCAGTTCCAACTCACAGTGACCCTACATACAACAGAACGAATCACTGACTCGTCCTGCATCATCCTCACAATTGTTACGTTTGAGCCTATTGTTGTAGCCACTCTGTCAATCTATCTCGCTGAAGGTCTTCCTCTTTTTACTGACTGTGATGGATAAGATTATGTGTCAACTTGGTTAGGCCATGATTCTCAGTGTTTATATGTGATCACCCCATGATGGGATCTTCTATGAGTAGCCAATCAGTTGAAAGGGAGTTTCTTTAGGTGTGTGGTCTGCATCTGAATACAAGCGGATGTTCTGGCCTTTGCCTGCTCAGAATCCTGCAGCTGTCTCCTGTTCCTCTGACTCCCAGTTCCCGGGACTTGAGCTAGCAGCTTACATTTCGACCTTGAGATTCATTGATCTTCACAGCCTGTGAACGAGAGCCCTGCTCTCCAACCTACCGGTCTTGGGTTTGCCAGCTCCTGAAGCTACGTGAATCAGGAGAATCCTCTATTCTGATCCATGGACTTGGAATATTCTGGCTTCTACAATTGTATGAGCTGTTTCCTTGATATAAATCTCTCTCTCTATATATATTTATTTATACAATTTACTGGTTTTGCTTCTCTAGAGAACACGGCCTAGCACACTGACCTTCTCCTTTAGCAAGCATCATGTCATTTTCCAGGGACTGGTCACTCCTGATAACACATCCAAAGTATGTGACAAGTCTCACCATCCTCACTTCAAAGGAGCCCTCTGTCTATATTTCTTCCAAGACAGATTTGTTTGTCTTTCTTGCCAACATCATAATTCAAAGGTATCAATTCCTCTTTGGTCTTCCTTATTCGTTGTCCAGATTTTGCAAGCAAAATGATATGTAAAAATAGAATGATTCAAGAAGAGAAACTAGGAGAAAATTGTGTAACTTTGAATTAAGCAACAAGTTTTAGATATAACATCAAGAACATGATGGGTAACCAAAATTGATAATGGATTTTATCAAAATTATAAACCTTTCCTCTGTGAAAGACACTGTTAAGAGAATAAAATAGCAAGTCAAAGAATTAAATTGGGCATTCCCAAATCACTTCTCTGATAAAGGATGTATATGTAGAACATACAAAGAATGCTCAAGCTCAAAATAAAGGAAAAATATATGTATAAAAAAATGGAAAGAGAAATCTCATCAAAATCAGTTTATTGATACCAACAAGCACAGAAAAAAACACTCAGCATCATTGTACAGAAGGAAAATATAAAGCTTAAAACCACAATGTGACAGTTTCATTTACCTCTTAGAACAACTAGAGTAAAGAAAAAAAAAAAAAAAACTCAAAATGTTGCAGAGAACGTGGAGAAACAGGAACTCTCACACACTTCTGGTGGAATGCAAAATGGCAGGGTGACTTTTTGGAAAAGTTTGACAGTTTCTTATTATGTTCAACATACACTTACCGTGGAACTCAGCAATCCCACTCCTACGTGTTTTGCCCAATTGAACTGAGAACTTATATTTACAAAAATATATCTATGATAGCGCATGTAACATCTTTATTTATAATCACCAAAAACTGGAGACCATTCTAATGTGCTTTGGTAGGTGAATGGATGAACAAACTGTGAAATATCCATATAACGGAAAACTAATCCAAAATTATAAAGGAATAAATTCTTGATTCACAAATCAACATGGCTGAAACACAAGTTTGTTTTTCTAAGTGAAGGAAGCCAGACTCAAGGCTTTATATTGTATGACCCTATTTGTATGGGTTTCTAGAGAGACAAAAATATAGGGATTGATAACAAAACAGAGTTTGGCAGGAGTCGTGACAGGAAAAAAAGGTTAACTAAATAAGTATAACATAAAAACTGTGAGATGATGCACGTGGATGCATGACTCCAAGCATTTTTCAACATCCACATAACAGCAAAGCACTATTTTTATAGACTGTGAGTTAAAAATAATTACCAGGATGTTGGTGAACTCAAAATGCAGTGCAGATTGAAATTATTTTTTTGTGAATTAATGAGATATTTAACAAATGAGATGGCACTGGGTTTTTTTTTTCTAACAAATGAGAAGGCAAGTAAGAAAATCACTATCCTGAATAGTTTTGATAAACAAAATTAAAAAAAAAAAATTTTATTGTGCTTTAAGTGAAAGTTTGCAAATCAAGTCAGTCTCTCACACAAAAACTTATATTCACCTTGCTACATACTCCCAATTGCTCTCCCCCTAATGGGACAGCCAGCTCACTCCTTCCCCTCTCTCTTTTCATGTACATTTCACAAGCTTCTAACTCCCTCTACCCTCTCATTTCCCCTCCAGGGAGGAGATGCCAACATAGTCTCAAGTGTCCACCTGATCTAAGAAGCTCACACCTCGCCAGCATCCCTCTCCAATCCATTGTCCAGCCCAATCCCTGTTTGAAGAGTTGGCTTTGGAAATGGTTCCTATCCTGGGCCAACAGAAGGTCTGGGGTCCATGACCACCAGGGTCCTTCTAGTCTCAGTCAGAACATTAAGTCTGGTCTTTTTATGAGAATTTGGGGTCTCTATCCCACTGCTCTCCTGCTCCCTCAGGGCTTCTCTGTTGTGTTCCCTGTCAGGACACTCATCGATTGTAGCTGGGCACAATCTAGCTCTTCTGGTCTCAGGCTGATGTAGTCTCTGCTTTAAGTGGCCCTTTCTGTCTCTTGGGCTTGTAATTACCTTGTGTCCTTGGTGTTATTCATTCTCCTTTGATCCAGGTGGGTTGAGACCAATTGATCCATCTTAGACGGCCGCTTCTAGCGTTTAAGACCCCAGACACCTCTCTCCAAGATGGGAAGTAGAATGTTTTCTTAGTAGATTTTATTATGCCAATTGGCTTAGTTGTCCCCTGAAACCATGGTCCCCAAACCCCTGCGCCTGCTACGCTGACCTTCACAGCATTCAGTTTATTCTGGAAACGTCTCTGCTTTTCTTTTAGTCCAGTTGTGCTGACCTTGCCTGTATTGTGTTATCTTTCCCATCACCTAAAGTAGGTCTTTTGTACTATCTAATTAGGGAATACCTCTCTCCCACCCTCCCTACCTCCCCCTCTCTAAACCATCAAAGAATATATTCTTCTGTGTTTAAACTATTTCTTGAGTTCTTATAATAGTGATCTTATAAAATATTTGCCCTTTTGCAACTGACTAATTTCACTCAGCATAATGCTGTCCAGATTCCTCCGTGTTATGAAAGGTTTCACAGATTCATCACTGTTCTGTATCGATGTGTAGTATTCCATTGTGTGGAATACCATAATTTATTTATCCTTTCATCCATTGGTGGGCAACTTGGTTGCTTCCGTCTTTTTGCTATTGTAAATAGTGCTGCAATGAACATGGGTGTGCATATATCTGTTCATGTAAAGGCTCTTATTTCTCTAGGATATATTCCAAGGAGTGGGATTGCTGAATCTTATGGTAGTTCTATTTCTAGCTTTTTTTCGAAAATAATTTTTATTGTGCTTTAAGTGAAAGTTTACAAATCAAGCCAGTCTTTCACACAGAAACCCATATACACCTTGCTACACACTCCCAATTACTCTCCCCCTAATGAGACAGCCCACTCTCTCCCTCCACTCTCTCTTTTCATGTGCTTTTCACCAGCTTCTAACACCCTCCACACTCTCATCTCCCCTCCAGGCAGGAGATGCTAACACGGTCTCAAGTGTCCACCTGTTCCAAGAAGCTTACTCCTCACCAGCATCCCTCTCCAACTCATTGTCCAGTCCAATCCGTGTCTGAAGAGCTGGCTTCAGGAATGGTTCCTGTCCTGGGGCAAAAGAAGGTCTGGGGATCATGACCACTGCGGTCCTTCCAGTCTCAGTCAGACCATTAAGTCTGATCTTATGAGAATTTGGGGTCTGCATCCGACTGTTCTCCTGCTCCCTCAGGGGTTCTCTGTTGTGTTCCCTGTCAGGGGGCAGTCATCAGTCGTAGCTGGGCACCATCTAGTTCTTCTGATCTCAGGCTGATGTAGTCTCTGGTTCATGTGGTCCTTTCTGTCTCTTGGGCTCATAATTACCTTGTGTCCTTGGTATTCTTCATTCTCCTTTGATCCAGGTGGGTTGAGACCAATTGATGCATCTTAGATGGCTGCTTGCTAGCATTTAAGACCCCAGACACCACTCTTCAAAGTGGGATGCAGAATGTTTTCTTAATAGATTTTATTATGCCAATTGGCTTAGATGTCCCCTGAAACCATGGTCCCCAAACCACTGCCCCTGCTACGCTGACCTTCGAAACATTCAGTTTATTCAGGAAACTTCTTTGTTTTTGGTTTAGTCCAATTGTGCTGACCTCCCCTGTATTGTGTGCTGTCTTTCCCTTCACCTAAAGTAGTTCTTATACACTATCTGATTAGTGAATGCCCCTCTCTCCCCCTCCCCCCTCCCCCCTCTCGTAACCACAAAAGAGTGTTTTTTTGTATGTTTATCTTGTATCCCAATACTCTGCCGAACTCTTCTATTAGTTTCAGCAGTTTTCTGGAGGATTCCTTAGGGTTTTCTGTGTATAAGATCATGTTGTCTACAAATAGATATAATTTTTCTTCTTCCTTGCCAATCTGGATGCCCTTTGTTTCTTTATCTAGCCTAATTGCTCTGGCTAGGACCTCCAGCAAAATGTTGAATAACAGTGGTGATAAAGGGTATCCTTGTCTGGTTCCCTATCTCAATGGGAATGCTTTCAGGCTCTCTCCATTTAGGATGATGTTGGCTGTTGATTTTTTTTTTTTTTTGTACAAATGCCCTTTATTATGTTGAGGAATTTTCCTTCTATTCCTATTTTGCTGAGAGTTTTTATCCTGAATGGATGTTGAATTTGTCAAATCCCTTTTCTGCATCAGTTGATAAATTCATGTGATTCTTCTCTTTTATTTATTTACATAGTGGATTACATTAATTGTTTTTCCAATGTTGAACCATCCCTGCATACCTGGTATGAATCCCACTTGGTCATGGTGAATTGTTTTTTTGACATGTTGTTGAATTCTATTGGCTAGAATTTTGTTGAGGATTGTTGCGTATCAGTTCATGTGGAACATAGGTCTGTAATTTTCTTTTTTTGTGGTGTCTTCAGCTCGTTTTGGTATCAGGGATATGCTGGCTTCATAGAATGAGTTTGGGAGTATTCCGTCCTCTTCTATGATCTGAAATACCTTTACTAGTAGTGGAGTTACCTCTTCTCTGAAAGTCTAGTAGAACCGTGCAGTGAAGCTGTCAGAGCCAGGATTTTTTGGGGGGAGTTTTTTGATTATCTTTGCAATCTCTTCTTTTGTTATCTGTCAATTTAGCTCTTCTACCTGTGTTTGTGTTAGTTTAGGTAGATAGTGTGTTTCTAGGAATTCATCCATTTCTTCCAGGATTTCCAATTCGTTAGAGTACAATTTTTCATAGTAATCTGATATGATTCTTTTAATTTCAGTTGAGTCTGTTGTAATATCACCCATCTCAATTCTTATTCGGGTTATTTGTTTCCTCTCCTGTTTTTCTTTTGTGAGTTTGGCCTATGGTTTATGAATTTTTTTGATTTTTTCAAAGAACCACCTTTTGGTCTTGTTAATTCTTTCAATTGTTTTTCTGTTTTCTATTTCATTTAGTTCAGCTCTAATTTTTATTAAATGTTTTCTTCTGGTGCTTGAGGGTTTCTTTTGTTGTTTTCTTTGTATTTATTAAAGTTGTAGGGATAATTCTTAGATTTTGGCCCCTTCTTCTTTTTTGTATGTGTGTATTTATTGATATAAATTCACCTCTGAGCACTGTTTTCACTGTGTCCAAAAGGTTCTGATAGGAAGTGTTTTCATTCTCATTGAATTCTATGCAATCCTTTATTTCATCCTTAATGTCTTCTATAATCCAATCTTTTTTGAGCAGGGTATTGTTCAGTTTCCAAGAGTTTGATTTCTTTTCCCTGTTTTTTCTGTTATTGATTTCCACTTTTATAACGTTATGGTCAGAGAAGATGCTTTGTAATATTTCGACGTTTTGGATTCTGCTAAGGCTTGCTTTATGACCTAATATGTGGTCTATTCTAGAGAATGTTCCATGTGCACTAGAAAAGAAAGTATACCTGTTTGTTATAGGTCTATGAGGTCATGTTGGTTGATTGTGGCATTTAGATCTTCTGCGTCTTTATTGATCTTCGTTCTGGATGTCCTGTCCTTTCCTGAAAGTGATGTGTTGAAGTCTCCTACTATTATTGTGGAGCTGTCTATCTCACTTTTCAATGCTGATAGAGTTTGTTTTATGTATCTTTTAGTCCTATCATTGGGTGCATAAACATTAAATATGGTTATATCTTCTTGGTATTACTGTTCCTTTAATCATTAGATAGTGTCGTTCCTTATCCTTTATGATGGACTTAACTTTAAAGCCTGTTTGTCAGAAATTAATATTGCAACTCCTGCTCTTTTTTGATTGTTGTTTGCTTGATATACTTTTTCCATCCTTTGAGTTTTAGTTTGTTTGTGTCTCGAAGTCTAAGGTGTCTCTTGTAGGCAGCATATAGACAGATCGTGTTTTTTAATCCATTTTGCCACTCTCTGTCTCTTTATTGGTACATTTAGTCCTTTTACATTCAGCGTCATTATGGATAAGTATGAATTTAGTGTTATCATTTTGATGTCTTTTTGTGTGTGTTGTCAACAGTTTCTTTTTCCCACTTAATTTTATGTGCTGAGTAGATTATATATAGTCCTTTCCTCATATTCATTGTTTTTGATTTTGTTTCTGCTGAGTATTTTTTTCTTGTATTTTATTTTGATGGGTACAATACTTTGTGTCCTTTTGGTTACCTTATTATTTACCCCTGTTGTTGTTGTTTTTAGGTGCCGTCGAGTCAGTTCCGACTCATAGCGACCCTATGCACAACAGAACAAAACACTACCCGGTCCTGCGCCATCCTTACAGTAGTTGTTATGCTTGAGCTCATTGTTGCAGCCACTGTGTCAATCCACCTTTTTGAGGGTCTTCCTCTTTTCCGCTGACCCTGTACTCTGCCAAGCATGACGTCCTTCTCCTGGGACTCATCCCTCCTGACAACATGTCCAAAGTATGTAAGACGCAGTCTCGCCATCCTTGCCTCTAAGGAGCATTCTGGCTGCACTTCTTCCAAGACAGATGTGTTCGTTCTTTTGGCAGTCCATGGTATATTCAATATTCTTCGCCAACACCACAATTCAAAGGCGTCAACTCTTCTTCTGTCTTCCTTATTCATTGTCCAGCTTTCACATGCATATGATGCGATTAAAAATACCATGGCTTGGGTCAGGCGCACCTTAGTCTTCAGGGTGACATCTTTGCTCTTCAACACTTTGAAGAGGTCCTTTGCAGCAGATTTGTGCAATACAATGCGTGTTTTGATTTCTTGACTGCTGCTTCCGTGGCTGTTGATTGTGGATGCAAGTAAAATGAAATCCTTGACAACTTCAATCTTTTCTCCATTTATCTTGATGTTGCTCATTGGTCCAGTTGTGAGGATTTTTGTTTTCTTTGTGTTGAGGTGTAATCCATACTGAAGTCTGTGGGCTTTGATCTTCATTAGTAAGTGCTTCAAGTCCTTTTCACTTTCAGCAAGCAAGGTTGTATCATCTGCATAACACAGGTTGTTAATGAGTCTTCCTCAAATCCTGATGCCCCGTTCTTCTTCATATAGTCCAGCTTCTCGGATTATTTGTTCAGCATACAGATTAAATTTACCCCTAGTTTTCTAAATTTAAACCTTACTTTCACTTCTTTCTATCGCCATATCTTCCTGTCCGTATGGAAGATCTATGATTACATTTCTTAGTCCCTCTTACTGTTTAAATGTTGAGTTTTTTTTCTTGCTTTTTTTTTTCCCTGCCTGGGTTGACTTCTGGTCGTTCTGCCCAGTGTTCTAGTCTTGGGTTGATGTCTGATGTTATTGATTTTCTAACAAAAGAACTTCCTTTAGTATTTCTTGTAGTTTTGGTTGGTTTTTATGAATTCCCTAAACTTCTGTTTATCTGGATATGTCCTAATTTCACCTTTGTATTTAAGAGACAGTTTTGCTGGATATATGATTCTTGGTTGGCAATTTTTTTCCTTCAATATTTTAAAATAACTCATCCCATTGCCTTCTTGCCTGCATGGTTTCTGCATAGTAAAATCTGAGCTTATTCTTATTGACTCTCCTTTGTAGGTGACTTTTTGTTTATTAAAATACTCTATCTTTGGTTTTGGCAGGTTTGATTATAATATATCTTGGTGACTATCTTTTAACATCTACCTTATGTGGAGTTCAATAAGCATCTTAGATAGATATCTTCTCATCTTTCATAATATCAGGAAAGTTTTCTGCCAACAAATCAACAATTCTCTCCGTATTTTCTGTTATCCCTCCCTGTTCTCCAGTCCCTCGCAGGTTATTTCTCTTGATAGAGTCCCACATGATTCTTGAAGTTTCTTCATTTTTTAAAATTCTTTTATCAGATATTTCTTCAAATATGTTACTGCCAAGTGATTTATGTTCAAGTTGAGAAATTATGGCTCCTACTTGCTCAATTCTGCTTCTCTGATTTTCTGTTGAGTCATGTAATTCTGTAATTTTATTGTTAATCTTCTGAATTTCTGATTGCTGTCTGTCTATGGATTTTTCCAGCTTATTAAATTTTTCATTATGTTTCTGAATAATCTTTTTAATTTAATCAATTGCTTTATTTGTGTGTTTCTTGGCATGTTCTGTGTATTGTCTCATTTCCTTCCTGATGTCCTGAAGAGTTCTGTATATTAATCTTTTTATTTTGCCTCTGGTAATTCCAGGAATGCACTTTTATCTAGAAGATCCCTGGATTCTTCGTTTTGAGAGCTTATTGAGTTGATCATGGTCTGTTTCTTTATGTGACTTGATATTGACTGTTGTCTCTGAGCCATCTATAAGTTATTATAATAGTTTATTCCTGCTTACTGTGCCGTAGCCTCTTGCTTTGTTTTGTTTTGATATGCCCAAATGGGTTGTTTGAGTGATCTAGCTTGATTATTTTTACCTTTGGAACTCTGACGTCCTGTCCCCAGATGGAAAGAGCTGTTATCAGTTATATGATTCTAGGAGTCCATTCACTTTTCTTGTATGAATTCAGCTCAGGTGTCCAGGTAGCTGATCATGAAGTGTGTGGTACAGGCTCTGTCCTACAGTCTTAGAGGGGCAGTGGTGATTGGTGTATATACCAATATCTGATTGTAGCGGGGGTCACGCTCTGAACAAGGCATGGGGCTGAGAACTGACCCCCGAGTGTCTCTGAGGAAAGTGCATCCCTGTTCCCTAGAGTGCGCAGGTGGGTTGGTTCTTCAGACGGACCATGGACTCCTAATATTTTTGGTTGTAAAGACTGGGAGGTACTAGTTATCCTTGGAACCCTGTAGTGGGTGGCTGGGTGACCTGAGTGGAGGTATCAGTTCTTAGGCCCATCATGTGGGTAGGTGAGGACCCTGTTTAATGGGCAAAGCAATGCCAAACATCACCCACCTCTCCACCACACAGCTGAAATGGTTAGAGTCTGCCAACAAGGGTCTAGTCTCCTGAAATAGGCCCACACAGGTCCATGCAGAGGGGAAAGGTGCTCAAAGTCCATGGACCGTTTATGTCTGGACAGGAGCGGCTTCTGTGCTGAGCTCCCCTGGTTAGTGGAGCTGGCAAATTATCTTTCCCTCCAATTGCAATTTTTTTCCTTCTCCATGGCTGGGAGGATGCCTCTAGGCACTCAACAGTGCCTATCTCAGGCCCAAGGAATTCAGCCGCTGAAGCTGGCTTGTGAGTGGGGGGTGTGGTAAAATATACAGAAGTACTTAGCTTTTGCTGAGAGCGCCACTCTTCTCCTGTTCCAAAGGTATGAGTAGGCTGTGTGGCTGACTGCTTCTCCCTAAGGAAACTGTGGCAAAATGCTAGTACCAACACACTACCGCCACTCCGGAATGATGCCTGAGGGCTTTCCGAGATTCAGGCCCAGTAACTCCTCTCTGCTCCTGTACTGTCTCTTCTTCCCCCTTCCCCTCTGTTCTTTTTCTAAGCTTGCCTTCGATGCTCAGGGCTTCTAGCTTGTCATAAATATACTTGTTTCACTTGGTTTTTTGTGTCTTTGTTGTATAGAGGGTTCGCCAGAGGTATCTGTATATTCTACCATCTTAGCCCAGCCAGGGTGAACAAAATCTTTTGGATGCTCTAAAACCAAGAGAAATAGATCACAAATACTGAGCTTGCAGTGGTAAAATTATAGGTATATGGTTTAACAGTTCTGAAATTGTATATATTTACTAGGTTTAGACAAATAAAGAAGTGTATTTTAATAATGGGAGTCTCTGGTTATTGCAAATGGTTAACACTCTCAGCTGCTAATTGAAAGGCGTATGTTCAAAACTTTCACATTTCTAATGAAGACGATTCTTTACAAGTTCGATCAAAATTTCACCTTTGATAAGAGAGTGGGTTTCTTTTTTTATTACTCATAAAATATGAAGAAAGGATGAATATTAAGCAACTTATTAATGGATATAAATATTGCATAGAAGTCACCATCTCAGGTCCTCTGTGGGATGCAAGGATGAACATAACTCTTCTCAAGAGAGATCTGCTAGGGAGAGGAGTGAGCAGGTTACTGAGAAATGCAAGGGCCCCTTCCAGATTTCCCTTATGGTCTATAATATAGCAGAGATGTGGCCTGACTTTGTCTGGTTTCCAGGAGATCAGTACACAGTCTTTGCTGAGGTTAAAAATAGTTCCACATCTTTTGAAGGTTTCTGACGTTCTACTTTTTATGTCCTGAAAAACTGCCTTTAAGCCATTATAAAATAAAATATGATTAGCGTGAATGTTGCTAGTTGTTGGAAGGTATGCAATGATTTTACATTTTATTCTTCACAACAGAAATTTTACTCTCTAAAATCAAAAGGAGATAGCTGTCAAGATTTTAATTTAAATTTAAATGTTTATATTTAAATACATACATGTACATTCTAAGAATTGATAAACTATTACTACATTCAAAATAGCATTTGAATAGGTGAGAACTAACAGAGTAGCTTAGCAAAATGGAAGAAGTTTTTCTTAAATTTTCTGGATATCCATTTGGATAAGTGGACTTATGGAGAAGATAACTGTGAGATAGAATTACAAGGGAATGAAACATTTTTTTTTCCAAAAAGCTTAATAACTCAGTGTCATGGATTGAATTGTGTACCCTAATAATACGTGTCAAATTGATTAGACCATGATTCCCAGTATTGTGTGGTTGTTCTTCATCTGGTGATTGTAATTTTATGTTAAAAACTATTAGGGTACGATTGTAACACCCTTACCCAGGTCACATCCCTGATCCAATGTAAAGAGAGTTTCCCTGGGGTATGGCCTACACCACCTTTTATCTTACAGGAGATGAAAGGAAGGGAAACAAGCAGAAAATGTGGGACCTCATACCACCAAGATAACAGTACCAGGAGCAGAGCGAGTCCTTTGGACTTGGGGTCCATCCATGGAGAAGCTCCTAATCTGGGGGAAGATTGATGCCCTGAATTTGGACTTTTACCCTACTTCACTGTGAAGAAATAAATTTCTCTTTGTTAAAGCCCATCCACTTGTGTTATTTCTGTTACAGCAGCATTAGACTAAGACACTCAGGAAGATAATTTCATGGAAAATGCAATGAGCTGTAATCCAGTGACAGAGTTGATATAAGGCTAGCAGTCACTTTTCAATTTGTGCTTCAGTCAAAATGAAAAATAAATACATTATGCCTCTTTCAGTTCAATAATAAAAATGTTTATATTTAAATACATACATGTACATTTTTAGGAAGCCATACAGAATGTGGAACATTAAAGATCGTGATGGAATAAGAAGACAAACCAGTGAGTAATTGAAATTTTCCTATTTTTTAAATAATTGGGTTACTTATTCTCTCTTGTAGCAATTGTATTTAGTGTACTCATATGGTCTTGGCAATTAGACCCATAAATCTTAAGGTTAAAAATTTAAATATATTACTTGTAATAAGGCAACTGATTTCTTACATCCTAAAAAAAATAATGAGTTGTTACTTCAGGCTTCTAAGTTTGACTTTTACTTTTTGGTAAGTTAAAGTAACCCATTTCTGTTTCTAGGAGATAGATTGTCTAATAAATTATCTAAGTGAAAAGAAAGGGCTATGTAATTCTTATGACTGTTTCAACAAAATTGTAATCAGAGTTTGCATAAATAGGACATAAAATGACAATTATTTTACTCATTGTCTCCCAAATTGTGCTTTGTTGTGTGAAGATTTCCTATCTACTACTGTATTTTAATATAAAAGAACTAATAAATGTGTATTAAAAGAATGCCAACAAGACCTTAAAAATAAGAAAAAAAATTGCATGGATTATACAGGATATTTTAGAATATTGGAGATGATGATGCTGATCATGATGAATTATATGTTTCACCTCTTCCCCTTAATACTATTTTTGTCTAAATGGGATTAAAAGAAGAAAAATTGAAGAGAGAGAGAGAAATGAACAACTACACAGTGGTCACAGAGCTTGTCCTCCTAGGCCTTTCTGATGATCCTGACTTTCAGATTGTGACCTTCCTCTTTCTATTTATCACATATGTATTAAGCTTCACTGGAAACCTGACTCTCACCACCCTAACCTCGGTGAACTCCCATCTACAGACACCTATGTATTTCTTCCTCCACAACGTCTCCTTCCTAGAAATCTCCTTTACAACTGTATGCATTCCCAGATGTCTGGGTGCAGTTATCACCAGGGATAAGACCATTTCCTATAACAACTGTGCAGCTCAACTCTTCTTTATTTTCATGAGAGTGACAGAATTTTACATTCTGACGGCCATGTCCTATGACTCCTTTGTGGCCATCTGCAAGCCCCTGCATTACACAAGCACCATGAACAGGAAACTCTGCTCCCTGCTTGTGTCATGTGTGTGGCTGAGAGGGTTTCTGACCATATTCCCACCCCTTATGCTTCTTCTCCCCACCCCCGGATTACTGTGCTTCCAAAGTCATCGATCACTTTGCATGCGACTATTTTCCCCTCTTAGAACTATCTTGTTCAAATACATGGCTCCTAGAAGTAATTGGTTTTTACTTGGCTTTGGTTACTTTGCTATTCACATTGGCATTAATGATTTTGTCCTACATGTGTGTCATCAGGACTATTCTGAGAATCCGATCTTCCAGTAAGAGAAAAAAAACTTTCTCCACTTGTTCCTCCCACATGACTGTCATTTCCACCTCTTATGGAAGCTGCATCTTCATGTATGCCAATCCCTGTACAAAAGAAAAGCATCATTGACCAAAGGAGTTGCTATTGTCAACACCTCTGTTGCCCCCGTGCAGAACCCCTTCATTTATTCCCTGAGGAACCAGGAAGTAAAACAAGTCTTCAAAAAGTTCCTCCAGAACATAGTGTTTTCTAAATTGGGAGGTTTTTTTTTTTTAGCAAAAATATAGATACATGTGGTTGACGTGAGTTGGAATCGACTCCACACTAACGGTTTTTTTTGGGGGGGGGCGTATAAAGAGCAATTAAATATAAACCTGAAATTCATAGTTGTTTGTACAGGTATGCTTGTTCTTTTAGAGTCTCTTTACCTGTCACATCATTTGATCTGATATTTTGCAAATCCCTCACTTTAACTTCTGTGCCTGAGTTTCTCCAGTGAAGTGTCTATTAAGATATTTTAAAATATGGTAAAGCTTTTTTTTTTTAATTTTTTTAAAGCTTATTTCTCCTACTGAATTTTCTGAAAACCTTACATTTTCCTTGAAGGCACACTGTAGTTAAGATGGAGTAAAGTTATTTTAATTCTGTTTATTTTCTCAGCTCTTAAAAGACAGTTATTATTGCTTTGTACTTCAAATGTAGTGTTTCTAATGTATGTAATTTCTTGTGTATTTTCAAGATGCATATTGACAGCGTTTTCAGTAATGTTTATAGAATTTCCACGCTCTGTGTCATTGTTCATTAAATTCAGTTCAATACATACTATTGTGTTGCACTTTGAATACAGAGCTTTATACTTTGTGAAATTTAATGTATATTTTCTGGATAAATATTGATCATGATATTAAGTAATTTTTATAAAATTTTCATGTTTTCAAGACTTCTTAGGAGATATTCATAGTTTTTCTAAAACATGCAAAGTAAATGCACTAAAACTAAAACACATTTCACTTCTATTTTTCTGTAAATTATGAAAGTTCCGCGTTGCAAACTACAAAAATAAATTTAGGCTACACTATGATTATTTTGGAAAGCCTGGTGGAGTACTGGTTAAGTGCTAAGGCTGCTAACCGAGAGGTCAGCAATTCGAATCTGCCAGGCACTCCTTGGAAACTTTATGGGGCAGTTCTACTCTGTCCTACAGGGTCGCTAGGAGTCGGAATCGAAGCCAGTGGGTTTTGGTTTTATGATTATTTTAATTATATGAACCCCACAAGTTATATGAACAGTGTGGTGACAATGATTCATGTGGCTTAAAATATAAAACATTAATTAAAGGCTATATTTTAGAAGAATTACAATTTCAAATTTTCTTTTCTTGTTCTCCCAAATTATGTTGACTAGAAAATTTTGTTTAACAGACTTCATTGTTAAATTGTAGACTACTTACAAAGTGAAGTATAAGAAAATTTAAAAAAACTTGAAATACTTGTCAAATCATGAAAAGTGTTGTTATGCAGATTTTTAGTATAATTCAAATAAGTTTTGGTCTTTATATGTATCTATATGCTTTTAAGATCTGGAACACAATGCGTTCCAATATGAGAAAGGAACATGGTGACTTCTCTCTGAGGAATTTAAAACCTGAAAGTCTTGATGATACCTTACACTTGTCTGTGATTTAAATAGTCTCAGAGATCTTTTACGTATCCCTTTTATTCATGTATTTATTCATCTCTTTATTCCCAAATTTCAGTATCTACGTAGGAAATGATTCAGTGATGGAAAAGAATGGCTTTTGTGCTTGTTCATATCCAGTGTAAGGAAAAAAAGTAAATTGATGATTATAATCCAATTGTATATAAATTCCATAATATCTCTATGAAGAATACACTGTACAGGCACATAAAAATATTAAGGTTATAAATATAATAGGCTTGCCCACATTATTCAGAATTTGTTAAAAACGTTACAGCAGTAAGGAAGGCAGAATCATTGTTACTTTTATGTATTATATTAAGATTACAGTCATGATAGAGACAGCAGATAAAGAGAAAAATTTGTTACATTGCAAAGCCTTGCATAAGTAGACATTCCATTAATAACTAACATTTAGTTAATACTTAAAAATATTACACACACGACCAAGTATAAAAGCTTAATTATTTTTACACACCCCTCTTTCATAGTGGGTTCCTTGGGTGGTACAAACTGTTAATGCTGCACTCAACTGCTAAACAAAAGGTTGGAGATTCGAGTCCAGCCAAAACTGCTTCAGAAGAAAGGCTTGGAAATCTACTTCCAAAACATAAGCCATTGAAAACCCTATGAAGCACATTTCGATTTTTAGGCACATGAGGTTGCCATTGACTGGACAGCAACAGTTCTTTTTATTTTTTTTTAACGACATATGTAGTAATCATTCTGCGTGACTACACTTTATGTTTTTAAACTTGATTGGCATCTGGCATGCTGGAATAATAGCTGTCATTCTGAGCAAACTAAGTAAACGACAGTCTTTGCAACTACAGACAAAAAGAAAAATACTTATCCATGTATGTAGATTTGGGGTTCCATCTGAAATTGAATTAAATTTGCTGTATTCTTAATTATTTAATACATTATAAGCAATAAGGTACTTTTTTCTGGTTAAATAAATAATGAGTGTTATTGAAGCACTGAGTTATGATACCTAACTTTCAACTTACCATCAATAAAAACATAAGAAAATTAGGCACCTTAGCTTTTCCAACTTCAGTGTCCTCATTTTTTAAAAATAAAGATGAAAATAATTTAGTTTTTATGCCATGTGCTTACCTTGGAAACCCTGGTGCCGTAGTGCTTAAGTGCTACAGCTGCAAACCAAAGGGTTGGCAGTTCGAATCCCCCAGGTGCTCCTTGGAAACTCTAGGGAGCAGTTCTTCTCGGTCCTACAGAATCTCTATGAGTCAGAATTGACTCGACAGCTCTGGGTTTGTTTTATTTTATGCTTACCATGAGATAAAACTATAAAAGATATACATAGATTTTTTTTTTTTAAAGTAAGAAACCTTATTTAAATGTAACACTAGTGTTTAAGAATCCAACAGTATGAAGGGCTTAGGTTTTGCTCCAAATCTATGACTTTCCCTGTTTATATGTGAAATAATATATATATATATATTTAAATATATATATATATACACACATATGTATATATATATATATATATTTTAGGCACTCCAATCTATTGTGCACAGGTGAAATTTCTTTCCCAGTTCTTAATTTCATATCTTATAAAGCCATTACTTGCTAGTCACATTGAGTTTAGTCTGGTCAATTTAAAAATATCAGCTTCATATTCGACTAGCTTCGGCCAGGCATTGAAATTTAGATGGAGTCTTGGGCTCCTTTCATTGCCTCTTCTCTACTCAGAGATAGTTCGTGATTGGGACAAAGGCAGAAGACAGATGGAAAAGGACAAACACCTTTTATTTATCTGGTGCTCCTTTAAATCTCTTTTGATTAACATTGGATCTTTGTGGGAGGGTGTCTAAATGCAGATACTCCTATATGGTGCATATGAGTAAATTCAATGGACTTCACACAAATTGCGGTGCTACAACCAATCCCTCACCAGTATTTAACTCTGAGGTACACAACATAGAAAATTGCATTAGTGTTCCTTAATCTGGAAGCAGCTAAACTTGAAAGGGTTCTTGAAAAATGCCTAAAGTGTGATTATCTTTTCTGACGTTTAATTGATCTAAGGGAAACCTGTATATTCTTGGTTTAACAAGTAATGATTGTAATGATTACTTCACTTCTGCTCACTCTCTGTGCCCAAATGTCTCTCTGAAATTCTCTTTCTCTTCTAACACATTGAGAGGGCAGAGCAGCAAATACAGTGTGATATACCAAATCATTGTAAAGAGAAGCCTGTCATTCTCAGAAGCACTGCATATTCATGTCTCTGGTTCTCTAAGACCTTTTATACTTGACCTTGAGAGTCATTGTCAGGTTGCAACATTCACAGAAAATGGAGGGAAAATCATTTCTAAGCTGATGATGACATGGTTCTGTTAATCTTTCTCTTTTAGCAAACTTCACTGTATATCAAAAATTGAGAGATTCTAGATAATGGTTTCTGGGAGCAGTATCTGTCCAGCTGCCAGTTATTTAGCTCTGTAATGGTTGCTTGACCCCAAAATTATCTTGACTGTAGGGCGTTATAAATTGAATTGTGTCTACCCCAAAATATCTGTTGCAAGTCCTAACCCCTCTACCCGTGGTTATAATTCCATATGGGAATGTGTTTTTTCGTTGTGTTAATAATGTAGCAAAAACAAACAAATAAACATTGCCATTCAGTCTATTCTGACTCACAGCAACCCTATTTGAAAAAGTAGAACTGCTTCACGTGGTTTCCAAGGAGTGGCTGGTGGATTCAAACTGGCAACTTTTTGGTTAGCAATAGAACTCTTAACCTCTGCACCACCAAGTTTTCCAATAATGTAGGATGTGTCTTAAATCAATCTTTTTTGAGATATAAAAGAGCTGATTAAGCCAGGGACAGCAAGCATAGTTGGGAGAAGGTAGATACCATGCCACTTGAAGATCACCAAGGAACCAAGGAGCAGAAGCTGAAAAGAGACAAGGACCTACCCCTCGAAGAGACACAGATAGAACACCTTCCTCCGGAGCTGGTGCCCTGAATTCAAACTTCTGTCTAGTCTCCTAAAATGTGAGAAAATAAATGTGTTTGTTAATGTCACCCACTTATTGTATTTCTGTTATAGCAGGACAAGATAATTAAGACACGAGGGTTAAGCATTTGATTTTTATAGCTTTGGAAAGTCAACCACAATGCCAACCCAGAAGAAAATTTTCTTAGCATCCTCTTACAAAGACATGAAAACAGCTTGGCACTATTTCCATTTTTCATATCTTTGTAAATTAATACAGTAGAGGAACCAGCTTCCAAGTTCAGATGAATGAGGAAATACACATAAGTGAATTTTCTCATGAGAATTATGGTTTATGACAGTACATAGGCAAAAGAATGGTATATCATCTCGTTGATTAATTTAAAAGACATCTAGAACTGTTTGTTAAACTCGCTCAGCCTCAGATGCATTGGCTCAGTTGTTTATGCTCAGGGTAGATCTGAAAATATAGATAACAAGTGTATTCACTTTCAGTTAGTTCAGGACAATCCTTGCACAGAAACAATAGGAAAGCAAAAATAATAATAAATTTTATTGAAGATATTGGAAAGTAAAAAAAAAAAGCAAAGTATTTTAGGATTAAAATACAATATATTAAAGAATTCAGAATGATAATCCCAGCAAAGGAGGTCACTTTTCCCTGCCCGTAATGGAAGAGGTAGCTGAACAGATAAATCAGGAAATCTTCCTAACAGGTTAAAAAAAAAAGAACAAAAACTGTAGTGTAGGACTTGCCAAGTTTGTGAAGCTAGAAAACTTTTATACTTTCAAAGTTTATTTAAAAGGTTAAGCCATAGAAATAAGAGTGGGGACAAGATAGCCTTTACCCTAAAGAAAAGCTTCAAATTACATCAATTCATGGATTTAGATTAACATGCCTTTGAATATTAGTGTCCCTAATCATCTGCTAGAAGAAAAGCATAAAATCTCTGTAGGAAGATATCATTGCCCTAAACACCACTATATTTCTATAACTTTGTCACACAACTCCTATCTATCAGAAACAATACCCTGGCACATGAGCAGATAAAGCAATATAAATAAAATCAAACAAAGCTAACAATAAAAACAGAGGAAGAGTGGCTATAGAAAATAGACTCAAAAGGCACGAATGTTAAATTAGCTATGCTTAATATATTCAAAAGATCACAGTAAGAATTGTAATTTTGATTCAAGTTCTTAGAATTACTGAGGAAAAAAATCTGATATTTAAAGCTCTCCTTAATAACTCAGTGGAGGAGTTTAAGAGCAGATTAACATAGCCAAAGAAAGAGCTAGTGTACTGGAACAGAACTCAGAAGAGTGAATATTTGAGAAATACTAAAGGAAAACTAGAGAAGAGGGTAAGAGACAAAGAGAATAAGGTGAGAACTTCTACCAGATGGATTAATGGGGTTCCAGAAAGAGAAAGCAAAAAAAAAGGAGAGGCAATTTTTGAAGTGATAAACCAAAAAAAAAAAAAAAAATCTGTTACCTTTGAGTCGATTCTGACTCACAGCGACCCTAGACAGAGTAGAACTGCCCCATAGGGTATCCAAGGAGCTGCTTTGGATTTGAACTGCCAACTTTTTCGTTAGCAGCCAAGCTCTTTTTTTTTTCCTTCTTTTTTGTTTTAATCATTTTGTTGTTGTTGTCATTGGGAATATACCTAGCAAAACATACACCAATTCAACAGTTTCTACATGTACAATTCAGTGACATTGATTACAGTCTTCAAGTTGTGCAACCATTCTCACCCTCATTTTCTGGGTTCTTTCTCCCCCATCAACATAAACTCACTGTTCCCTAAGATTCCTATCAAATCTTTTGAGTTGCTGTTGTCATTATAGATACAGTTCTTTTTATTATTGTGCTATAGGTTTACAGAGCAAATTAGCTTCTCATTAAACAACTAATACACATATTGTTTTGTGACATTGATTGCCAACCCCACGACATGTCAACACTGTCCACTTCTCAATCTTGAGTTCTCTATTTCCATTCCTCTCTGTCAGACCAGTAAGTCTGCTCTTTTTTAGTGAGTTAGAATTTTGTTCTACATTTTTCTCCGGCTCTGTCCAAGGACCCTCTATTGTGATCCCTATCAGAGCAGTTGGTCGAGGTAGCTGAGCACCATCTAGTTGTGTTGGACTCAGTCTGGTGGAGGTCGTGGTACTTGTGGTCCATTAGTCCTTTGGACAAATCTTTCCCTTGTGTCTTTCGTTCTCTTCATTCTCTCTTGCTCCAGATGGCGTGGGACCAGAGAAGTATCTTAGATACCCGCTCACATGTTTCTAAGACCCAAGAGGTTGCTCACCAAAGTAGAATGTAGAACATTTTCTTTATAAATCATGTTATGCCAATTGAGCTAGATGTCCCCTGAGACTATGGTCCCCAGCCCTTAGCCCAGTAATTCCGTTCCTCTGGGAGTTTGAATGTGTCTATGAAGCTTCCATGACCTTGCCTTGGTCAAGTTGTGCTGACTTTCCTAGCACTGTGTAGTATCTGACCCTTCACCAAATTTACCACTTACCTATTGTTTAGTGATTTTCTCTCCCCACTTTTCTCCTCCCTCGTAACCATCACAGATTGTTTTTTCTGTGTGTAAACCTTTCCATGAGTTTTTCTAACAGTGATCTCATGCAGTATTTGTCCTTTCATGATTGAATTTCACTCAGCATAATGTCCTCCGGATTCGTCCATGTTGTAAGATGTTTCACAGATTCATCATTGTTCTTTATTATTGCATAGTATTTCATTTGTGTATGTACCATGGTTTCTTTATCCATTCTTCTGTTGATGGGCACTTAGGTTGTGTCCATCTTTTTCCTATTGTTAATAATGTCGCAATGAACATGGGTGCACATATGTCTGTTTGTATGATGGCTCTTATTTCTCTAGGATATATTCCTAGAAGTGGGATAGCTGGCTCATGTAGTATTTCCATTTCTAGCTTTTTAAGGAAGCCACCATATCTTTTTCCTAAATGGTTGTACCATTTTGCGTTCCCACCAGCAGTGCATAAGAGTTCTAATCTCCCTACAACCTCTCCAATATTTGTTAATTTCTGTTTTTTTTTTTTATCAGTGCCAGTAATATTGGGGTGAGATGGTGTCTCACTGTAGTTTTCGTTTATGTTTCTCTAATGGCTAGCGATCGGAAATATTTTCTCATGTGTCTATTAGCCATGTGAATGTCTTCTTTAGAGAAGTATCTGTTCATATACTTTGTCCATAGTTTAATTGGTTTATTTGTCTTTTTGTTGTAGAGGTGCTGGATTTTCCTACAGATTTTAGAGATTGCAACTTTGTTGGACTTGTCATAGCTAAATTTTTTTCCCAATCTATAGGTTCTCATTTTGCTGGGTTGGTGAAATCTTTTGATGAGCATAAGTGTTTAATTTTTAGAAGATTCCAGTTACTAGCTTATCTTCTGGTGTTTGTGTATTGTTGGTTATGGTTTGTATGCCATTTATGCCATGTATTAGGGACTCTTGTGTTGACCTTGTTTTTTCTTCTATGATCTTTATAGTTTTTTATTTCATATTTAGGTCTTTGACTTATTTTGAATTAGTTTTTGTGTACGGTGTGAAGTATGGGTTCTGTTTCATTTTTTACAGATGGACATCTAGTTTTGCCAGCACCAATTGTTAGAAAGACTGTCTTTTCCCCATTTAGTGGACTTTGGGCCTTTGTTGAAGATCAGTTGACCATAAGTGGGTGGATTCACATCTGCATACTTGATTCAATGCCATTGATTACTGTGTCTGTCATTGTACCAATACCAGGCTGTTTTGACTATTGTAGCTGTAGAGCAGTTTCTGAGGTCAAATAGTATGAGGCCTCCTGCTTTATTCTTCTTCTTCAATAGTGATTTACTTATCTGTGGCCTCTACCTTTCCATATAAATTTAATGATTAGTTTTTCCATCTTGTTATAGAATGCTGTTGGGCCGGCATTGCATTGTACTTGCAGATTGCTTTGGGTAGAATTGACATTTTCACAATGTTGAGTCTACCTATCCATGTGCATGGTATGTTTTTCCATTTATGTAGGTCTCTTTTGATTTCTTGCAGTAGGATTTTGTAGTTTTTTTTTTTTTATATATCCTTTACATCCTGGTTAGATTTATGCCTAAGTATTTTATTTTTTTAGGACTTATCTTAAATTGTATTGCTTTACTCGTTTCCTTTTCCATGTTCTTTTTATTGGTGTATAAGAATCCCACAGTTTTTTCTATGTTTATCTTGTATCCCGCTCTACTGCAGAATCTTTCTATTAGTTCCAGTAGTTTTCTTGTGTATCTTTGAGGATGTTTATGTACAGTATAGTATCATCCTCAAATAGAGATAGTTTTACTTCTTCCTTGCCTATTTGAATGTCCTTTATTTCTTTTTCTTATTGCTGTAGGTCTTCTAGCACAATGTTTAATAGCAGTAGTGATAAAGGGCATCCTTGTTTTGTTCCTGTTCTCAGGGGGAATGTTTTCAGCCACTGTCTGTGGAGAATGATATTGGCTGTTGGTTTTGTTTAGATGCCCTTTATTATGTCGAGAAATTTCCTTTTTATACCTATTTTATTGAGAGTTTTTATCAGGTATGGGTGTTATACTTTATCAAATGACTCTTCTGAGTCTATTGTGATTCTTCTGTTTTATTTATGTGGTGGATGACATTGACTGTTTCTCCAATGTTGAATCATTGTTGCATACCTGGTATGAATTCCACTTGGTCATGGTGTTTTTTTTTTTTAATATGATGCTGAATTCTATTGGCTAAAATTTTGTGGAGATTTTTTTGTATCTATATTCATGAGAGATACTGGTCTGTAATTTTCCTTTTTTTGTGGTGTCTTTGCCTGATTTTGGTATCAGGGTTATGCTGTCTTCATAGAATCAGTTAGGAAGTATCCCTTCCTTTTTGTGTATTCTGAAATAGTTTTAGTAGTACTACTGTGAATTCTTCTTTGAATGTTTGGTAGAATTCTCCAGTGAAGCCATCTGAGCCAAGGCTGTTTTTTATTGGAAGTTTTTTAAAATTGCCTTTTTAATCTCTTCTCGTTATGGGTGTGTCCAGATTTTAGACCTCAGTTTATGTTAGTTTAGGAAGATAGTGTGTTTCTAGAAATTCGTCCATTTCCTCTAGGTTTTCAAATTTGTTGGAGTATAGATTTCATAGTACTCTGTTATGAACCTTTTTATTTCAGTTAACTCTGTTGTAGTGTCGCCCGTTTTATGTCTTATTTGGGTTATTTTTGTCTTCACCTGTTTTTCCTTTGTCAATTTGACCAATGGTTTGTTGATTTTGTTGATCCTTTGATAGAACCAACTTTTGGTTTTGTTGCTCCTTTCTATTTTCTATTTCATTCACTTCTCTCTGATTTTTATTATTTCCTTTCTTTCCATGGCTGTGGACTTCTTCTGCTCTTCTCTTTCAGTCTGTCCAAGTTGCATAGCTAGTGTCTTGATTTTGTCCCTTTCTTCATTTTTGATGTGTGCATCTATCACTACTGACCTCTGAGCACTGCCTTTGCTGTGTAGAAAGGATGAGCAGGATCAAGATACACTGAACATTATTGAAATTAAGACATTATTCATCTGAATTAGTTGGTTTTACATTAAGATGCTAATTGTAATTCCGAAGAAATCATTAAGAAAATAACTTGAAACGTATGCTGTAAAAGATACAATAAATAAATTTAAAGGTACACTAGGACATACCAATTTAACACAAAAGAAGCCAGCAACCCAGAAGTAGACTAATAAAAGACATAAGCATATTAAAAAAAGGAAGACATAAGTCTTACTTTATCAGTAATTAAATTTAAACAGTGAAACAACCCAATTGAAAGGCAGAGATTGGAAACATAGTCTAAAAAGAGAACTTAACCCAAATATATGTCTGTCTATTATAGGCACTCTTTAGATTAAAAGACACAAATAGATTGAAAATAGGATTTAAAAGATAGGCCATGTATTCCGGATTGAAAGTGTCTCCGAAATATATATGTTGAAGTGCTAAAAATTGTACCTGGAAGTTGTGACCTTGTTTGGGAAAATAGCGCTATTCTTGGAAGATAAAAGAAAAACCTTCACCATCCTGTTGATTATAACTCATAGTGACCATATAGGACAGAGTAGAACCACCCCATAGGGTTTCCAAAGAGCAGCTGATGATATTGTCACTAAAGCCATACCAGAGTAGGATAAGCCCTATTCCATTCTGAGTGGTATCTTAAAAGGAGATAACAGACAGGGAGATGGAAAGAAACACACAGAGTAAGACAGATGCCAGGTGATGATGGAGGCAGACACATCTATAAGCATCCATAAGCATGCCAAGAATTGCAAAGGGCTACAAGAAGCTACAAGGAGCCCTGACGGTGCAGTAGCTAATAGCTCAGCTCCTAACTGAAATGTCAGCAGTTGGAATCCACCAGCCACTCTTTGAAAACCCAATGAGAAAGTTCCGCTCTATCCCATAGGGTTGCTGTGAGTTGGAATTGACTCAACTGCAACAGTTTTTTTTTTTTTTTTGACTGCAAGAAGCTGAGACAGGAAGGACCTTTCTGTAGAACAAACAGAGAGAGAGCTCATAGACCCATTAATGAATCTGGGCCTCTAGTCTTCAGAACTGAGACAATAAATTCTGTTCTTCAAAGCCATTTACTTTGTAGTATTTTGTCATGGCAGCACTAGGAATCTAACATACCACGCGAGCACTAGCCAAAAAAAAAAGAGCTGGGTTGCCTATGATAATATTTGATGTATTAGACTTTAAGACAAAAAAGTTACAGGATACAAATAATATTTTATAATTATAAAGTGTCAATCTATTGGGCAGAACAAACAATTATAAACATATATTCACCTCACATTCCACAATAATAGAGACTTCAATAACTCATTTTCAATAATGGATATAAAACTGGGCAGTGTACATGGGACATTCTCCAGAGTGACCATATACCAGACTATAAAACAAACCTAAATAAATACAAAATAATTGAAATAATACAAAATATGTTCTTTGACCAAAATACAATTAAATTAGAAATCAACAATAGAAGAAAATACAAGAAAATCACAAATATATGTAAATTAAACAGTGCACTCCTAAATAACAAATAAGCCAAAGAATAAATCACAAGGAGAGCTTAAAAATAATATTTTTAGGTAAAAGGAACTGAAAAACAGCATGTTAAAACATATGGATTGCAACCTTAGAATCGTTTATAGAGAAATTAATAGCTCCAAGTGCCTATGTTAAAAAGGAAGACAGGTCTGAAATCAATAAACAAATGTTCTACCTTTGGAAACAACAAAAAGAAGAGTAAAATGGCACAAAACAAACAAAAAAAGAGAGTACATATTATATGATTTTATTCATATGAAATTCTAGTAAATGAAAACTAATTGTAGATCCACTGTTGCCTGTATATAGATGTAGGTGTTAATATTGATGTAGATATATATATAAATATTTGACTTAATAACTATATATATATTTTTTGTGAAACCAAAACGTTCACTAATGAGAGGACAGTATGAGTTTCTAATCTTTGATTAAAATGTATTTATTGAGTATAAATTATGTCATCTTTACCAGGGACTAGAGATATAAATATAAAACAACCAAGGCCTGTCTCTTCCAGGTTAGGTAGTAATTTAATACAAACAGGTTTATGTACAAATAATTTCAGTAGAGTAAGCTAAGAGGACAAAGTTTTGGGAGAGCAAAGAAGAGACAGCACCTAATCCTGGCTTTACACAAAGGGTAGATTTCAAGGATTTTATTAAATTTAGACCAAACCTTAAAGAAAAGTATGGGTGTATATGTGTGTGTATTTGTGTGTATGTGTGCACGTCTGAAAATGCCTAGTGTTTACAGGAGTAAATGAAAGATTTGATGATGTTAGCACAAATGTTGCACAGGGCCTAGGTTCTGGGTTGCACAGGGTTAGTTTAAGAACAACAAAAAGGAGAAATAACTGATCTCCCAGCACTTGTCCAAAATAATTTTCTACAATAATGGAAATGTTCTATAATCTGTGCTGCCTGATACATTAGCCACTAGACACATGTGGCTACTGATCATTTCAGATACGGCTAGTGTGACTAAGGAACTGAACTGCTATTTTATTTCGTTCATATTTAAATTTAAATAACCGCAAAAGTAACTTACTCCTGAGCAAGGCTGATACTTGGTTATTAGTTCAAATTCAAATAATATTACTGCTTTAAAGATGAAACACAGGACATTCTGGAAACATGTAAGAGTTTGAGAGAATCCAAGAAGACTTCTCCAAGAGAGTACAATTAAAGTACAAATGAATTGAGGTACCAGAGAAACCACCTCTAGCAGACAGAAGAACACATGTGAATGTCCTGAAGGAGAAGAGAAAGTGTCAGATTGTTAAAGAAACAAACAACAAATAACGAGTATCTCAAAATGACAAAAGTGAGGGACATGCTTATGGATAGGTAGACTCAACATTGTGAAAATATCAATTCTACCGAAAGCAATCCACAAATACAAAGCAATTCTCATCCAAATACCAACAGCATTCTTTAAAGAGATGGAAAAACTAATCATTAACGTTATACGGAAATGAAAGAGGTCCCACATAAGTAAAGTATTATTGAAGAAGAAGAATTCACTGGGAAGACTCGCACTACCTGGCCTCAGAATCTACTGTACGGCTACGGTAGTCAAAACAGCCTGGTACTGGTACAATGACAGCTACATTGACCGGTGGAACAGAATTGAGAACCCAGGTGTAAATCCATCCACCTACAATCACCTGATCTTGGAAAAGGGCCCAAAGTCCATCAAATGTGGAAAAGACAGTCTTTTTAACAAATTCTGCTGGCAAAACTGGATGTCCCTCTGCAAAAAAATGAAACAGGGCCCATACCTCACACCATACACAAAAACTAATTAAAAATGGATCAAACACCTAAATATGAAATCAAAAACCATAAAGGTCATAGGAGAAAAGATAGGATCAATGCTAGAGGCCCTAATACATGTCATTAACAGGATACAAACCATAACTAACAAGACACAAACTCTAGAATATAAGTTAGATTACTGGAATCTTCTAAAAATTAAACACTCATGCTCATCAAAAGACTTCACCAAAAGAGTAAAAAAAGAACTTAGACTTGGAAAAATCTCTGCCTACGACAAATTCAACAGAAGTCTAATCTCTAAAATCTCCAGGAAAATCCAATACCTCTACAACAAAAAGACAAATAATCCAATTAAAAAATGGACAAAGGAAATTAACAGACACTTCACCAAAGAAGGCACTCAAGTGACTAACAGACACATGAGGAAATGACCGTGATCACCAGCCAATAGAGAATTGGAAATTGATAGTACAATGAGATAGCATCTCACCCCAACATTACTGGCATAAATAAAACAAAAAACAAAAAAAATAACACATGTTGAAGAATTTGTGGGGAGTCTGGAACTCTTATGCACTACTGGTGGGAATGCAAAACGGTACGACCATTTTGGAAAACGATATGGCACTTCTTTAGAAAGCTAGAAAGAGAATACCATAAGATCCAGCAATCCCACTCCTAGGAATATATCTTGGAGAAATAAGAGCTGTCACATGAATAGACAAATGCATACCCATGTTCATTGCAGCATTTTTCACAATAGCAAAAAGTTTGCTCATAAAAGACTCAAGGGGATTAAATGAAATAAAAGGAAAAAAGAAAAATCTCCTGTGGAGACTGGTGTTCCTGTCTACCAATTATGTACAAAAAAAAAAAGAGAGAGAGAATTGTCAATTCCTTTAAGTACAAAACTGAGGGGACGTTCTCCCAAAAGATAACCAGAAATGATTTAAACTCTGTATAAGATGTCAACAGTATTCTGCTATTCCACTCCTATGGGGTCATAAATTGTTTAGAAATTTATCTATGTCTATATCTCAATTGTAATAAGAGAATTGTCCTTCACAGTTGCTCAGTAACTGGCTGCTCATAACTTGAACCCTATGTTAAATACATTTTGAGATGGCGATATTCAAGTTACGTGGTGGTATGCAATCTACTCTCAGCTCCCATGGGGCTGTTGAGTAATTTTACTGGTCAGATGTTTAACTCGAAAAGGAACTTTTGTCTCCATTAGGCAATATATTAAGATTCTGTTACCTTCGTTGTTTCCCATCCCAATACTTGAGAAAAAAATATGTTGTTGTTAGTTGCCATCGTAACTATGAGTCAAAATTGTCTCAATGGCAATGGTTGTTGTTGTTTTTTAATAGTGACACCATGTACAAGAGGGCGAGAAGCTGCCCGGTCCTGTGCCATCCTCACAATCATTGCCATGTTTGAGCTCATTGTTGTAGTCACTGTGTCAATCCATGTCTTTGAGGGTCTTCCTCTTTTTCACTGACCCTTTACTTTATCAAGCATAATGTCCTTCACCAGGACTGATCCCTCCTGATAACATATCCAAAGCACGTGAAAGAAAGTCTCTGCACCCTTGCTTCAAAAAAGTATTCTGGCTGTACTTCTTCCAAGATAGATTTGTTCATTCTTCTGGCAGTCACTGGCATATTCAATATTCTTCACCAACACCTAATTCA
This sequence comes from Loxodonta africana, assembly GCF_030014295.1. Classification (NCBI taxonomy): domain Eukaryota; kingdom Metazoa; phylum Chordata; class Mammalia; order Proboscidea; family Elephantidae; genus Loxodonta; species Loxodonta africana. Next base: position 88,685 of record NW_026975539.1, read on the forward strand.
TTGTCCAGCTTTCACATTCATATGAGGTCATCGAAAATACCATAGCTTCGGTCAGGCACACCTTGGTCTTCAAAGTGACATCTTTGCTTCTTAACACTTTAAGGAGGTCTTTTGTAGCAGATTTGCCCAGAGCAATGCTGTTAAACATATAATATGGGATATTTCATTCTGAGATCATATTGTTTAGAAATTTATCTATGTCTGTATTTGAATACTAAGAGAATTGTCCTTCACAGTTGCTCAGTAACTGTGTATTCTGGCTGCTCATCACTCGGACTCCATGTTAACTCAATTTTGAGATGGTGATATTTAAGTTACATGGTGGTGTGCAATTTACTTCCAAATATATCTAAGTGTGGGGATGAGAATAGAAATTTTAAGAAAAGCTTTTTTTATTTCCCTTCCACAGACATCTATGGTTAAGGGAAGTCATGGTCCTCATTTATTTTTGATGTAGCTTTTTCTTACTGGGTTTTTTAAGAAAATAATTTTCCTGGTCCCAGCTTGATATCTCTGCATGTGCAATAACTAACCACTGTGCATGGGACTTAATTTGGCTTCCTTTCCCCATTGTATGAGTCCTAGTCAAGTCCAATACCTATATCAACGCCTTTTTCATGTCTGTAACCTGTATTGATCTTTTTCAGGACTCATTCACAATATCTTTCTAGATAGTGCAGATGCCTCTTACTTTTCCAGTAGCTCAATCATTCATCTTACACCATATATATATATACATATAAAACCAGATCAAACCAGTTGCCCCGAGTCAATTCCAACCCATAGTGACCTTATAGAACTGAGTTGAATTGCCCCATAGGGTTTCTAAGGCTCTAAATCTTTATGGAAGCTGGCTGCCACACCTTTCTCCTGTGGAATAGGCTGGTGAGTTCAAATTGCTTACCTTTTGATTAGCATCAGAGCACTTAACCACTGTGCCACCAGAGCTCACATATAGGTGTGTATATATATATATAAACCCACCAGAGCTCATACACACACACACACACACAAATATACAAAAATACAAGTATATTTTTAATTTCTTTCAGCAATTTGAGGCTTTTTGTGCCAGAGATATATTTTTCAATATACCTGCTGTCTCAGCTAGCTAGTGCTGCTATAACAGAAGTACCACAAGTGGATGGATGGCTTTAACATAGAGAATTTTTTCTCTCACAGCATAGCAGGCTAGAATTCCGAATTCAGGGTGCTAGCTCCAGGAGAAGGCCTTCTCCCTCTGTTGACTCTGGGGAAAAGTCCTTGTCATCAATATTTCCCAGTCAAGAGATCCTAAGGACAGGGACCCCCAATCAAAAGGACACTCTATTCTCCAGGCTCTTGTTTCTTGGTTGTATGATGTCCCCCTGTCTCTCTGCTTGCTTCTCGCTTTTCTGTCTCAAAAGAGATTGACTTAAGATACAACCCAGTCTTGTAGATTGAGTCCTCCCTCATTAACATAACTGCCACTAATCCTACCTCACTAACACCATAGAGGTAGGGTTTACAGTGTGTAGGAAAATCACATCACTTGACAAAATGGTGGACCATCAGACAATACTGGGAATCATGGTCTAGCCAAGTTGACACACATTTTTGGTGGACACAATTCAACCCATAGCATCTGCCGTATTGTAAGAAGTGAAAGACCCTTCTCCTTCCTTAAGTTTTTAAGTCTGGATATTTTTTTAAAAATATTATTAACTAGATGGTGCCCGGCCACAACTGATGACTGCCCTGACAGGGAGCACAACAGAGAACCCCGAGGGAGCAGGAGCACAGTGGGATGCAGACCCCAAATTCTCATAAAAAGACCAAGCTTAATGGTCTGCCTGAGACTAGAAGAATCCCAGCAGTCGTGGTCCCCAAACCTTCTGTTGGCCCAGGACAGGAACCAACTCCTCAGACATGGATTGGACTGGACAATGGGTTGGAGAGAGATGCTGATGTGGAGTGAGCTACTTGTATCAGGTAGACACTTGAGACTGTGTTGGCATCTCCTGTCTAGAGGAGAGATGGAAGGGTAGAGAGGGTTAGACACTGGCAAAACGGTCATGAAAGGAGAGACTGGAAGGAGGGAGCGGGCTGGTTCATTAGGGGGAGAGTAAATGGGAGTATGTAGTAAGGTGTATATAAGTTTATATGTGAGAGACTGACTTGATTTGTAAACTTTCACTTAAAGCACGATAAAAATTATTTAAAAAATATATTATTGATACCATAAACAACAGGGTTAAACAGTTCCCCTTCCTCCCATCACACCTGAGCCACATCACACGCTTTTGATAAGAAATTCTGTGTAGCAGCTCAAGGCCATCTTACTGTTTCTCTGCTCAAGTTTGCTTCGCTACCCACCAACCTTCCCCCCACTCCATTTGGACATGAGCAATAAGCCACAAAGCTGTCCTTAGATAAACTTCATGTTTCATACCACCCTAAAAACCACATGCCCCCAGCCACCATATTGCACCCCCTACTGCACCCCTGTATGTGTTCATTTCCTGAAATTGTCTGCCAGTTCTTAGAAACTTCATGAATTATGCATAAGTTCCCTATCACAAGCCCTGCAACTGCACTAGAATCCCCAACCTCAGGGAGCTTGATTTGACACTTAATCTCTGAGCTCCTTGCTTGACCAGCTTGCAATAAAATCTGTTTTCTCTTTTTCAAAGGCCTGGTGTCTCTCAATTGACTCAAGTGGTCGCACCGGGCAGGACCCACCGTCATCAGGTTACAATACTATAATAATGCATAGATTACCACATCTTTTATTGGTCAGTTAATTCAATTTCTGTGTCTGTTATAACAAATTGCCACAAACTGAGTGACTTAAAACAACAGAAATTTATTCTTCCACAGCTCAGGAGGCCAGAAATCCAAAGTCAGAGCCAAAATACCTGAGCCTTAGTCAAGCTGTCACGGCAGAACCACACCACACACTCTTCAGAGGCTCCAGGGGAGAATCTGTTCATTGCCTCTTCCAGCTTCTGGTGGCTGTCTCTATTCCATGGCTGTGGCTGCATCATCCAATCTCTGCCTCTGTGGTCACATTGTCATCTCCGCTTGTGTCTTTATGAAATCTCTCTCTGCTTCTCCCTTCATTCTCCCTATATTCTTCTATATTTTATATCCTTCTATATTCTATATCCTTCTGTATTCTTCTATATTCTATATCCTATATTCCATATTCTTCTATATTCTATCTTTTATCTTCTATATTTTGTACTCTATATTCTATATTCTTCTATATTCTGTATTCTCTATTCCGTATTCTACATTATACATACTATATTCTATTTTCTATGTTCTTCTGTATTCTATATTCTTCTATATTCTATACTGTTCTATATTCTGTGTTCTATATTCCTCTTTATTCTATATACTTCTATATTCTTCTATATTCTACATTCTATGTTCAATATTCTATGTTCTATATTCTATATATTATATTCTATTTCCTATCTTTCATTTTTTTTTTAATTCTATATTCCATATTATATATTCTACATTCAATAATTTTCTATATTCTATATTCATCTTTATTCTATACTGTATTTTTCAAATTCTACATCCTGTATTCTTCTATATTCTATAATCAATATTCTCTAGTCTTTATTATATATTTTATATTCTACATTCTACATTATATATTCTATATTCTTCTATTTTCTATATTATATAGTCTTCTGTATTCTGTAATCTGTTTTCTATATTCTACCTTCTATATGCTATATTCTATATTCTACATTCTATATTCTTCTATATGCTATAATCTATATTTGAAGATCAAAGACCACAGCCTTCAGTATGGACTGCATGTCAACATAAAGAAAACAAAAGTCCTCACAACTGGACCAATGAGCAACGTCATGATAAACGGAGAAAAGATTGAAGTTGTCAAGGATTTCATTTTACTTGGATCCACAATCAACAGCCACGGAAGCAGCAGTCAAGAAATTAAAAGACACATAGCACTGGGCAAATCTGCTGCAAAGGACCTCTTCAAAGTGTTGAAGAGCAAAGATGTCACCCTGAAGACTAAGGTGCGCCTGACCCAAGCCATGGTATTTTCAATCACATCATGTGAATGTGAAAGCTGGACAATGAATAAGGAAGACAGAAGAAGAGTTGACGCCTTTGAATTGTGGTGTTGGCGAAGAATATTGAATATACCATGGACTGCCAAAAGAACGAACACATCTGTCTTGGAAGAAGTGCAGCCAGAATGCTCCTTAGAGGCAAGGATGGTGAGACTGCGTCTTACACACTTTGGACATGTCAGGAGGGATGAGTCCCTGGAGAAGGATGTCATGCTTGGCAGAGTACAGGGTCAGCGGAAAAGAGGAAGACCCTCAAAGAGGTGGATTGACACAGTGGCTGCAACAATGTGCTCAAGCACAACACCGGTTATAAGGATGGCACGGGGCCGGGCTGTGTTTTGTTCTGTTGTGCATAGGGTCTCTATGAGTAGGAACCGATTCGACAGCACCTAAGAACAATATTCTATATTATTTTTATTCTGTATTCTTCTATATTTATCTATATTGTATATTCTAAATTCTATTTTCTATATTTCATATTCTTCTATATTCTACATTCTACACTCTATTCTTCTGTATTGTATTTTCTTCTATATTCTATGTTCTATATTCTGTATTTTATCTTCTATATTCTATCTTCTATATTCTGTACTCTATATTCTACATTCTACACTCTATATTCTTCTATATTCTATATTCTTTTGTATTCTATATTCTTGTATATTCTATATTCCTTATTCTCCAATATTCTATGTTCTATATTCTGTGTTCTATCTTCTATATTCTACATTCTATATTCTGTACTCTATACTCTATATTCTATGTCCTGTGTTCTATGTTCAATCTTCTATCTTCTATCATCTGCTTTCTTCTATCTACTATCTTCAATCTATCTTCTATTGTCAGTTTTCTTCTGTATTGTATATTCTATGCTCTATATTATATTTTCTTTTATTTTCTATATTCTTTTGTGTCCTATATTCTATTATCTTCTATATTCTATATTCTTCTGTATTCCATATTCTACATTCTATATTCTACTTTCCATATTCTATACTCTTCTATATTCTTCTACATTCTATACTCTATATCCTATAATCTTCTATACTTTTCTATATTTTATAATCTACATTCTATTTTCTATATTCAGTATTCTATCTTCTGTGTTCTATATTCTGTATTCTTCTACATGCTGTATTCTATATTACATGCTGTAATCTATATTCTACAGTCTATATTTTTCTACATTCTATATTCTTCTATGTTCTATAATCTATATTCTTCAATATTCTATATTCTATGTTCTATATTCTGTGTTTTATATTGTATCTTCTACATTGTACAGTATATATTCCATATTCTTCTATATTCTATAATCTATATACTTCTATGTTGTTTTCTACATTCTTCTACATTGTATGTTTTATGTCTTATATTCTTCTACATTGTATATTTTATGTCTTATAGTCTATATTCATCAATATTCTATTTTCTATATTCTTTTTTATACTGTATTCTTTTATAAACTATATTCTTTTATATTCTATATTCAGCATTCTATATTCTACTATGTTCTATATACTTCTGTATTCTACTTTCTATATTCTATAGTCTTCTGTATTCTATATTCTATGTTCTATAATCTATATTCTACATTCTGTATTCTATATTCTTCTATATTCTGTAATCTATATACTTTTACATTCTATATTCTCTATTCTATGTTGTGTACTGTATTATCTATATTCTACATTCTATGTTCTTTATTCTATATTCTTCTGTATTGTACATTTTATGTCTTATAGTCTATATTCCATTTTCCTTAATATCCTCTATTCTATATTCTTCTATATTCTATGTTCCATCCTCTATGTTCTATATTCTACCTTCTCTTCTCTATATTCTATACTCTTCTATATTCTATAATCTATATTCTTCTATATTCTACAGTCTACATTCTGTATTCTAAATATTTCTATATCCTTTAACTTCTCTCTTTTATATTCTGTATTCTATATTCTACATTCTATATTCTATTTTCTTGTATGTTCTGTATTCTATATCCTATGTTCTCCACTCTACATTCTATATTCTAAATTTTCCTATAGTCCATATTCTTCTATATTCTATATTCTACATTCTATAATCTATATTCACTATTCTATGTTCCATATTCTATATTCTGCATTCTAAATTCTATATTCAATATTCTTCTATATTCTATAATCTATATTCTTCTACATTCTATATTCTGTTTTGTATATTCTATATTCTTCTATATTGTACATTTTATATATCATAGTCTACATTCCATATTCATCAATATTCTATATTCTTCTATATTCTATATTCCATGTTCTATATTCTACATTCTATATTCTTCTTATTCTGTATTCTATATTCTTCTATACATTATATTCCACATCCTTTATCTTCTATATTCTATAATCTATATATTTCTACATTCTATAATCTTCTATATTGTATACTTTATATCTTATATTCTATATTTTCCATTTTTGTCAATATCCTGTATTCTGTATTCTATATCCTTCTACAGTCTATCTTCTATGTTCTATATTCTTTATTTTATGTGCTATATTCTGTTCTCTATATTTCATATTCTTCTATATTCTATATTCTATACTCTATTTCATATTCTGTATTCTGTATTCTACTGTCTACATTCTGTATTCTAAATACTTTGATATTCTTTATTCTTCTCTATTCTATATTCTGTATATTCTACGTTCTATATTGTATATGGCTCTATATTCTACATTCTATAATCTAAATTTTTCTTTATTCTATATTCTGTATTTTATATTCTTTGTTCTATATTCTACACTGTAAACTCTATATTCTATATTCTACATTCCTCAATAATCTATAATCGATATTCTATATTGTATATCCTATATCCTTTATTCTATATTGTATATACCATAATTGTCAATATTCTTTATTCTTCTGTATTCTATCTTATATATTCTCTAGTCTAGATTCTATATTCTTCTATATTCTATACTCTATATTCCAAATCCTATATTCTGTATTCAATATTCTTCAATAGTCCTTATTCTATATTCTATCTTCTATATTTTGTCTTCTATAGTCTATATTCTCTACTCTATATTCTTCTATATTCTACATTCTATATTCTGTATTCTATGTTCTTCTATATGCTATATTCTATATTTCGTACTCTATATTCTATGTCCTATATTCTGTATTCTATATTCTTCCAAATACTGTATGCTTCTATGTTCTATGTTCTGTATTCCATATTCCATATTCTGTATTCTACATTCTATATTCTTTTTTCTATGTTTTTCCATATTCTATATTCTACGTTTTACATTCTATATTCTTCTATTTCTATATTGTATATACTAACCTTTATATTCTATACTCTGTATTCTACATTCTATATCCTACATTCGACATGCTATATTCTTTATTCTATATTCTTCTCTATTCTTAATTCTTCTATATTCTATATTCAATATTCTATGTTTGCTGTTCTATATTCCATATTCTTCTGTATACCATATTCTTCTCTATTCTATATTCTGCATTCTTCTATTTTCTATGGTCTTCTATATTCTATATTCTACATTTACTTTCTATATTCTATAATCTATATTCTGCTACATTCTCTATTCTATGTACTGTATTCTATATTCTACATTCTGCATTCTATATTCTATTTTCTATAATCTATATACTTGTACAGTGTGTATTCTATATTCTTCTATATTGTATACTTTATTTCTTATATTCTTTTTGCCATATCCATCAATATTCTATAGTCTTCTAAATACTATGTTCTTCTATGTTCCGTATTCTATACTCCATACTCTATTTTCTACATTCTATATTTTATATTCTATAATCTACATTCTATATCTATATTCTATAATATTTATACTTCTATATTCTATATTTTGTATTCTATATTCTTCTATATTGTACATTTTATGTCTTATATTCTATATTCATCAATATTCTATATTCTGTACTCTTCTGTGTTCTATCTTCTATTCTCTGTATTCTTTATTCTATATTCTGTACTCTATATTCCATTTTTTATAAACTATACTGTTCTATTTTATATATTCTATATTCTGTATTCTATATTCAATATTGTACATTCTCTATTCTATACACTTCTATTTTTTTAATATTTTATCTTCTACCACATTGTGTATACTATATTCCACACTCTACATGCCATATTCTATATTCCTCTATATGCTATAATCTATATTCTTCTATATTCTACATTCTATATTCTTCATTTCACATTCTGTATTCTTCTATATTCTACATTCTAAATACTATAGTCTATATTCTACATTCTATATTCTTCAATATTCTACATTCTTCTTCTATATTCTATAAATCTGCCTTATTCTATATCGTATATCCTATATTATTCTATATTCCGTATTCTTGTTTAATCTGTATCCTCCTATATTCTATATTCTTCTATATCTATATCCTATATTCTTCTATATTCTATATACCTCTATATTCTTTATTCTTCTATATTCTATATCCCACATTCCATATTCTATATTCAATATTCTATGTTGTACGTTCTGTATTCTTCTATGTATTATATTCTTCTGTATCTATATTCCATATTATTTATTCCATATTCTGTATTCTTCTGTATTCTATATTCTTCTATATTCTATACTCTCTATATTCTACATTCTTTATTCTGTATTCTTCTATATACTAAAATCTACATTCTATGTTCTATATTCTACATTCTATTTTATATATTCTATATTCTGTATGTATATTCTGTATTCCACTTTCTACATTCTATATTCTTCTGTATGCTATAATCTATATTCTTCTATATTCTATATTTTATGTTCTGTGTTCTCCTTTATTCTATATTATTCTATATACTGTATTCTTTATTCATATTCTACATTCTACGTTCTGTATTCTACGCTCTATATTCTATATTATTATATATTCTTCTATATTCTGTATCCTACATTCTATATTATTTATTCCATATTCTTCAATATTCTATATTCTTCTATATTCTATCTTCTATATTCTGTACTCTATATTCTTCTATATTCTACATTCTAAATTCTGTATTTAATATTCTTCTATATTCTATATTCTGTGCTGTCTAGTCTATATTCTTCTGTACTCTATATTTGATATTCTTTGTGCTGTGTTCTTTGTTCAATCTTCTATCTAGTATCATCTTCTGTCTTCTATCTATTATCTTCTATTGTCTTCTATATTCTTCTATATTCTTCTATATTTGATATTATATTTTCTTCTGTTTTCTATATTCTTTTGTGTCCTGTATTCTATTGTATTCTATATTCTCCTCTATTCTATGTTCTTCTATATTCCATATTCTACTATATTCTATGTACTTCTATATTCCACATTCTACATCTATTTTGTATATCCTTCTATATTCTATTTTCTTCTATACTCTATTCTATATTCTTCTGTATTTTTTATTCTTCTATATTCTACATTCTAAACTTTATAATCAATATTCTATGTTTTATGTCCTGTGTTCTATATTCTTTTATATACTATATTCTTGTATATTCTGTATTCCATAATCTATATTCCATATTCTTCTATATTCTATATTCTCTGTTCTTTATTCTATATTCCTTATTCTACATTCTACGTTGTATACTCTATACTCTTCTATATTCTATGATCTATATACTTCTACAGTCTGTATTCTGTATTTTATTTTTTATTCTTCTAAATTGTATATTTTATATCTTAAATTCTATATTTGTCAATATTCCATATTCTTCTATATACTATATTGTATATTCCATATTCTATAGTCTACCATATTTAATATTCTATATTCTCTTTTCTATTATCTGTATTCTTCTATATTCTATGCTCTATATTCTACATTCTTCTGTATTCTATAATCTATATACTTTTAAATTCTATGTTCTGTGTTCTATAATGTATATTCTATATTCTACATTCTATATTCTTTATTCTTTATATTCCTCTATATTGTATATTTTATGACTTATATTCTGTGTTCTATATTCCATTTTCGTGAATATCCTATATTCTTTTATATTCTATCTTCTAACTTCTATGTTCTGTATTCTATATTGTGTGTTCTGTGCTCCATATTCTATGCTCTTTTATATTCTATAATCTATATTCTACAGTCTGTATTATATATTCTAAATTCTTCTATATTCTTTATTCTTCTCTATTCTGTATTCTATGTTCTGTGTTCCACATTCTACATTCTAGTCTATGTTCTTCTATATTCCATATTCTACATTCTGTATTCTATATTCTTTAATCTATATTCTACATTGTAAACTCTATATTCTGTGTTCTATAATCTATATTCTTTTATAGGCTATAATCTACATTGTATATTCTTCAATAATCTTATAATCTATATTCTTCTATATCATATATTCTATATACCATATTCTATCTTCTACATTCTGCAGTCTGTATTCCATATTCCTGTATATGCTATATTCCACATTCTATATTCTATATTTTATAGGCTATATTCTTCTACATTCTGTATTGTATATTCTTCTGTATTCTAAATTCTTCTATAATGTATATTCTATATTCTTTTATATTCTATAATTTTCTATATTGTATATTCCTGTATATTCAGTATTCTATATTCTTCTACATTCTATACTCTATATTCCATATTCTATATAATTCTATATTCTTCTATATTCAATATCTATATTCTTTTATATTCTATATTCTATTTTCTTCTATATATTTTCTGTATTCTATATTCTACATTCTGTATTCTATATTTTTCTATAATCTGTGTTCTATATTTTGTATTCTTCCATATTCTATAATCTAATATTTCTCTAATTTGTATATTGTACATTCTATATTCTAATTTCTTCTGTATTTTCTTCTATATTTTGTATTCTATAGTCCACATTCTACTTTGTAAATTCTATATTTTATACTCTTCTATATTCTATATTCTATGTTCTATATTCAACTATATGCTATATTCTATATTCTAGTTTCTAGATTCTTGATCCTACATTCTATATTCTTCTGTTTTCTGGGTTCTATATTCCACATTCTACATTCTTCTATATTCTGTATACTATAATCTTGTATAATGTATATTCTATATTCCATATTCTTCTATATTTTATATTCTTCTATTTTCTCTATTCTATATTTTGTATTCTTCTATATTCTATATTTTTCTATATTATATACACTATATTCTTCTGTATTCTATATTTCTCTATATTCTATATCCTTCTATATTCTAGATTTCATTTTCTACATTATTCTATATTTTATTTTCTTTCATATTCTGTATTCTATCTTCTGTGTTCTGTTCTATATTCTATATTCTTCAACATTCTATATCCCATATTCTGTATTCTATATTCTTCTATATTTTACATTCTATATTTTTTGATATTATTTAATCTATATTCTTGTATATGCTACATTGTATATTCTATATTCTTTGATATTCTATATTCTACATTCTATATTCTCTTTTCTACACTATATTATTCTATATTGTATATTCCACATTATGCATTCTATATTCTGTATTCTATACTCTATATTCTACACTCAACATTATATTTTCAAAATTTTTCTATATTCTATATTCTTCTATATGCTATATTCTGTGTTCTACGTTCTACATTCTATACTGTATATTCCGTATTCTCTTATATTCTATAATGTGTATTCTTCTGTATTATCTATTCTACATTCCATATACTAAATTCTTCTATATTCTATAATCTATGTACTTCTGCATTCTGTATTCTGTGTTCTGTATTCTATATTGTACATTTTATATATGTTATTCTGTATTCCATATATGTCATAATTCCGTATTCTGTATTCTTCTGTATACTATATTCTTCTACATTCTATAGTTCATATTCCATAAACTGTATTCTATACTCTACATTCTATATACTTCTATATTCTGTAATCTATATTCTTCTCTATTCTATATTCTACATTCCTCAATCTATATTCTTCTATATTCTATGTTCTATATTCTACATTCTATATTTTATAATCTACTTCTACATTGTATATTTTATATTCTTGTATATTGATTATTTTATATCTTATATTGTATATTCCATTTTCGTGAATATCCAATATTCTATGTTCTTCTATATTCTATCTTTTATCTTTTGTGTTCTATATTCTATAATCTATATTCTATGTTCTGTTCTCTATATTCCATGATTCTATATTGTATAATCTGTATGATTCTGTATTCTATATTAAATATTCTATATACTATATTTTATATTCAACAGTCTGCATTCTATATTCTTCTATTTTCTTTATTTTTCTCTATTCTATATACTATATTCTCTATTCTTCTATATTATCGTCTATATTCTATATTCTTCTGTAGTCTATAATCTATACTCTTCTATATTCTATGTTCTATATTCCACATTCTATATTCTATGTTCTTCTATATTCTATCTTCTAATTGTATATTCTATATTCTTCTATGATCTATATTCTTCTATATTCTGTATTCTACATTGTATACTCTACGTTCTACATTCTATATTCTAGAAGCTATATTCTTCTACATTCTATATTCTGTATTCTTCTATTTTCAATATTTTATATCTTATATTCCATATTCTTCTATAGTCTATGTTGTATGTTCCATACTCTGTATTCTATATCCTATATTCTACATTCTTCATTCTGTATTCTATATTCTTCTATATTGTATATTCTACATTCTATATCCTTCTGTATTCTATAATCTATATTTTTCTATATTCTTCATTGTGCATTCAATATTCTATATTCCTTGATACTCTATAATCTATATACTTCTAAACTCTATGTTCTATATTCTTGTATATTGTATATTCTATTTTCATCAATGTTCTATATTCTATATTTTTTGTTTTCTTTCTTCTGTGATCTGTATTCTATGTTCTGTACTCTATATTCTATAATCCACATTCTGTTCTGTATTCTTTATTTTATATTGTATATCCTATATACTACATTTTACATTCTAAATTTTTCTGTTTTCTATATTCTACATTCTATATTTTAGATTCTTCTATATTCTATATTCTCCACTCTACATTCTGTATTCTAAATTTTTCTATATTCTATATTCTTCTATAATCTATATTCTGTATCCTATATTTTACATTCTACATTCTTTATTCTTCTATATTCTAAAATCTGTATTCTTCTCTATTCTCTATTCTATGTTCTATATTCTACATTCTAAATTCTATTTTCTATATACTTCTATATGCTATAATCTATGTACTTCTACAGTCTATGTTCTGTGTTGTATATAGTATATACAACATTCTACATTCTTCTATGTTGTACATTTTACATATTATAATCTATATTCCATTTTTATTGATATTGTATATTTTTGTATATAAGACATTCTTCTGCAATCTGTATTCCATAGTCTATATTCCATTTTTGTCAATATTCTATATTCTTCTATACTCCATCTTCTGTGTTCTAAATTCTACATTCTATATTCTGTTCTCTCTACTGTATATTCTTCTGTGTTCTAAAATCTATATTCTTCTATATTCAATATTCATCAATATTCTGTATTCTATATTCTTCTATGTACTTTGTTCAATATTCTATATTCCTTAATCCATATTCTGTATTCTATATTCTTCTATATTCTACTTTCTACATTCTATATTCTTCTATGTTCTATAATCTATATCCTTCTATATTCCATATTCTATATTCTAAATACCGTATTCTATTTTCTATGTTGTACATATTATATTCTGTATTCTTCTATATTGTATATTCATATTCTACATTCTATATTCTAAATTTTTCTGTATTCTATATTCCTCTATATTCTGTATTCTGAATTCTATATTCTTTATTTTATATTCTACATTCTAAACTCTATATTCTATTTTCTTCTATGTTCTACATTCTCCATACTACATTCTATTTTCTATATTCTTCTGTATTCTATAATCTGTATTCTACATTCTATATTCTTTATTCTGTATAGTGTATTCCATATCCTATATTATATATACCATATTCATCACTGTTCTATATTCTTCTATAATCTATCTTCCATGTTCTGTCATCTTTATTCTATATTCTACATTCTATTATCTTCTATATTCTGTATTCTTCTGTATTCTATATTCTTTTATAATGTACATTCTCTATTCTCTATTCTCTATTCGTCCATATTCTATATCCTTCTCTATACTATATTCTTCTATAATCTATATCGTATCTTCCAAATTCTATATTCTACATTCTGTATTCTTCTATATTCTGTATTGCATATTCTATATTTTATATTCTACATTCTATAATCTACATTCTTCTATATTCTGTATTCTACATTCTGCATTCTTGTATATTTTATATTCTTCTATATTCTATATTCTTTGTTCTACATTCTAAATTTAAATTTAAATTCTATGTTCTAATTCTATATTCATCTATGTTCTATATTCTATATTCTACATTTTATTTTCTATATTCTGTACTCCATATTCTGCTTTGTCATTCTATATTTTATATTCTATAATCTTTATTCTTCTATATGCTATATTCTACATTCTTCATTCTATATTCTAATGTTTTCTATATTCTATATTCTCACTCTACATTCTATATTCTAAATTTTGTATATTCTATATACTTCTATATTCTATAATCTATATTCTTTGGAATTCTATATTCTCTCTGCTATGTTCTGTATTGTATAATCTATATACCTCTACATTCCATATTCTGTATTCTATATTCTATGTTCTTCTGTTTCACATTTTACATATTATATTCTATATTCCATATTTGTCAATAGTCTATATTTTCTATATACTATATTCTTCTTTATTTTATATTCTTTATTCCATATACTACATTCTGTATTCTGTATTGTATAGTCTATAGTCTGCATTCTATATTCTAAATTCTTCTATATTCTTTATTCTTCTCTTGTTTATATTCTGTGTTCTGTATTCTACATTCTATATTCTGTATTATTCTATATTCTACTTTCTATATTCTAAATTTTTCTATACTCTATATTTTTCTCTATTCTCTATTCTGAATTGTATATTCTATATTCTGAACTATACATTCTAAACTTTATATTCTGTATTCTTGTATATTCTATATTCTTCTATATTCTATATTCCATATTCTATGCTCTACACTCTACATTCTACATTCTTTAATCTATATTCTACCTTCTATATCCTATATTCTTCTATATTGTATGTTCTATATCCTGTTTTTTTTATATCCTGTATTCTATATTCAATATACTGTATTCATCAATATTCTATATTCTTCTATGTTCTATCTTCTGTCTTGTGTATTCTATATTCTGGCATATATTCTATGTTCTACATTCTATATTCTTTGATATTATACATTCTTCTGTATTCTATGTTCTACCTTCTCCTATAATCTATATTCTTTTATATTCTGTATTCTATCTTCTACGTTGTATATTCTTCTATATATCGTATTCTTTTTTTTTCTATATTCTATATTATTTATTACATATTCCATATTCTACATGCAACACTCTATATTCTAAATTCTTCTATATTCTACATTCTAAATTCTATATCCTATGTTCATCTATATTCTATACTCTTCTATATTCTATATTCCATACTCTGTATTCTATATTGATATTCTATGTTCTATATTTTATATTCTACTATATATTATATACTTCTATATTCTGTATTCCATATTCTATAGTCTACATTCTATATTCTTCTATATTCTGTATACCATATTCTTCAATATTCTATAATCTATATTCTATTTTCTATATAAAATTTTTTATATTCTCCTATATTCTGTGTTCTATATTCTTCAATATTCTGTACTCCATAATGTATATTCTATATTCTCCTATATTCCATATTCTTCTTTACTCTGTATTCTATCTTCTCTTTTCTTTTATATTCTGTACTGTATTGTATATTCTATGCTCTTCTATATACTATATGCCATTATATTTTATATGCCTTATTCCATATTCTACATTCTGAATTCTTCTATATTCTATATTCTACATTCTTAATTCTATATTCTTCTATATTACATATTCCTTTATATTCTATTTCTATATTTTTCCATATTCAAAGTTCTATATTTCATTCTCTGTATTCTATATCGTATATTCAAAGTTCTATGTTCTATATTCTATATTTTTCTGTATGGTATATTCTATGTTCCATATTCCATATTCTATATGCTATATTCTACATTCTCTAGTCTGTATTTTACATTCTACAATCTATATTCCATGATCTTCTGTATTCCATAATCTGTATTCTTCTATATTCTGTAGTCTTTATTCTATATTTTATATTCTACATTCTATATAACAAATTCTATATTCTATGTTCTTCTATATGCTATATTCTTCTATATTCTGTATTGTATAGTTTCCTATTGTCTATATTCTTCTATAATGTGTATTCTACATTCTTCTGTATACTGTATTGATATTCTTATATATTCTCTATTTTTCCATATTCTGTATTCTATATTCTTCTATATTCTATATTTATATTCTTTATTCTTCTACATTCTGTGTTCTATATTATTCTATATTCTTCTGTAATGTATATTCTATAATCTATATTCTTCTATACTCTATATATTCTTGTATATTCTATGTTCTTTTATATTTAGTATTCCATCTTCTGTTTTATGTGTTCTATGTTCTATTTTCTTCTGTATTCTATATTCCACATTCTAAATTCTATGGTCTTCTATATTTTATATTTTCCTATATCCTATATTCCATACTCTCCATTCTATATTCGATGTTCTATGTTCTTTATTCTATATTTTTCTCTATACTATATTCTTCTGTATTCTATACTCCATATTGTATATTGTACATTCTATATTCTAAAATCTTCTATATTCTAGATTCTAGATTTTTCTATATTCTATGTTCTATATTCAATCTTCTATTTTCTATATTTTTACCACGCTATATATTTGTGTATTCTATATTCCATATGCTTTATACTGTATTCAAAATTCTATATTCTACTATATTCCATATTCTATACTCTCCTATATTCTATATTTTACATTCTACATTCCATAATATTTTATATTGTATAATTTATAATCTTCTATATTCTACAATCTATATTCTCTTAAATTCTTCATTCTATATTTTGCATTCTCTATTGTGTATTCTACGTTCTACATTTTATATTCTCCTGTATTCTATATTCTAAATTTATATTCTATTTTCTTCTGTATTCTGTATTCTTTATGCTATAATCTTCTATAATGTATATTCTATATTCTTCCTTATTCCAAATCCTCTATACACTATATTCTTCTATTTTCAGAGTTCATTTATATTCTGTATTATATCTTCTATCTTCATTGTTCTATGTTCCATATTCTATATTCTTTATTTTAAATTCTCTATATTCTATAATCTATGTTCTTCTATAGTCTATATTTTTGTATATTCTATATTCCATACTCTGTATTCTATATTAGATGTTCTATATTGTATATTTTTCTACATACAATATTCTTCTATATTCTATATTGCGTATTTCGTATTCCATATTCTATATTCTACATTCTGCATTCTATATTTTAAATTCTTCCATATTCAATGTTCTGTATTCTATATTCTACATTCTATATTCTATGTTCTTCCATATTCTTCTATATTCTATATTTTTCTGTATTCTATATTCCATATTCTACATTCTTCCTTCTATATTCTTCTATCTTGTATTCTATAGTCTTCTATATTGTATATTCTGTATTTTACATTCTATATTCCATTTTCTTCTATATTCTATGTTCTGTGTTCTTTATACTTTATTTTATATTCTATATTTTGTATTCCACATTCTATATTCTATGTTCTATATTCTTCTGTACACTATATATTCTATATTTTATATTCCATAATCTGTGTTCTATATTCAATGTTCTTTTCCTGTTTAATTTTCTGTAGTCTATATTCCACATTTTATACTCTTTATTCTTCTGCAGTCTGTCTCATATATTCTTCTATATTGTATATTCTGTATATTACATTCTACATTCTATATTCCATAATCTTCTTTATTCTATAATGTATATTCTCTATATTATGTATTTTTGATTCTATATTCTGTATTCTACATTCTATATTCCAAAGTCTATATTTTTCAATATTCCATTGTCTGTATTCTATATTCAATGTTGTTTTCTATATTCTATATTTTTATAATTTTCTGTGTTCTATATTCCATATTCTGTATACTATATTCTACATTTTATATTCTCTTATATTCCATCTTCTTTATTCTATATTTAATTCTACATTTTATATTCCAGAATCTTCTCTATTCTATAATCGTCTATATTCTATGGTCTTTATTCTATATTTTATGTTCTGTATTCTACTTTGTACATACTCTATTCTATAATTTTCTATGTTCTGCATTCCATACTCTGTATTCCATATTAAATATTTGATGTTCTATATTCTATATTTTTTGTATACTATATTCTTCTGAATTCTACATTCTATATTACATATCCTACACTCTGCATTTTATATTTTATATTCTTCTATGTTCTGCATTTCATAATCTTCTACATTCTTATTCTACATTCTATAATCTATTATAATCTATATTCTTCTATCTTCTATATTCTATATTTTACATTCTAAATTCTATATTCAATATTCTACATTCTAAATTTTTCAATATTCTTCATTCTCTATTCCATATTCTATGTTCTAAAATCTATATTCCATTTTCTTCTATGTTCTACATTTTGTATGCTAAATTTTTCTGAATTCTGTCTTTTCTGTATTCTATACTTTTTACTGTATATTCTACCTTCTTATCTCCATTTTCTATAATCTAATACTCTCTATTCTACATTCTATATTCTTCTATATTATGTTATCTATATTCTTCGACTTTCTCTATTCTATATTCTTCAATAATGTATATCCTATTCCCTATATTCCATATTTGTCAATACTCTATTTACATCTATGTTCTCTCTTCTATGTTCTGTAGTCTGTAGGTGTCAGCATCTGGGATAAAGGATTCGGGACCTTGCCTGGGGCAGAAGGCAGCCAAGGTCAGCGGATACTTGGAAGTCTAGTGACTTGTGACACTGCTGCCAGTGACAAATGGTGACTCCCACACTCACATATCCCCTGGTGGCAGAATGATAGTGATGGGTGGAGAAACATTGCTGCAGAGCACACTTTCAATGGGGCACCGGCCAAAGCAAAGAGCAGGGCAGGTAGTGGACATCATGGAGTTGAATGGTGAGCCAGTGAAGGGCCAAGTATTCCTCCTGTATGTGGCAAACAGGTCATCCGTGTCCCCATGTCCATGAACTATTGGACTGCTGGGGCCCAGGCTGCCAGGATTTTGGCCCTACCTTCGGGCCCCGGACACATACGCAGCATTCCATCGCAGGCGGGGATATGTAGACAGCAAAAATTTGGAAAATGGCAGTGTCTCCTTGATTTCCCTCGCATCTACCTTTTTGAGCGGCATGCTTTGTTTCCTAGTAGGATAAGGCACTGATGGAGGAAGGCAGGATTATGTGTGCAGGAAAGGTGTGTGCTGAGAGGGTGACGACGTTGAGGCCAGATTGGGATCTTTAGTCCCAGGAAAGGCCCCTGGCGGGTGTGGGTCAATGTTCTCTACCCATCCCACTTGGCGGGGGGAGGTTTTCACCATACAAAGCAGCAGTGGAATTATTCGTTGCCGGAGAGGTTGCACCTGCCCACAAGCTCCACCTGGCCAGGGTCCGCTCCTACCGTATTGCCTATGTCAATCAACAGAACCTAAGACATTCCAGAGAGACTACCTACTATTCTCTACCCACGGGGAAGTGGTAGAGCCAGGAGCCTCCCCCGTTTCATCCCCAGGCTCTCTCTCAGGCCCCTCATACTTGTGATGTGTCTCAGGGAGAGAATGAAGAGATTTCTCTGAATGAACACATACAGAGAGGGGCTACAGATGCTGAAGAAGGGCGCCTTGCCTACTGATATCCTAGCCTAAGTGGAAAAGAGGTACCTGCCTGCTGTCCCAGTGTGTCAAACCTGTTCACATCAGGGTTTGCCTACTCTGAAGTTATTCCCTGGATGCCCTCGATTTTGTGGCCTAAAACAGAAGGGTCCGTTGTGTGCCCATGGGTAAAATGGAGGGCTCTGAGGAACTGGCCGGTTATGCTGGACCTCTCCTATTAGCTCAGAGTTTGTGACAAGTCCCGGTCAGAAGTTCCGCCCAGCCTTCCGGTGGCTGTCACCATGGCGATTGGGAAAGAAGCCTTAGGCCCCACACTCAGCCTTCACCTGGCCTACCTGGCCTCTTTACCCTCATACAGACCGCTGTGTGGATGAAAGAAAGGATGTCGGCCAGTGACCCCATGTCCTCATTTCCTTTGAAGGATTAGGCTCCTTGCCTGGGCAGAAGACAGCCAAGGTCAGCCTGAGCTTAGACACCTAGTGACCTGTGACACTGCAGCCAGTGATGTTGATTTCCACACTCAGGTATCCACAGGTGGTGGATTCACAGTGGTCAGGAGAAGTGTAACTAGAGATCACACACTCGCAAGGGCACAGGCCAAAGGTCAGGGAAAATAGCTGTAGTCGTGGAGCTCTAGCGGAGCCAGTCCAGAGCCCAGGCCTCCCTCCTGTACATGGCAAAAAAGTAATCCATACGCCGTCCTCGGCAGCCTCTGGACAGCTGGGGTATTGGATGCCCGGATTTTGGCCGTGTCTTCGGAGAAGTGACACACATGTAGTGTGCTAGCGGAGGCTGTGGCCCAGCAGAGGGCAAAATCTTGAAAATGGGGGCTTCACTTGACTGCCTGTGCTCTCCTTTGGCTGAGTCACATCCCGTATTTCCTAGCAGGAGAAGGCGTTCGTGCAGAGAGGAGGATTCCATGTGTGCAGGCAAAGTGTGTGCTGAGATGATGAGTCGCTGGAGACCAGGGTGGACTCTTCAGACCCAGGATAGGCCTCTGGCAGGTATGTGTCAATCTTTTCTGCCCATGGCACTCAGCCGGATATTGGCATACAATGTTATGAGCGGAATTAGGAGTCTCTGGAGAGGATGCCACATGTCAGCAAGCTTCACTTGGCCAGGGTCCACCTGTGATGCAGCTCCCCAATCAAGCACTACTCTCTAGAGCTTCCAGATACACTACCAGATCTTCTCTGCCCATGGGCAAGCAGTACAGCCAGAGGCCTTGCCCCTTTGCTCTTTCGTCTCTAGGCACTCTGTCAGGCACTCCAAGCTGTGAAGTGACAAGGGGGAGAAGGAAGAGATTTCCGAGAATGAACACATCCGGAGAGAGACAGAGAGAGGCAAGATTCTGAGAGGGGTTGCCTTGCATACTGATATCCCCAGGAAAGTGGGAAAGAGGGACCTGGCCTGCTCTGCCAATGCCCTGAACCAGTCTGCACCAGGAGCTCCCTTGTGCCTGCGTAGAATTTCCCAGGGTGTGCTCAAATCCTGTGGCTACTAGGTGTCCTAGGTCACAATGGAGGGCCCTGTGTCAACTTTCTGGCGGGCCGGATCTCTGCCATTGGATCAGTCTTGTCACCAGGCCATCATAAGCTCCACCCACTCTTCAGGTGGGGGGAATTTCTCCATGGTGGTGGCAAAGAAACCTTAGTCCCGCCCACCTGGCCTTCACTTCACCTACCTGGCCCTCTGACCCTCACTCAGACCTCTGTGTTGATAAAACTTAATTTTCGCCAGTGCCCAGGTGTCAGCATCTGGGATAATGGATTCAGGACCTTGGCTGGGGCAGAAGGCAGCCTAGGTCAGCTAGTACCTGGAAGTCTAGTGACTTGTGACACTGCTGTCAGTGACTCATGGTGACTCCCGCGGTGACATGTAGATAGGAAAAATTTGGAAAATGGCAGTTTCCCCTCGATTTCCCTGGCGTTGTCCTTTTTGAGCGGCATGCTTTTTTTCCTAGTAGGATAAGGCACTGACGGAGAAAGGCAGGATTATATGTGCAGGAAAGGCATGTACTGAGAGGGTGACAACGTTGAGACCAGGTTGGGATCTTTAGTCCCAGGAAAGGCCCCTGACAGGTGTGGGACAATGTTCTCTACCCATCCCACTTGGCAGTTATAGGTTTTCACCGTACAAGGCAGCAGCAGAATTGTTAGTCTCCGGAGAGGTTGCATCTGCCCACAGGTTCTACCTGGCCGGGGTCCGCCCCTACAGTATTGCCCATGTCAATCAACAGAAGCTAAGACCTTCCAGAGAGACTACCTGCTATTCTCTACCCACGGGGAAGCTGTAGAGGCAGAAGCCTCCCCTGTTTCATCTCCAGGCTCTCTCTCAGGCCCCTCATAGTTGTGATGTGTCTCAGGGGTAGAACGAAGAGATTTCTATGAATGAACACTTACACAAAGGGGCCATAGATGCAGAGGAAGGGTACCTTGCCTACTGATACCCTAGCATAAGCGGAAAAGAGGTACCTGCCTCCTAACCCAGTGTTTCTAACTTGTACGCATCAGGCGTTGCCTACTGTGAAGTTATTCCCTAGGTGCCCTCGACTTTGTGGCTAAAGACCGAAGAGGCCGTTGTGTATCCATGGGTAAAATGGAGGGTTCTGCGGAACTGGCCGGTTACGCTGGACCTCTCCTATTGGCTCAAAGTTTGTGACCTGTACCTGTCAGAAGTTCCACCCAGCCTTCCGGTGGCTGTCCCCATGATGATTGGGAAAGAAGCCTTAGGCCTCGCACTCAGGCTTCACCTGGCCTAAATGGTCTCTTTACCCTCATCGAGACCGTTGTGTTAATGAAAGAAGGGATGTCGGCTAGTGACCACGTGTCCTCATTTCCATTGAAAGATTAGGCTTCTTGCCTGGGCAGAACACAGCCAAGGTCAGCCTGAGCCTAGACACCTGTGACAATTCAGCCATTGATAGATGTTGATTTCCACACTCAGGTACCCACAGGTGGAGGATTCAGAGTGGTCGGAGGAGAAGTGTTACTAGAGATCACACACTCACGAGGGCACGGGCCAAAGGTCAGGGAAAATAGCTGAGGTCGTGGAGCTCTAGCGGAGCCAGTCTAGGGCCCAGGCTTCCCTCCCGTATGTGCAAAGAGGTGATCCATATGCCGCCATCCGTAGACTGTGGACTGCTGGGGCCATAGATGCCCGGATTTCGGCTTTGTCTTCGGAGAAGTGATGCACATGCAGTGCGCCAGCGGAAGCTGTGGACCAGCAGAGGGCCAAGTCGAAGCCTCGAGACGCAAGCGTATTTTGAGATTTTAATCTCATTTCCTTTTGTTTTGTTTCAAATGAGTAACCCGGTTACGTATTTACTTATTCATTCCTTCATTTATTTATTGCCCGGAAGGCAGAACGTCTCCCGGGCAAGCAGATCAGCCAGCTGCACCTGGCGGTGCCAAGGGATTTTCCGAAAGAGAGCGGGTCTGCATCGCTTCCCCAGGAGGACACCACCGGCGTTCTCTTTGGAACAAACCGTGGAATGGGACATTGATTGTGTCAAAATAATCCTGACTAAACTTCCGTACAATGGTGCGTTCTGTCCAATTATCCAGGCATTGCCAACCCGCGAGGAGAAGAGAGAGAAGGTGACGGAGAGAGGACTCGGGATGGAGGTGTGTGAGCCGCACTCGCAAGGGTACGTGCCGGTCCCGCCCTCCCCTCAAAGCCCCAGCCCAGCTCCAGTAGTGGTGTGATGTGTAGGCGCACCAGCCAGGGGGGCAGGGAGCTCATCCTGCTAAGGCGATGGGCGGGGTGGGGGCAACCACCTAGGGGGAGGCGCAGATCTGCCGCCAATAGAACCGTCTGTGGGAAAGAGGCTATCAGAAACTCAGAGTCCCTAATGGCCTTAATAGGCGGGATATCGATAGGATCACAATCAACTCCCTGTCTGGCAGGATTGCGGGGTCAAGACCCTTGGCAGCCTGAGAATCCAAGGAATCCAGGATTCCCAGACTTGTCTGGTCCTTCTGGAATTTGTGATCTGTCCTAATTACCCCAGGGGTTGTAAATTCTACCCTCTAGGATGGTTTTTATGATGTTAATGAGGCAGGAGCACAGGCGGCGGTTATGTCAATGAGGGAGGAGGCAAGGTACAGGATTAGGTTGTATGGTCAGGCAGTCCCTTTTAAGACAGAAAAGAGAGAAGCTAGCAGAGAGGAGAGGGACCAATGGGCGCCAAGGAAGAAGAGGCAGAGGCAGACCACGTCCTTCGGACCTCGGGTCCCTGCACTGAGCAGCTCGTAGACCAGAAGATGACTGATGACTAGGGCCTTCACCCAGAGCTGACAGACAGGGAACTCCTTCCCCAGGCGCTGGCGCCCTGAATTGGAACTCGTCGCCTGGTCGACTGTGAAAGAATACATTTCTGTCAAAGCCACGCACTGGTGCTAGTTCCGTTAGGGCGGCACCAGCGAACTAAGGTGCCTGGGAATCACAGTCCGGTCCCCCAGCCCCCATCGACCTGACAAGGTGCTGAAAAATCCTTCCATTGGAAATGCATTCCTCTGACGCAACACATTAATAGGACGACCGTTGCCAAATCCCCTGATAAAATCTCTACTTCCACTTAGGAGTGAGTCATCCTGCCCTTCAACGCTTTCCTCTAAGGCCTCAGGTACTTAACGAAGGACTCCCGTGGGTCAGGTGATTTCCCACATGGGCCTTGGGGCCTTCCTTTGCTGCGCAAAGCATTCCGGGTGTGGCTGAGTCCTGTGTTTCTGGGAGCTGTTCACTTGGCCGCGAGTCTCCGTGCAGTCCGGCTGACTTGCCGCGATGGATCCGACCGGCGCTTCGAGTCGCTCTCAAAATCCACGAGGCCGACGAGAGAGGTTGGTTTTGAAGCCCAGTCAAAGAGAGACCCTGCAAGCAGCGTTTGAACAGAACCCCTACCCTGGTATAACTACCAGAGAAGAACTCGCCAGAGAAACTGGCATCGCGGAGAATCGCATTCAGACTTGGTTTGGAAACCGCAGAGCAGGTCACCTAAGGAAGAGCCGCTCGGCCTCTGGACAGGCCTGCGAAGAAGAGCCGTCCCAGGGACAGGGAGGGCCTCAGCCTTGGTCTCCGGAAAATTTCCCCAAAGCGGCCAGACGAAAACGCACACGCATCACCACATCGCAAACGAGTCTCCTAGTCGAGGCCGTCAAGAAGAACCGGTACCCTGGTAACGAGGCCAAGGAAGAACTGGCTCAATGAACTGGCCTTCCGCGATCCCGAATTCACGTATGGTTTCAGAACCAAAGAGCTCGGAAGCCGGTGCAGAGCGCGAGTGCACCGCCGAAGTCCTCGGCAGAGAGCCCGACTCATGCAGCCACGCTTCCACTTGACCAAAGCGACCTGTCCTCTATACAGAGCACCTACCCTCTCGGCCCACCCTCCCATCCTTCCAGCAGCAACCAAGCCATCCTACCTGTTCTCACTGAGTCCCGTACACTGTTTCTTCCCTCGGAACCCACCCAGGGCTGTGCCGGCCAAGCACCAGGTGCCATGATGGACCAGCCCGCCCTGACTGTGAAGACAGCAGAGACCTCTCATGCCCTGGGGACACACCTGAACCAATCGCCAAAAGGACTCACTGTGGGAGACAGGCTGTCAGACCCTCAGGCTCCTTTCTAGTCCCAATAACAGGAAATTACCAGGATCGCGACCAACACGCTGTCTCGGCAGGGTGGCTCGCCCAAGACCCTTCTCGGCCTGACAATTCGAAGACGCAAGGGCGGGCTCCGACTCAGCAAGTCACAGCTCCCTTCACACAATGGGGCTGTGAGGTGGCCCAGGGTGTGACTGTCCGATGGGAACCCAGCCAAGACACACTCCAGCACCCCGGACACTCCGAAGTACACCTGTGGCCAGAGCCGGCACAATCGGCTCAAGGGTCATCTCATCCACCAGACCAAGACTGCCAGGAAACCGAGAGCCTTTTAGATGAACTCCTCTCCGCCCCAGAGTTGCAGGGAAAGTCCCAAACCTTTCTGAACGCGGATCCACAGGAGGAGGACCCTCCACAACTCAAACTCTCCCTCGGCGACATTGACTTTCGGGCTCTGCTTGACGCGCTGCAAGACTGACTGAACCCACATCCAGGCATCTATCCCTTGAGGACGAATCCGTAGGATTGAAAGAGATGCTGGACAGCCACGACGCGGTATTCTGGAGCAAAAGGAACGCGGGAAGAAAGATAAGACTCTGGGAAACTTCGACCTAGCACATGGACGCAGCGCTGACTGTGCATCCTCAAGTCGTGGGGTGTCTGATTCCTTGGAGGCTCCTCGGTCTTGACCCCGGAGGCACCAGGGACACCAGGCAGTGGACCCATTGGCTAAAGCCAGATGAACAAAAGCCTTCGCACGACTGATCGGAACTCCTCCCTGCCATCATCGCCTCCTTGGCAATCTGTGCAATCCACGAATCCTAAGCGAACCCCGGCGACGGAAATAGGCCTACCTTGTACACATCTCAACTTCTTTCCATTCTGGCAAGATGGGCCCTCAAATTGGAAATTATTGGGTAGGTGTGTAGAGAAAGAGGGGATGCCCTCTCTATTCATAAGGGGATTTTGTAAAAAGGACGGTTTCTTTCTTTCTTTTTTTTTTTAAACATGTTTCTTTTCCCTTAGGTGTGAGAGTGGGAATTGGGAACTGGAAGACAGTTTGTTCCACAGCTATCACCGAAGGAATGATGGCACAGTTTACGTTCCAGAGCAACCGACCCCTGTGAACAGAAGTCTCCCTTGGGCCACTTTCAACACACAGAAGATGGACTGAAAGGCCTTAGAGCAACACCATTCCATCGCCGAAGAAAGTGTATCGATGCGATTGCTGTCGCACGTGTTTGGAGTAATGTATATATATTCCGGGTCATATCTATCCAGACACTTGCCCAACTTATTAATCATTAAGTTTTTATACATAAACACCAGGCCTCTTTCTTATCATCTCTCAACTGAGACTCCTCCCATCGTCGTTGGAGGTGGTAGCCTCGGAAAGGTGATAGAGATTATCGAGCTGGATGAAGGAGTTCACTGGTAGAACAGGTAGATAATTGAAACCATAAAAAACGTAAGAAAATGCCACTATTGAAACACAGAGAACATGCATGCGAAACAAAAAATCTCCAGAGCACAAAGGATTGGGAAATGACAAGTGCCTCTCCAGGGCCTCTGCCCCATTCCTATGACCCCAATCTCCTACCCCTATCCCAGACGGCTGCGCACTCCCCCACTTGCCCAGTAGGAATGAGGTCATACTGCCCGCTCTTCTTCCTCCTGCGGTTTCCTCCTTTGCTGGCGTCTAGGCATTTGGTCCCACCAGCCCGCCACTGCCTGTCTGACCCTTTGTGCCTCCTCATTGCTTGCTGACCACTTATGAAGGGGCCGATTTGTCCCCAGCGTGGCCACCTTTGCACCTTACTGAATCTCTTGATTGTCGTCGGTCAGAAGGGTTTCTTAAAGGAACCAATGGGTTAAAGGAAGGAGCAACCAAGAAGGGAAGTGAAGAAAAGAAGGAATGTGTGACTCTGAAGACTATTTGCTTCAGTCCCGCCGGGCTCCTGAGCCTGAGCTTTGGCGACCCTGGGCTGTCCGGAATGAAGATGAGATGACGCCGGAGCTTAGACTCCCTAAGCCTTTGCGGCACTTCAAAGGCCCCGGGTGGAGAGCGGCGGGTTCAGCGTGAATTAGCACCGCACCCTCATCCTAACACTAACCCTAACCCTCGCCCTAGCCCTAACCCCCCCAGCCCTAACCTGAACCGTAGCCCTAACCCTAACCTTAACCAAAACCCTCCTGAGCCTGAGCTTTGGCGATCCCGGGCTGTCCGGGATTGAAGATGAGATGACGCCACAGTTCAGAGGCCCTGAGCCCTCAGGGCACTTCAAAGGTCCCAGGCGGAGAGAGGCGGGTTCAGTGTGAATTAGCCCCTCCGAGGGGTGGGGGGCTGGTCTGGGGAGGGGGAGGGCGGATAGCTCAGACGGGGTTCAGTGTGTCCAGAAGCGAGTCAGGGAGAGCTAGAGGAGGCGACGAGGTCCGCGCGGTGTCAAGGCCCTCCGCAGAGGCCTGCTCCCCAGGTCAGGGCGGATGGCGAAGGCCCTAGGCTGGAGCGGGAAGCCCAGGAGCTCCCGGCGCTTGGAGGGGAGGCTGCGCCCTCTGGCGGCCGCGGGCGGCAAGGAGGCGGGCCCGGAGTCTTGGCGGCAGCTGAAGGCGGGTCAGGGAGGTGAGTCCGGGAATGAGTCCGCGACAAATTCAGTGGGGCCAGGAGAGCAAATTTATCTCGGGCTGACTGCGCGCCTACGTGACTACCTAAAGGGGTTGACCTGCTTTTCCCAGTGAAGTCACAGGATGGGGGTCGTGGAGAAGCGGACCCAACCGGGTGACACTGTCAGAAGGGCACACCAGAACGACTGTCCAGAAACGTCGCCGATGCGTTCCAGCAGATGTAGGTTATTTTTCAAACGATATCCCTGGAGTTACACATAACTACAGAAACATTTTTTGCAAGCCGTGCTTACGTGTGTCGATGCAACTAGAAGGTTAAAGAAGCTATGCGAGCCTCCCTTCGCAACCTGATAAGGCACTGTGGGGAGAGATGTGGCGATCACCCGATTACAAGGACGCTTGGAAACGCGTGGTTCCGCGGTCTGTGTCATGTTTTCTTTGCCGCTGGGCTTTTTGTAGTCGCTGATTTGGTCAAAGTTTCTGCTGTTTTAGGTACGATATTGTGGGAATTAGTATTTGTGAGCCGGGGTCAGCTATGTATCTATAGATATGCATGTATATTTTTTATAGTTATTTTTTTGGAGAATGAAGTAGTAATTCAAGGTGAAAGAAGCGTTGTGCGGGAATTACGATTTAACATTAACAGGACAAAAACCAACGCTGAATACTCTGTACGGTGCGGTATGAGAGGCGGTGGACTGCGTGGGTGATGCCCTCAGTTGCTGTACTGGGTGACACGAAATTTCGAGACGCCACCGTATTGTGAGATTTTAATCCTAACTTTAACCTTAAACCCTAACCCTAATCCCTAACCCTAATCCCTAACCCTAATCCTTATCCTAACCCTAATCCCGAACCAGAACCCTCAACCCGAACATGAACCCCTAACCCCAACCGCAACGCCAACCCCAACCCGAACCCTAAACCCAAACCCCTAACCCCAAACCTAACCATAAAGCCCAACCCTAACCATAAAACCCTGACCCTAACCCAAACCCTAACTCTAAAACCCTAACCCAACTCCAAACACAACCCGAAAACCTAACCCTAACCCTAAACTTGACCCCAATCCCTAACCCTAACCCGACACTGAACCGACCCCTGACCCTGAATCTAAACCGAACCCTTAACCCTTAAGCATAACCCTCACCCGACCTGAAGCCCTAACCCTAAACTCTGACCCTAACCGAACCCAACCCTAACCCTGACCCCGATCCCTGACCCTAAACGTAACCCTTAACCATAACCCTAAACCTAACCATAAAACCCTAACCCAATGCCAACCCCAACCCGAAACCCTAACCCTAAACCCTAACACTAAACCCTAACCCGAACCCTCTAACCCTAACTCTAAAGCGAAGCAGCACCATCTAACCCTAACCCGAAACCGAACCCTCTATCCCTAACCCTAACCGAAACCCTAAGCCTAACCCAAACCCTCTAACCCTAACCGTAACCCTATCCCGAGCCCTCTAACAGTAACCGTAACCCGAATCCTCTAACACTTTCCCTAACCGGGACTCTCTAACCCTAACCCTTACCCGAACCCTCTAACACCTGAACGTGAACCCTCTAAACTTAACCCTAACCAGAACCCAAACCCTCTAACCCTAACACCAACCTGAACCCAAACCCGAACCATCTAAACCTAACCCTAACCCTCTAACCCTAACTATAACCCAAACCCGAACCCTCTACCCCTAACCCGAACATGAACCCTCTAACTCTAACACTAACCCCAACCCGATCCCTCTAACCTGACCCTAACCTGATCCTTCTAACCCGAACCCTCAAACCCTACCCTTAACCCTCTAGCCCTATGTAACCCAAACCCTCTAACCTCAACACTAACCCTCATCTTCCCTCCAACCCATTACCTAACCCTAACCCTGACCCGAAAACTCTAACCCTTAACCCTAAGCCCTAACCCACCTTACCCAGACCCCTGACCCATGACCCTGACCCTGAAAACTGACACTGATCCCTGACCCTGGCCACAACCCGGACCCGAAACTCGGACCCTAAACCCTGATCCTAATCCTAACCCTGGAACCTAACCCCAAGCCCTAACCCAAGTCCTAGCCCTAAGTCCTAACCCTAAACCCTAAACTCAAAACCTAGCCCTAACTTCTAAAACTAACCCTAAACCCTGACCCTAAACTCTAACCACCCCACCCCCAACCCTAAGCAGCACCACAAGCCTCCAATCCTAACCACCCCAAACCACCTTACCATAATCCCAAACCTCCTAACCCAAACCTAATCCCAACCCCAACACCCCTAACCCCAACCCCTCTAACCCTATGCCCAAACCCCCAAACTCTAAGCCCAACCCCCAAACCCTACTCCCCTGATCGTAACCCCAACCTCCCTAACCCTAACCCAAACCCTGAACCCTAAAACCCTAACCCTTCATGGCATTCTTTTACCACTTAATAGTACTCCATCATATGGATATTCCATACACCACAACGTGGCACAGTCCGACATGGCGTGACACCGGAGGACATGACACAAGGCAAACGATACAACTTGACACAAAGGAGAGATCCGTAACAGCCGACTTAAAAATGCGTGGAAGCTGAAACTTTGCTTGGGCAGATGGGACCTGAACGTGAACTATCTGATTTTCTGAATCCCCTGTGAGAAAAAATCTCATTGCCTTGCTCGTCAATGACGTGTTCAAAGAGGCCCAGACAGAAGACTACGGTGGGTGGTGGAGGTGCAGGCACAGGAATGGCAGAGGCACATAGGGGAGCCAGAATCCAACGACTACTCACAGTAACTGAAGGCCACAGACAGTTCTATCCCATCTTGAGTGACCCTTGTGCATTCAGTGGCCACATACCCCCAAACAGCCCATCACACATGGGCCCAGGCCAGGTCCAGGAGTACATCACGGGGGGACAAGTCCTGTCTCCCTTGACTACACCAACATGGTGAGGGCGTTTTTTCTACCAAGCCGGGAAGCATGCATGCACTACCCACTGGACAAGAGATGAACGACGGCATCAAGAGGCACTCTGGGGCAGCTTCACACATCTATTCAACTAGCCCAGGGTCACGTCACTAAGTGTACACCCTAACTAAGCAGCTCGCACCTTTGCACCTCCAGCACGATGGGCACCAGATGGGTGAAGGCAGAAAACTGGAAGTCATTATAGCGGTTTCCATGGTGGGCCCGCCGCTTTCAGCCTGGAACGCCGTGATGGGACAACTACACAGGCACACTGATATGCCCACTATATGATGCCAGCTGGGTGACTGGCAAGACCCTCCACCACTGTGTAGTGGTAACAATAGGCAGAGGGTGCCCTGCGTCACCAACACTGAGTCAGCAGACCTCTCCTGGCAAGTAGAGGAGCCCTGCCTATGAGCCACGAACACAATGTGTAAGGGGATTGGCAATGGCTTGCAGAGCCAGTAAAACACACCGTCAAAGACATAAAGCTTTACTAAAGAGAGATCCTCCCCACAGATCGGCCACCACGTCGGACCATGCAAAGCACTCAGCGACGCCCAGAGGAATGCAGAGGTCTGTGCCATAGCGGTACCAGAAAGGAAAATAAGCTCAATTGTTCACAGCTAGGAAGAGAAACTGCTGTTTCATGCTCACCAGGTTTTGTCAACAAACAGCACATGCCCATCTCCACCCACCACTTTTGCGGGTAAGGACAAATCACTGCAGCAGCATCGGGTCCAAAAAAGGCATTTTTTTCTCATCTCCATGGAGCCAGCGTCGAGAAAACACACTGTTTCGCGGGCACGGGGCATTTGTACCCTTTGTGAAAACAATGTTATGTGCCTCTTTGGGTGCAGATTCAAACGCGACAGGGACAGCGTGCAACAATGATGAAGAGAGGCGCAGCAAAAATCACGCAAAATGAGCATGGCTAGGAATGGGTGAGAAGACCGTTGGAGGGAGGATCACGTTCTTCCCCGCCATCCAATCACGTGCTGTGTAAAAGCGGTCAGGAAAGCCCCAGTTGGTGAATACCTGACATGAGAGGAACAGAGCAAGGAAGAAAAATGACGCAAGATGGTATGAACATCGCGGAAACCCCAGGTTGCCTTCAGGAGGGGGCACGCCGGTTAGAAGATTCACAACGCCGGCACAACGACGCCATGGGCCCCAGGAACCCAGGGAAGACAACCATTGAATACCTAGAAGCACAAAAGATGGCACAAATGCACCAGGTACGATTTCAAGTAGGGAGCAGATAAACATGTGGGAATCGGTAGCCCATAAACGCAAAAAACACAGGACCCCAACTTATTTCACAGGAATCACCATACAAATAGGGCATATAGGAAGCTACTTGGTGAACCAAAACGTGTATTTATAGCTTAAGAAACAGCGACTCAGGGTAAGAGACGCACCCGCGTCACAGCGATCTAAAGGAACTGCTTCACATAAATCGCGGGGTAACACAACCCCATCTCTCGCAGCCCCGGAGCTCCAGGGGTACTCTAGTCTATGCACGAGACAGTGTGATGGAGCCGGCCGGGACCGGGCAAGAGCTGGAGCGATTGCCTGTGCGCACCACGGGAAGAATGCACCAACAGTGAACGGTTGAAGGAACCTCCAGAAAAAAAATTAGAAAAACTTTGGAAGGTTTGACCGCTCCAAACGTACGAGCCACGCTCGAAGACACATGCTGGGGGTCCGGGCAGCGAGCAGCAACCTACAGTGCCAGCAGTGGGGAGATGGTGTTGCCCCGGGGACCCACGGAGCAGGACTTGAAAAAAAAATCTCGGGCGGTTTAGTTCTTCCGACGGTCCGGGACCCACGCAGGTGAACACGGGGCGCGTACATGGGCCACAACATACCTACACCACAAGGACCGGTGACGAGACGTCCACGCGAAGGAAGACACGTGAAAGCCTGGAGCATGCCTTCTCCTACTCTTCAGCCTGAACCATCTCGGTCCGGCACAGTTCGATGTACACGGACACAGGGAGGTGGGGGAATCGGAATGGACTGGTCGACCTGGGCGAGCGGCCAAAATCCTCTCACCCATTAACGCAGCGGCTACGGCAGCGAAAGCCACCCCAGCCAGTTACAGCTGCAGGCCCAATTCCGGGACGTGGCTCTGGCGCCGGCGCCCCACCGTGACCGGGACGATCCTGCCGACGCCCACGGCGTCCTGGAACGTCACCTCGGCCAGCGCAGCCACCTCGCCTCCCATGTGGTCGGCGCTGGAGTTCCGAAGGAAAACGATATCAAAGCGGCCGCCAGGTGGCGGCCGACAACCGGCGCGGGCGACAGCGGGACGGATCCGGATAGGCGGGCGGCGAGGGCGCACCGCAGGACGCCCGGAGGTCCGGTCTCGTCTGGGCTCCCCCCGCCCCCGCCCCCGCCCCCGCCCCCGCCCCCGCCCCCGCGCCGCCGCCGCCGCCGCCGCCGCCGCCGAACACGTTTCTTTCTCCCACTTAATTTTACATGCCAAGTAGATTTTCTTTATATATTGTCCTTTCCTCATATTCGTTGATTTTGTTCCTAGTCTCTATTTTTCCCTTGTATTTTATTTTGATGAGAAGGATAGTTTGTCTTTTGTGGTTACCTTATTATTTACACCTATTTTTTTTTATTTTAAACTATTTCTTTGTATCACCGTATCTTCCTCTCCGTATGGAAACTGTATAAATACATTTCTTAGTCCCTCTTTATTATTTTAATGTTGTCTTCTTTTATATAATAACATCGCTGTTACTCTGTTTTGGGCTTTTATTTTAAACTTACTTTGTTTTTTTGGATTTCCCTGTCTGGGTTGACTTCTGGTTGCTCTGCCCAGTGTTCTAGTCTTGGGTTGACAGGTGATATTATTGATTTTCTAGCCAAAGAACTCCCTTTAGTATTTATTGTAGTTTTGGTTTAGTTTTTACAAATTCCCCGAACTTCTGTTTTTCTGGAAATATCTTAATTTCACTTTCATATTAAGAGACAGTTTTGCTGGATATATGATTCTTGGCAGGCAATTTTTTTCCTTCAATTTTTTAAATATGTCATCCCATTGTTTTTTTTGCCTGCGTGGTTTCTGCCGAGTAGTCCGAGCTTATTCTTATTGGCTCTCCCTTGTAGGTGACTTTTCTTTTATGCCTTGTTGCTCTTATAATTGTCTCTTTATCTTTGGTTTTGGCAAGCTTGATTATATCTTGATGACTTTCTTTTAAGATCTAGCTTATGTGGAGTTTGATGAGCATCTTGGATAGATATCTTCTCATATTTCACAATATCCAGGAAGTATTCTGCCAAACCTTCAACAATTTTCTGTTGTCCGTTCCTGTCTGCTACTCCAATCACTTGTAGGTTATTTCTTTTGATAGAGTCCCACATGATTCTTAAGGTTTCTTGATTTCTTTTAATTCTTTCATCTGATTTTTTCTTCAAATATATTAGTGCTAAGTGATTTTTCTGCAAGTTCAGAAATTCTAGCTTCTACTTGCTCAATTCTGCTCCTCTGACTTTCTATTGAGTTGTCTAATTCTTTAAATTTATTGTTACTCTTCTGAATTTCTGATTGCTGCCTGTCTATGGATTTTTCCAGCTTATTAAGCTTTTCATTATGTTCCTGAATAATCTTTCTATTTTCTTCAATTGCTTTCTCTGTGTGTTCCTTGGCTTGTTCTGCGTATTGACTCCTTCCTGATGACTTGAAGGGTTCTGTATATTAAATTTTGTATTCTGCCTCTGGTAATTCCAGGAATGCACTTTTATCTAGAAGATCCCTGGATTCTTTGTTTCGAGAGGCTGTTGAGGTGATCATGGTCTGCTTCTTTATGTGACTTGATATTGGCTGTTGTCTCTGAGCCATCTATAAGTTATTGTATTAGTTTATGCTTCCTTACTGTGTCGTAGCTGCTTGCTTTGTTTTGTTTTGGTATACCCCATGGGTTGCTTGAGTGAGCTACCTTGATTATGTTCACCTTTGGAGCTCTGGGGTCCTGTCCCCAGCTCGCTAGAGCTGTTATCAGGTATATCAGTCTAGGAGTCCATTCACTTTTCTTGTATGAATTCAGCTCAGGTTTCCAGGTAGCTGATATCAAGTGTGTGGTACAGGCTCTGTCTTACAGTCTTACGGGGGCAGGGGTGATTGGTGTATATACCGGTATCTGATTGCAGCAGGGGGTCATGCTCTGAACAAGGCAGGGGGCTGAGCACTGACCCCCGATTTACTCTGAGGAAAACGTGTCCATATTAACTAGAGCATTCTGGTGGGTGGGTTCTGCAGACGATCCGTGGGCACCCAAAGTTTTTGGTTGTAAGGACTAGGAGGTACCAGTTATCTCTGGACCCCTGTCGTGGGTGGCTGGGTGGCCTGAGTGGAACTACCAGTCCTTAGGTACCTGCTGTGAATAGGTGAGGACACCTTGTTTAATAGGCAAAGCAATGTCCAATGTCAAACACCCATCTCTCCACTGCACAGCTGAAATGGTTGCAGTTTGCCAACAAGGGCCTATTCTCCTGAAATAGGCCCACACAGGTCCATGCAGAAGGGAAAGTGCTCAAGGACCACGTACGGTTTATGCCTGGATAGCAGCCGCTTCTGTCCTGAGCTCCCCTGGTTAACGGACTAGCAAATTATCTTTTCACCCATTGCACGTTTTTTCTCTCCCCAAGGCCAGAAGGATGGCTCTAGCTGCTCAACAGGGCAATATCAGGCCCAGAGATTCAGCCGTTGAAGCTGGCTTGCGGGTGGAGGGGCGCGGTAAAATACACACAAGTACTTAGCTTTTGCTGAGAGTTCCATTCTCCTCAGGTTCTGGAGGTGTGAGCAGGCTGTGTGACTGGCTGTTCCCCCTGAGGGAACAGCAGTGGAACGACAGTACCAGCCCACCGCAGCAGCCGCTCTGGGAACGGTGCCTGAGGGCTCCCCGCGATACAAGTCCGGTAAACCGTCTCTGCTTCCGAAAGGTCTCTTCCTCTCGCTGCCCCTCAGTGCGTTGTCTAATCTAAGCTCGCCTTTGAGGATCAGGACTCCCGGCTTGTCACAGATACACTCGCTCACTTGTGTGTTTCAGGTCTTTGTTGTCAAGAGGGCTAGCCAGAAGCGTCAGTCTATTCCACCGCCTCGGCTCCACCTCCCAAAGTCCCAACCGGAGGGGGTCCGCCCAGCCAGGCCATTTCACCCCTTAGCCAGGTAGCTCCTGTCTACACCATGCCGGCCAGCCAGCGTGTCCGGATAGGGATCCCCTCTCGTTGGGAGGCAGGCAGGCGAGCAGACGGGTGGGCGGACAAACCACTCGGGGTGGCCCTAGGAGGGAGGACCCTGGGAGACAGGCTGGACTCAGGGAAATGGAGCGGAGGCCCTGGGCCGCCGTGGCCAGCGCGCGTCCGCCCGCCGGGATCGCTTCCCATCTCGTTGGAGCCGCAGAGCTCCGGAGGAGAACTATATCGAAGCGGCCGCAAGGTGATGGCTGACAACCGGAGAGAAGGGCGGAGGGCAGAACCGGGTCAACCTGGGCCCCGGTCAGCTCTTGAGGGTGGGAGAGGGGACAGACTCCCTGGGCCGCCGGGGAAACCTCTCGGGAGCGTCGCGGGGCGTTTACCCCTCGCCGCCGCCAAACACGTTTCTCGGCGCGGGGCGGCTGGAAGGCCTTGGGGCCCGCCACGGAGCGGGGTCGGTTGGGCCAAGGGGATCCACCGGGCCGGGCCCTTTCCTGCCTCGGCAGGGACGATCCCGCCGACGCCGCCGCCGGCGTCCGGGAACGTCGCCTCGGCCAGCGCGGCCACATCGCCTCCCGTGCGTGTCGCCGGCGCCGGAGCTCCGGAGGAAGACGATATCAAAGCGGCCGCCAAGTGGCGGCCGACAACCGGCGCGGAGGGCAGCGGGACGGATCCGGATCGGCGGCCGGTGAGGGGGCATCGCCGGGCGGCCGGACGCCCGGCCCCATCCCGGCTCCATCCCGGCTCCACCCCCCCGCCCCTTCCCCACCCCCCGGCATCGCCGCCGAAGACGTTTCTCGGCGCGGGGCGGCAGGAAGATGGTGGGGCCGGCCGCCACAGCACAGGGTCGGGTCTGCCGGGACGATCCCGCCGACGCCGCCGGCGTCCCGGAGAGCGGTGCTGGCCAGCCGGCGCGGCCGCATGGGGATCCCATCTCGTCGGCTGGCGGGCGGGCAAACCCACAGAGGCCAGCCGGCCAGGGACGCCCGCCCTCCCCAAGCAGGTACGGATCGTCTCCGGGCCTCCTGGGCAGACTTGGAAACCACTCGGGGGCGGGGACCCCTGGGACGGAGGATCCCGGGAGCCAGGCCGGACTCGGGGAAACGGAGGGGAGGCCCCGGGCCGTCGTGGCCAGCGCGCGCCCGTCGGGATCGCTTCCCATTTCGTTGGCGCCCCAGAGCTCCGGAGGGGAACGGTATCGAAGCGGCCGCCAGGCGACGGCTGACAACCGGAGAGAAGGGCGGCGGGGCGGAACAGGGTTCACCTGGGCCCCTGCCGGGGTTTGGGGGTGGGCTAGGGGACAGACTGCCCTGGGCCGCCGGGGAAATCTCTCGTGAGCGTCATGGGGCGCGCGCGCCCCCAAAAGGGCAGAACGGGTAGGCTCCCGAGGGGATGAGCCACCAGGGGTGGGAGGGAGAAGGGAGCACGTCCCAAGTGTCGGACGGGCAGGTGTTCTCCGATCCGTATCATTTGGACGGACGCGACAAACGGAACAGAATGAGACCACCAGCCCCCGAAGTTTTCCTCCTCGTTCTTTGAGTGCCTGCGTGGCGCAGCAGGCAGACCGGGAGACGTTTTCCGCCGTCGTCCCTGTCGCCGAGCCAACGGTACGCGTGAGGCGGGTTGAACGGGCAAATTGCGTCCGGAGGGAGGAAGGGAGGGAGCCGTGTGTTTGCCGGCATCCGCGTCGCAAAAGAAAACCACGGCGGCCACCGAGAGCGTTCTTCCTCATTGCTTTTCATCCTCCCGCGACGCGGGAGGGCAAACGGGGGGGTGCGGCCAGGAACACCTTTCCAAAGCCGGTACGGACCGGCTCTGGGCCCCCCGGTCGGACTGGGAGAACATCTCACCGAGGGAGGCCCTTGAGGCTCTCTGGAGAGAGGCCGGACTTAGTGAGGTCCAGCGAGGCGCGGCAGGACGGCCGCGAACGCCCACCCAGAGGCCCTCAGGCGGTTTGGCCTGAGTGAGTGGTCTCCAGGCTGGCGGGCGGACTCGGGAAGGTGGCGTCTCCGGGGCGGGGGGGAGGGAGCGGGGTGAGTCGGCGTCTCGAGAGATCTCCGGCGGCTCCCCAGCGCGGGCGGGCGGGCGTGCGTGAGTCATGGGGGGTGGAGTGCCAGAGAGGGGTTGGGGATGGGGGGCCGAGTGTGGGGTGGTGGGGGGGTCGGAGGGTGGGGGTGGTGGGGGACCACGTGCGTTGGGGCTGGGGGGTGGGGTGCTGAGGGGGGCGGGGAGTTGGCAAACGTTCCGGGTGCCCTG
Source organism: Loxodonta africana (assembly GCF_030014295.1). Taxonomy (NCBI): domain Eukaryota; kingdom Metazoa; phylum Chordata; class Mammalia; order Proboscidea; family Elephantidae; genus Loxodonta; species Loxodonta africana. The sequence goes on from NW_026975539.1 coordinate 127,469, forward strand.
GTGCGCGCGCGTGTGCGCGGGTGTGTGTGTCTGTGCTCGCGTCTGTGTGTGTGCTTGTGCCTGTGTGTGCGCACGCGTCTGTGTGTGTGCGTGGCTCCGCATGTGTGCGTGCGCGCGCGCGGGTCTGTATGCGTGTCTGTGTGTGCGCGTCTGTGTGTGTGCATGTGCACACGCGCGTCTGGACATGTGTGTGCCTGCGTGTGCGCATCTGCGTGTTTGTGCATGCGTGTCAGCGTGCATGCCCGTGTGAGTGTGTGCGTCTGTACAGGCACGAGTGCGCGTCTGTGCGTGAGTGCGTGTCTGAGCGTATGCGTCTGTGCATCTAGCGCCGCCTGCCGGCGAGGGCGGCTGCCACCTATCACCCCCCGCCCGACCCCCACTCCCCCAACTCAGCCCGCGGTGAGGGCCAGGGCCATATTCAGCTTGGGGGGAACGGTAAGGCCAAGGGCAGCGTCGCCGTTCCCGCGTTGCTCGCGTTACCGTGCCGCGAACGTCTCCTGGGAAGCTGGAGGAGCAGGTGTGTGAAGCTCGTGCTGCACGTGGACCCTACCGGGGTTTTCCGGGACGACCTACCGCCGTTGTTGAAAGCTCTCGGTGAACTGGACATCTGACGGATCCCTCCCTGTCCTCCCTGTCCGAGGGACCTCCTGAGATATGTAGAAGGGGAAGGGTACGGTAGGCTGGTTCGGCTGGAAGACATCCCATCCCCGGGAGGCGTTGATCGATGGGAAGACAGGACCGGGAAGGAACCGGTTTCAAATCAGACGATGGCTGAACTTAGGCGACGGGTACGCGGACTCCTCCGTCTTCGCCCGTGTTTGCGACTCTCTACGGGGGGATCTTTCCTGAAAGCGGGTGACAGGCGGGTGTGCCGTCGTCCCGTGAAGACGCGCTACTACGAAGGGGCTCTAAATGCAGGCCGTCCTTGGGGGCGGTTTATTTTTTCTCAGTCGTGGGTGAACCCCACATGGAGAGAAACACCGGAGTTTGAACAGTGCTCGCGTGGGGAGTAGGGCGTGGCAGTGAAGACTCACGTTCGTCATCATTCTCATTTCTGTTTAGATAACTCTCTGTGCTGCTGCCATCGCTTGCCATCGAGCGGGTCGGGACTCGGAGCGACCCTAGAGGAAAGAGTTGATCCACCCCACGGGCTTCCGGAGGAGCAGCCGGTGGATTCGAACCGCCGACTTTTCAGTTGGCAGCTGAGCTCCTAGCCGCCGCGCCGCCAGGGCTCCGTCTTTGCATTTGCTCTCCAGTACTCGGTGAGTTGGTTTCGCCCGAGAAGCGGAACGGCTCTCGGAGAGGAAAACCCGGTTTCAGAAAAGGAAGAAGAGAGAAAGAGGGAGAGGGAAAGGAAGAGGGAGAGGGAGAGGCGTACCTCAATGCCGAGCCACCCTGGTGACAGGGATAGCTAGAAAAGGGTGGTAGGCGTGTACGTGCGCACACCCATGGCTGCAGATACGGACACGCAGGGGTGTACACGCGCCTGTGTGCGGGTGTGTGCGTCCGCACGTGCGTACTCGTACACGTGTTCCTGCCCTGCGTACACGCACAGGAACACGCGCGTAGGCGTGTATGCAGGTACGGGCGCGCCTGCGCCTGTACACGCCCCCGTGGGCGCTTCCGTGCGCGTGCGTACGTGTAGGGGTGTGCACGTGCGTGTGCGCGCTTGTACGTACATGCCCGAGAGCACGCGCGTCCACGCGTGCACGAGCCTGCACCTTCACATGGACACCTGCATGCGCTCCTGAGTGCCCCTGCCTCTGCGTGGGATCCGTCAGAGCTGAAAGCGGTGCCGCCGCCGCCATGTTTTTAAGATCCTTTGGCTCACGCGCCGCCCACCCCCACCACTCCTTTCCGGCTACCTTCGAAGGGAAACACCAACTTTCAGAACTTGGGGCGTGGCATTCACGGATGGGCAGAGCGAATAGCCCTTCAGCTTTACCTTGCTGAGATAGAACGGGAGGAGTCACGAGAGCCTTAGGAAATGGAGCGAGGTGACGAGAGGGTGCACTGAAAGGCAGGAGTCGAGAACTCCGGTCACAGGAGTTTTCCTTCCGTAGGTTGTAGAGAGCTCCACGTCGCACGCACCGGCGTTAGGTAGCTGCCTCCAGGGCCGCGGTTTCTACTCTGCTGACTCAGTTGAGACGGGACGTCTCCGAGTGTGTGCGCGCGACCCAAAGGCGGTCGTCGAGGGACGACGGCACCCTCGGTCCCTCGAACCCCCGCACCCTCGGATGGATGCAGAAACTCTCTTCGATGTCACGGAGGCAGTCCCGACAGAAACCGGAGGGGCACGTGCCATTGGCTCTAGCCCTGCCTCCAACGAGGACCGCTGGCGCCACCCGCCCCCACCGCCCACCCGCACCCCCAACCCCACCCAGCCTGCGCCCATTCTGTCGGCCCCACGCTGGCGATATCTGGATCCAGCCGAATGTGGCCACCAGGTGGCACCCACCAGGTGGGGAAGAGGTTTGGAGATGGTGGAGGCAGTGGGGGTGGTGGGGGGCGGTGGAGTGTGGGGGGCGGAGGAGGAGGAGGAGGAGGACGGACGGACGGATGGACGGAAGGATGGAAACCCGTCCGCCCATGCGTGCGCACACGCACGCACCACAGAGTGCCCTCCAAAGACACGGATGCACACACGGAGCACATGGAAACCTGGAAATGGACAAGCGCGCGTGCACACACAGCAGACACAAGCCCGGGATGCTCAGGAGACACAGAGGTAGGTGCAGGCAGGCAGAACACGTGGGAACGTGGACACACTGCACCCACGGGCACGGTCCGCGTGCACACGCAGTCCCAGACGCACAGCGACTCACACGGACAGACGGCACAGCCGAAACACGGGAAGATATGCCACACAGGCACACACCCTTGGACCCGCCCCACACGCCCGCCTGCCGCCCCCCCCCCCGAAGCGGGACGTGCGCCTGCACAGAGGGTCGCAATGGGGCAGACGGCCACGCCGCAGCACTTCGGACACGACGTCTCCCCACATGCACGACACGATACACGCGTCACACGTGAGATGGGGCAAACGCAAGAAGTACATATGCTCGACCGCATGACTCGCGCGCCGGCCGACCATGCACCTGTGTGGCATTCCGAAGCAGGCGCGCCACACTCGGACAGACGGGGTGCGTGACACACGCATGCACCACCACACGCAAGGTACACGCGGCGCACGGGGGTGCACGTGCGTGCACCCGAGAGTCCACATGCGCAGCCACGCGGACACGTACGCACGCGCAGCAGCAGCAACAGCAGCAGCAGGAGCAGCAGCAGCAGCCGCAGGAGCAGCAGCAAGGACTACCCTCTGGAGACAGGGACGCACGCCCGGAGCACGCGGAAACACGGAGACGCACGTGCACAGCAGACGCACGAATGGAATGCTCAGGAGATGCAGAGGTAGACACGGGCAGGCGGAACACATGGGAAATTTGGACACGCGTCACCCCCACGCACACGATACACGAAGCACGCGGGCACGGTCCACATGTAAATGTGCTGCACGGGACGCTCCGGGACACGGACACGGACGCTGCCCCGTACACGCGGCACCCACGGGCAGGCGTCACGCGGACTCGGACACACACCCGGCAACACACGTGGACAGACTGCGCAACCAAAACACGGGCAGAAGACGCGAACGTACGGGCGCCTCCCGCGCCACGTGCACGCGCGACGTCCCGAAGTTGCCGTGCCACGGTCGCACGCTAAGACGGACGTGGACGCACAGCGTGCCCGCGCCGCCCACGGGCACAGCAGGCACGCCACGCTGCGCCGATGCAAGGCGCCATGGCACCCCGCGGCGCACAGGGGGGATGCCCACGCAGAAGACGTGGCAAAGGGCACACGCCTACGGTCCCCCGACATACCTTGCTTTGCATTTTTGCTTTTTTGTCTTGCCTTTTTCCTTGTTTTTTTTTTTTTGTCCTTTTCCGTTGTCTTTTTGCCTTTTTCCCTTTCCCTTTGGCCTTTTGTGTTGCCTTTTTGCCTTGACTTTTTCTCTTTTAACGTTGTCTTTTTCATTGTCTTTTTGTCTTTATGACTTGATTTTTCGCCTGTTTACCATATTTCCTTGCTTTTTTGTCTTTTTCTCTTGTCTTTTTGCCTTTCCCCTTTTTGCCTTGCATTGTACCTTTCGCCTTGTCTTTTGACTATTTGCGTCTTTGCCTTTTTTCCGTCTACCTTATCTTTTCACCTTTTTATCTTTTTCCCTTACCTTTTTGCCTTTTGCCTTGCCTTTTTCCCTTTTTGCTTTCCGTTTTAGCTTTTTGCCTTCTCTTTTTGACTTTTTCCCCTCTTTGCCTTTTTCCTTTTTTGTCTTATCTTTTTGCGTTTTTCCTTTCCTTTATTCCTTTTTGCCTTGCCTTTTTCCTTTTTGCCTTTTTACCTTGCTTGCCTTTTTGCCTTGCCTTTTTCCCTTTTTGCCCTTTTCTCTTGTCTTCTGGGCTCTTTGGCTTTTTTCCTAGCTTTTTTCCATTTTAACTTTTGCCTTATCTCTTCTTTTTTGCTTTTTCGCATTGGCTTTGTCTTTTAGCCTTTATTCCTTTCCTTCCATTGCTTTTTGCCTTTTTCCTTGCCTTGCTTTGCTTTGCATTTTTTCCTTGTCTGGCCTTGTGTTTTTGCCTTGACTTGCCTTTTGACTTTTTGTCTCTTTTTTTGGCCTTTTTCCCTTGTGTTTTTGCTGTTTTCCCTTTCCTTTTGCCTTTTGTATTGCCTTTTCACCTTGACTTTTTCCCTTTTAACCTTGTCTTTTTCATTGCCTTTTTCCCTTTATGGCTTGCCTTTTTGTCTTTTTACCGGATTGCTTTTCCTTTTTGCCTTTTTACTGTATTGCCTTGCCTTTTTGGCTTGTCTTGCCTTTTTGTCTTTTTCCTTTTTGCCTTGCATTTTACCTTTTTGCCTTGTCGTTTGACATTTTGCCTCTTTGCCTTTTTTCCGTCTGCCTTATCTTTTTGCCTTTTGTCCTTTTACCTTGCCTTTTTGCCTTGCCTTTTTACCTTGCCTTTTTGCTTTACCTTTTTGCCTTCTCTTTTTCCCTTTTCGTTTTAGCTTTTTGCCTTGTCTTTTTGACTTTTTCCTTCTTTGTGTTTTTGCCTTATCTTTTTGCCCTTTTCCCTTGCCTTTTTGCATTTTTTCTTGCCTTTATTCCTTATTGCCTTGCCTTTTGGTCTTTTTTCTTTTTACCTTGCTTTTTTCCTTTTTGTCTTTTTGTTTTGCTTTTTGGTTTTTTGCCTTTTATCTTGCCTTGCCTTTTTCCCTTGTCTTTTATCCTTTTTCCTGGTCTTTTTGCCTTTTTCCCTTGTCTCTTTGCCTTTTTCCCTTTCCTTTTTGCCTTTTGTCTTGCCCTTTTGCCTTGACTTTTTCCCTTTTTCTCTTGCCTTTTCCGTTGCCTTTTTGTCTTTAAGATTTGCCTCTTTGCCTTTTTACCGGTTTGCCTTCCCTTTTTGCCTTTTTACCATATTGCCTTGCCTCTTTGCCTTTTTGTCTTGCCTCTTTGCCTTGCCTTTATTCCTTTTTCCCTTGCCTTTTTTCCTTTCTGCTTTTTTCTTAGACTTTTTGCTTTTTTGCCATTTTATCTTGCCTTGCCTTTTTGTTGTGCCTTTTTGCCTTTTTACCTTGTCTTTTTGCTTTTTGCCTTCTTTCGTTGACTTTTTTCCATTTTTAATTTTGCCTTACCTCTTTTCCTTTTAGCATTTTTCATTGCCTTTTTGCATTTTGCTTTGCTTTTTAGCCTTTATTCCTTTCCTTGCATTGTCTTCTTTTTAACTAATTTTTATTAACCTTCAAGTGAACATTTACCATTCCAATCAGTCTGTCACATGTAGGTTTCCAAACATCTTACTCCCTTCTCCCACTTGCTCTCCCCCATTGAGTCAGCCCTTTCAGTCTCTCGTTTCGTGCCAATTTTGCCATCTTCTCTCTCTCTCTATCTTCCCATCCCCCTCCAGTCAAGAGTTGCCTACACACTCTCCAGTGTCCACCTGATTTAATTAGCTCACTCTTCATCAGCATCTCTCTCCCCCCCCAGTGACCAGTCCTTTTCATGCCTGATGAGTTGTCTTCGGGGATAGTTCCTGTCCTGTGCCATCAGAAGTTCTGGGGAGCATTGTCTCTGGGATTCCTCTAGTCGCAGTCAGACCATTAGGTATGGTCTTTTTATGAGAATTTGGGGTCTGTATCCCATTGGTCTCCTGCTCCCTCAGGAGTTGTCTGTTGTGCTCCCTGAGAGGGCAGACATCAATTGTGGCCGGGTACCAACTAGGTCTTTTGGTCTCAGGATAATGTAGGTCTCTGGTTCATGTGGCCCTTTCTGTCTCTTGAGTTCTTAGTTGTCGTGTGACCTTGGTGTTCTTCCTTTGCCTTTGCTCCAGGTGGGTTGAGACCAATTGATGTATCTTAGATGGCCGCTTGTTGGCATTTAGGATCCCAGGTGCCACAATTCAAAGTGGGATGCAGAATGTTTTCATAATAGAATTATTTTGCCAATTGACTTAGAAGTCCCCTCAAACCAAGTTCCCCAGACCCCAGCCCTGCTCCGCGGACCTTTGAAGCTTTCATTTTATCCCGGAAACCTCTTTGCTTTTAGTCCAGTCCAATTAGGCTGACCTTCCTTGTATTGAGTGTTGTCTTTCCCTTCACCCAAAGCAGTTCTTATCTACTGATTGATCAATAAAAATCCCTCTCCCTCCCTCCCCCTCCCCCCTTTGTAACCACACAAGTATGTGTTCTTCTCCATTTTTTCTATTTCTCAAGATCTTATAATAGTGGTCTTATACAATATTTGTCCTTTTGCCTCTGACTCATTTCGCTCAGCATAATGCCTTCCAGATTCCTCCATGTTATGAAATGTTTCAGAGATTCGTCACTGTTCTTTATCGATGTGTAGTACTCCATTGTGTGAATATACCACAATTTATTTACCCATTCATCCGTTGACGGACACCTTGGTTGCTTCCAGCTTTTTGCTATTGTAAACAGAGCTGCAATAAACATGGGTGTGCATATATCTGTTTGTGTGAAGGCTCTTGTATCTCTAGGGTATATTCCGAGGAGTGGGATTTCTGGGTTGTATGGTGGTTCTATTTCTAACTGTTTAAGATAACGCCAGATGGATTTCCAAAGTGGTTGTACCATTTTACAATCCCACCAGCAGTGTATGAGAGTTCCAATCTCTCCGCAGCCTCTCCAACATTTATTATTTTGTGTTTTTTGGATTAATGCCAGCCTAGTTGGTGTGAGATGAAATCTCATCGTAGTTTTAATTTGCATTTCTCTAATGGCTAATGATCGGGAGCATTTTCTCATGTATCTGTTGGCTGCCTGAATATCTTCTTTAGTGAAATGTGTGTTCATATCCTTTGCCCACTTCTTGATTGGGTTGTTTGTCTTTTTGTGGTTGAGTTTTGACAGAATCATGTAGATTTTAGAGATCAGGCGCTGGTCGGAGATGTCATAGCTGAAAATTCTTTCCCAGTCTGTAGGTGGTCTTTTTCCTCTTTCGGTGAAGTCTTTAGATGAGCATAGGTGTTTGATTTTTAGGAGCTCCCAGTTATCTGGTTTCTCTTCGTCATTTTTGGTAATGTTTTGTATTCTGTTTATGCCCTGTATTAGGGCTCCTAGGGTTGTACCTATTTTTTCTTCCATGATCTTTATCGTTTTAGTCTTTATGTTTAGGTCTTTGATCCACTTGGAGTTAGTTTTTGTGCATGGTGTGAGGTATGGGCCCTGTTTCATTCTTTTGCAAATGGATATCCAGTTATGCCAGCACCATTTGTTAAAAAGACTGTCATTTCCCCAATTGACTGACACTGGTCCTTTGTCAAATATCAGCTGCTCATACGTGGATGGATTTATATCTGGGTTCTCAATTCTGTTCCATTGGTCTATGTGCCTGTTGTTGTACCAGTACCAGGCTGTTTTGACTACTGTAGCTGTATAATAGGTTCTGAAATCAGGTAGAGTGAGGCCTCCCACTTTCTTCTTTTTCAGTAATGCTTTGCTTATCCGGGGGTTCTGTCCCTTCCATATGAAATTAGTGATTTTTTTCTCTATCCCCTTAAAATATGAGATTGGTATTTGGATTGGAAGTGCGTTGTATGTATAGATGGCTTTTGGTAGAATAGACATTTTTACTATGTTAAGTCTTCCTATCCATGAGCAGGGTATGTTTTTCCACTTAAGTATGTCCTTTTGAATTTCTTGTAGTTTTATAGTTTTCTTTGTATAGGTCTTTTACATCCTTGGTAAGATTTATTCCTAAGTATTTTATCTTCTTGGGGGCTACTGTGAATGGTATTGATTTGGTTATTTCCTCTTCGGTGTTCTTTTTGTTGATGTAGAGGAATCCAAGTGATTTTTGTATGTTTATTTTATAACCTGAGACTCTTCCAAACTCTTCTATTAGTTTCAGTAGTTTTCTGGAGGATTCCTTAGGGTTTTCCATGTATACGATCATGTCATCTGCAAATAGTGATAGCTTTACTTCCTCCTTGCCAATCTGGATGCCCTTTATTTCTTTGTCTAGCCTAATTGCCCTGGCTAGGACTTCAAGTACGATGTTGAATAAGAGCGGTGATAGAGGGCATCCTTGTCTGGTTCCCGTTCTCAAGGGAAATGCTTTCAGGTTCTCTCCATTTAGAGTGATATTGGCTGTTGGCTTTGCATAGATGCCCTTTATTATGTTGAGGAATTTTCCTTCAATTCCTATTTTGGTGAGAGTTTTTATCATAAATGGGTGTTGAACTTTGTCAAATGCCTTTTCTGCATCTATTGATAAGATCATGTGGTTTTTATCTTTTGTTTTATTTATGTGATGGATTACATTAATGGTTTTTCTGATATTAAACCAGCCTTGCATACCTGGTATAAATCCCACTTGATCAGGGTGAATTATTTTTTTGATGTGTTGTTGGATTCTATTGGCTAAAATTTTGTTGAGGATTTTTGCATCTATGTTGATGAGGGATATAGCTCTAAAATGCTCTTTTTTTGTAATGTCTTTACCTGGTTTTGGTATCAGGGAGATGGTAGCTTCATAGAATGAGTTGGGTAGTATTCCGTCTTTTTCTATGCTTTGAAATACCTTCAGTAGTAGTGGTGTTAAGTCTTCTCTGAAAGTTTGGTAGAACTCTGCAGTGAAGCCGTCTGGGCCAGGACTTTTTTTGTTGGAAGTTTTTTGATTACCGTTTCAATCTCTTTTTTTGTTATGGGTCTATTTAGTTGTTCTACTTCTGAATGTGTTAGTTTAGGTAGGTAGTATTTTTCCAAGAATTTGTCCATTTCTTCTAGGTTTTCAAATTTGTTAGAGTACAATTTTACGTAGTAATCTGAAATGATTCTTTTAATTTCATTTGGCTCTGTTGTGATGTGGTCCTTCTCGTTTCTTATTCGGGTTATTTGTTTCCTTTCCTGTTTTTCTTTAGTCAGTCTAGCCAATGGTTTATCAATTTTGTTAATTTTTTCAAAGAACCAGCTTTTGGCTTTGTTAATTCTTTCAATTGTTTTTCTGTTCTCTAATTCATTTAGTTCAGCTCTAATTTTTATTATTTGTTTTCTTCTGGTGCCTGATGGGTTCTTTTGTTGCTCACTTTCTATTTGTTCAAGTTGTCAGGACAGTTTTCTGATTTTGGCTCTTTCTTCTTTTTGTATGTGTGCATTTATCGATATAAATTGGCCTCTGAGCACTGCTTTTGCTGTGTCCCAGAGGTTTTGATAGGAAGTATTTTCATTCTCGTTGCTTTCTAAGAATTTCCTTATTCCCTCCTTGATGTCTTCTATAACCCATTCTTTTTTCAGGAGGGTATTGTTCATTTTCCAAGTATTTGATTTCTTTTCCCTAGTTTTTCTGTTATTGATTTCTAGCTTCATTGCCTTGTGGTCTGAGAAGATGCTTTGTAATATTTCGATGTTTTGGATTCTGCAAAGATTTGTTTTATGACCTAATATGTGGTCTACTCTAGAGAATGTTCCATGTGCACTAGAAAAAAAAAAGTATATTTTGCAGCAGTTGGGTGGAGAGTTCTGTATAAGTCAATGAGGTCAAGTTGGTTGATTGTTACAGTAAGTAGGTCTTCCGTGTCTCTATTGAGCTTCTTACTGGATGTCCTGTCCTTCTCCGAAAGTGGTGTGTTGAAGTCTCCTACTATAAATGTGGAGGTGTCTATCTCACTTTTCAATTCTGTTAAAATTTGATTTATGTATCTTGCCGCCTTGTCATTGGGTGCGTAAATATTTAATATGGTTATGTCTTCCTGATCAATTGTCCCTTTTATCATTATGTAGTGTCCTTCTTTATCCTTTGTGGCGGATTTAAGTCTAAAGTCTATTTTGTCAGAAATTAATATTGCTACTCCTCTTCTTTTTTGCTTATTTGCTTGATATATTTTTTCCATCCTTTGAGTTTTAGTTTGTTTGTGTCTCTAAGTCTAAGGTGTGTCTCTTGGAGGCAGCATATAGATGGATCGTGTTTCTTTATCCAGTCCGAGACTCTCTGTCTCTTTATTGGTGCATTTAGTCCATTTACATTCAGCGTAATTATAGATAAATAAGTTTTTAGTGCTGTCATTTTGATGCCTTTTCATGTGTGTTGTTGGCCATTTCATTTTTCCACATGCTTTTTGTGCTGAGACGTTTTTCTTAGTAGCTTGTGAGATCCTCGTTTTCATAATGTTTAACTTTATGTTTGTTGAGTCGTTACGTTTTTCTTGGCTTTTTTCTTAAGTTATGAAATTGATATTCCTTTTTGTGGTTACCTTATTATTTACCCCTAATTCTCTAAGTAAAAACCTAACTTGTATAGTTCTATATCGCCTTGTATCACTCTCCATCTGGCAGTTCAATGCCTCCTATATTTAGTCCCTCTTTTTGATTATTGTGATCGTTTATCTATTCATTTCCATGTTTTCCTGTTATGTGAATTATTTTGTTTATCTATTTATTTTTTAGAATTAATCTTAATTTGTTTGTTTTTGTGATTTCCCTATGTGAGTTGCGTTGATATCAGGACGTTCCGTTTTGCGACCTTGTATTGTGCTGGTACCTGATATTATTGGTCATCAGGCCAAACAATCTCTTTTAGCATTTCTTGCAGTCTTAGTTTAGTTTTTGCAAATTCTCTACACTTGTGTTTATCTGTAAATATCTTAATTTCTCCTTCATATTTCAGAGAGAGTTTTGCTGGATATATGATCCTTGGTTGGCAGTTTTTCTCGTTCAGTGCTCTGTATACGTCATCCCATTCCCTTCTTGCCTGCATGGTTTCTGCTGAGTAGTCTGAACTTATTCTTATTGATTCTCCCTTGAAGGAAACCTTTCTTTTCTCCCTGGCTGCTTTTAAAATTTTTGGTTTGTCTTTGGTTTTGGCAAGTTTGATGATAATATGTCTTGGTGTTTTTCTTTTGGATCAATCTTAAATGGGGTTCGATGAGCATCTTGGATAGCTATCCTTTCGTCTTTCATGATGTCAGGGAAGTTTTCTGTCAGGAGTTCTTCAACTATTTTCTCTGTGTTTTCTGTCCCCCCTCCCTGTTCTGGGACTCCAATCACTCGCAGGTTAGCCTTCTTGATAGAGTCCCACATGATTCTTAGGGTTTCTTCATTTTTTTAAATCTTTTATCTGATTTTTTTTCAGCTATATTGGTGTTGATTCCCTGGTCCTCCAGAAGTCCCAGTCTACATTCTAATTGCTCGAGTCTGCTCCTCTGACGTTCTATTGCATTGTCTAATTCTGTAATTTTATTGTTAATCTTTTGGATTTCTACATGCTGTCTCTCTATGGATTCTTGCAACTTATTAATTTTTCCACTATGTTCTTGAATAATCTTTTTGAGTTCTTTGACAGTTTTATTGGTGTGTTCCTTGGCTTTTTCTGCAGTTATCCTAATTTCATTTGTGATATCTTTAAGCATTCTGTAAATTAGTTTTTTTATATTCTGCATCTGATAATTCCAGGACTGTATCTTCATTTGGGAAAGATTTTGTTTCTTTTGTTTGGGGGGTTGGAAAAGCTGTCGTGGTCTGTTTCTTTATGTGGTTTGATATGGACTGCTGTCTCTGAGCCATCACTGGGAAACCAGATTTTCCAGGTAATCACCTAAAAAAAAATGCAGTCAGATCCCTATCTGAATTCTCCCTCTGGCTCAGGGTATTCGGATGTTAATGGAGCCGCCTGGGGAGGGTGGGGGAGGGATCAGAGAGCTAGGAGTGTAACACCACAGAATATAGAGCTGATCCCCGCGGTCACGCTCCGCCCCCGTCCGCCAAAATCCCAGCGGGATGGCTCCCTGGCTGGGACGCTACTCTCTCTGCTCTGAGACCAGTCTCTTCCTCCCGGGGACTTCTCCCTCCGGTGCGCCGCACCGCTCTCACGAACTGGGTGGGCGTCCCCCGGACGAACTTGTGGGCGCCGCCCCGGGGTCTATTCAGAGGAATATAACTGGACCCCGCGCTCAAGCCCCACCCGCACACACCATAATCCCAGCGGGACGGCTCCCCGGCTGGGACCCTGCTTTCCCTGCTTCGAGACCAGTCACTTCCTCCCGGGGACTTCTCCCTTCGGTGCGTTGCACCGCTCGCGTGAACTGGGTGGGCGTCCCGCACACGAACATGTGGGCTCCACCCCGGGGTCGCTTTAGGGAAATATATCTGATCCCCTGCTCGCACCACGCCCGCTTCCTGCCAAACTCCCAGCGGGACGGCTCCCCGGCTGGGACGCTGCTCTCCCCGCTCCAAGATCAGTCACTGCCTCCCGGGTGCTTCTCCCACCGACTGCGCCACTACGCTGCCCGCGCCAACCAGCTAGACTTCCTCCCGGGATGGGTTCGGTGGGGTAGGGCTGGACCTCTTGTCTGTGCCGTCTGCCCCCCTGGGCTCTGCCCCAGATCGGGCTCCGAAGGTCACCTGCCTGGTACACTGGCTCCTAGTTCTGAAAACGGTTGCTGTCTGCCCGTACTTGTTCGTTTTCCTTCTCTAAGTCTGTGTTTGTTGTTCAGAGTTCGTAGATTGTTATGTATGTGATCGATTCCCTTGTTTTTCCGAGTCTTTGTTGCAAGAGGGATCCGCGGTAGCGTCCACCTAGTCCACCATCTTGGCCCCCTTCTCTCCTTTTTTTGTCTTTTTGCCTTTTTCCTTTTTCACCTTTTTCCTTGCCTTGCCTTGCTTTGCATTTTTGCCTTTTTCTCTTGCCTTGTGTTTTTGCCTTTTTGTCTTGACTTGCCTTTTGCCTTTTTCCTTGTCTTTTTGCCTTTTTCCTTGTCTTTTTGCCTTTTTCCCTTGTCTTTTTGCCTTTTGACTTGCTTTTTCCCTTGACTTTTCCCCTTTGAACCATACCTTTTTCATTGCCTTTTGCTTTTATGTTTTACTTTTTTGCCTTTGTACTGGTTTGCCTTCCCTTTTTGCTTTTTTACCTTACTGCCTTGCCTTTTTGCCCTTTTGCCTTGCGTTTTTGCCTTTTTCCTTGCCTTTATTTCTTTTTTGCCTTGCCTTTTTTCCTTTTTCTTTTTGCCTTGCCTTTTTTCCTTTTTTCTTTTTCCTTTGCCTTTTTGCTTTTTTGCCTTTTTACCTTGCCTTGCCTTCCATTTTTGCCTTGCCTTGCATTTTTTCCTTTTTGCCTTGACTTGCCTTTGACTTATTGCCATTTTGCCTTTTTCCATTTTTGCGTTTCCTCTTTGCCTTTAGGCCTTTTTGCCTTTAATTTTGCATTTTTGCCTTGCCATGCCTTTTTGCCCTTTTGACTTTTTGCCCTGCCATCTCTTTTCGCCTTTTTGCCTTGCTTTACCTTGCCTTTCTGCCATTTTTGCTTTCCTTTCCTTGCCTTTTTACCTTTTTGCCTAGCCTTCTCTTGCCTTTTTGCCTTTACCTTTTTACCTTCCCTTGCCTGGGCTTTTTCCCTTTTTTCTTGTCTTGCATTTCATTTTTCCCTTGCCTTTTTGCCTTTTTAAATTGCCTTGCCTTTGTACATTTTTCATTTTTGCCTTGCCTTTTTGCTTTTCCTTGCCTTGCTTTTTGCCTGTTTACCTTATATCCTTTTTACCTTACTACCTTGCCTTTTTACCTTCATATCTCGACTTTTTGACCTTTTGCCATTGAAAGAAACCGAATGACGGTTTTCTCATTCTGACTGCTTTTGTGAGAGGACTGGATGAAGTCAGAGAGTTCTTTCTTTCACTGAGAAACATGAGGGTGATGTTGCCTCTGCGCTGTCTTCGAAAAGAGTGTGTAGTTACACACTTTGAACTGTGCAAAAGCACTTGGGTTTGTTAGGATTTCACCATGCACTTTGTTTTCCCTGTGCAAAAACGTGCTTTCACAATCTCTTAACCCCAACACTGCGTACTTTTTCTGCTTCAAGAACAGGGCTACCGCCATTGACATTTCCTGAGGAAGGCTTATGTTTGCAATGATCAGACTTACTGTGCTCATTGCAGAAAAGAGAAAAGAATAGACACTCTCACATAATACCTGCTTTTCTCAGAGGAGTGGATGAAGTCAGGAAGTTCTTTCTTTCACTGAGAAACATGCAGACTGATGTTGCCTCTGTGCTCTCTTACTTGAAAAAGAGTGTATAGATTAAAAAACTGTAGAAAGGCACTTGGGCTTGTTAGGATTTCACCAAGCACTTTGTCTTTCCTGGGCAACCACATGCTTTTACAATCTCTTAACACTAACTCTATGTACTTGTTCCACTTCCAGAAGAGGGGTACCGCAATATAGATTCCTGAGGAAAACTTCCATTTTCAAAGGGCAGATCTGCCGAGCTCATTACAGGAAAGTGAAACCAAATGACGGTTTTCTCATTCTAACTGCTTTCCTCAGAGGAATGGAAGAACTCAGAGTGCTCTCTCTTTTACTGAGAATCATGGAGGTTGATGTTGCTTCTGCGCTCTCTTAATTGGAAAAGAGTGTATAGTTACACACTTTGAACTGTGGAAAGGCACCGGGGTTTGTTAGAATTTCACCATGCACTTTGTTTTCCTTGGTCAACAACGTGTTTTCACATCTCTTAATGAAACTACTACATACTTTTTCTGCTTCAACAACAGGACTACCACAAGGGATTTTTCTTGAGGGAAGTTTGCCTTTGCAAGGGTTAGATTTTGTGAGCTCACTGCAGGAAAGAGAAAATAATAGACAGTCTCTTATAATACCTGCTTTTCTCAGAGGAGTGGATGAAGTCAGGGAGTTCTTTCTTTCACTGAGTAACATGCAGACTGATTTTGCCTCCTTGCTCACTTACTTGGTAAAGAGTGTAGATTTATACACTTTGAACTGTGGAAAGGCACTTGAGCTTGTTAGGATTTCACCATGCACTTACTTTTTCCTGGGCTAAAACGTGCTTTAACAATCTCTTAGTGCTAACTCAACATGCTCATTCCACTTCCAGAAGAGGGCTACCGCAATGGAGTTTTCCTGAGGAAACATTTCATTTCCGAAGGGCAGATCCCCCAAGCTCCTCACAATGCAATAAGGCAAAAAGGCAAAAACGCAAGGCATGTCAAGGTAAAAAGGCAAAAAAGCAAAAAGGCAATACAAAAATGCAAAAAAGCAGAAAGGCCAAAAATGAAGGCAAAAAATGCAAGACAAAACGAGAAAAGGCAAGCCAAAAGGGAAAACGGTAAAAAGGCCAGGGAAAAAGGAAGAAAGGCATGCCCAAAAGGCAAAAAGGCATCGCTAGGCAAGGCAAAAAGGCAAGGCAAGGCATGGCAAAGAAAAAGGCTATGCAAGGCACGGCAAGAAAAAAGAAAAAAGGCCAGTCAAGGCAAAAATGGCAAAAGGCAAGGCAAGCAATATAAAAAGGTAAAAATGCAAAAAAAAAAAAAGGCAAAAAGGAAGACAATAAGGCAAACAGACAAAAAAGCAAGGCATCAAGGCAAAAAGGCAAGGCATCAAGGCAAAAATGCAAATAGGGTAAAAGCAAGACAAAAAGGCAAGGCAAAAAGGTAAGTCAAAAAGACAAAAACGCAAGACATGAAGGCAAAGCTTGAAGGCAAAAAGGTAAAAAAGCAGAAAGTCAAGGGAAAAAGGCAAAAAGGCAAGGCACTGCAAAAAGGCAAAAAGGAAAGACAGGGAAAGGCGAAAAGGCAGGAAGGCAAAAAGTCAAAACGCAAGTCAAGACAAAAAAGTAAAATACAAGGCAAGACAAAAAGGCAAAAATGTAAAGCAAGGCAAGGAAAAAGGTAAAAAAGGAAAAAGGAAAAAAGGCAACACAAAATGCAAAAAGGAAAAGAGATAAGGCAAAAGTTAAAATAGAAAAAAGGAAAGGAAAAAAGCAAAAGCCAAAAAGACAAGGGAAAAAGGCAAAAAAGGAAAAAGGCAGGGCAAAAAGCTAAGGCAAGGCAAGATAAAAAGGCAAAAAAGTAAAAATGAAAAAAGGCAAGGCAAAAAGGAATAAAGGCAAGGAAAAAAGGCAAAAACACAAGACAAAAGGGCAAAAAAGCAAAAAGATAAGGCAAAAAGAAAAAAGGCAAAGAGGGAAAAGTAAAAAAGACAAGGCAAAAAGCTAAAAGAGAAGGCAAAAAGGCAAGGCAAGAAGACAAGGCAAAAAGATAAGGCAAACGGAAAAAAGGCAAATAGGCAAAAAGGGAAAATGCAAGGTAAAAGAGAAAAGGCAAAAAGGCAAGGGAATACAGTAAAAAGGCAAAAAGGGAAGGCAAACCGGTAAAAAGGCAACGAAAAAGGCAAGGTTAAAAGGGAAAAAGTCAAGGCAAAAAGGAAAAAGAAAAAGGGAACAAGGCAAAAAGACAAGGAAAACGGCAAAAACACAAAGAAAGACAAAAAGGCAAAAAAGTAAAACAAGGCAAGGGAAGGAAAAAGGCAAAAAATAAAAAGGCGAAAAGACAATGAAAGGAAAGGAATAAAGGCTAAAAGACTAAGCAAAAGGCAAAAGCCAATGCAAAAATGCAAAAAGGAAGAGACATAAGGCAAAAGTAAAAATGGAAAAAAGGCAAAAATCCAAAAAGACAAGGGAAAGGCAAGCAAAAAGGCAAAAAGGCAAGGCAAGTCAAGATAAAAATGCAAAAAAGGAAAAAGCGATGTCAAAAAGAAAAACGGCAAAAAGGCAAGGCAAAAGGGCAAAAATGCAAAAAGATAAGGAAAAAAGGCAAAGAAGGAAAAAGTCAAAAAGACAGGGCAAAAAGCTGAAAGGAAAGGCAAAAAGGGAAAAGGTAAGGCAAAAAGGCAAGACAAAAAGGGAAAAAGGCAAGGAAAAAAGGCAAAAAAGAAAGGCAAAAGGACAAAAAGTTCAAAAATAAGCAAACGGTAAAAAGGCAAAGAGTCAAAAAGCCAAAAAGACAAGGGAAAAAGACAAAAAGGGCGAAAAGGCAAGGCAAGGTAAAAAGGCAAAAACCCAAAAAGGGAAAGTAAAAAGGGCAAAAAGGCAAGGCAAAAGGATATATAGCCAAAAAGGTAAGGCTAATGTAAAAAAGGAAAAGAGGCAAAAAGTCAAAAGACAAGGCTAAGAGGTAAAACGCAAGGTAAAAAGGGAAAAGGCAAAAAGAGAAGACAGAAAGGGAAAAGGCAAAGCAATATGGTAAAAAATGCAAAAAGGGAAGGCAAACTGGTAAAAAGGCAAAAAGGCAATGAAAAAAGCAAAGTTAAAAGGGAAAAGTCAAGGCAAAAAGGCAACACGCAGGGCAAAAAGGAAAGGGAAAAAGGCAAAAAGACAAGGGGAAAAGGCAAAAAGACAAGGGAAGACAAAAAGGCAAGAACGCAAAGCAAGGCAAGGCAAGTGAAAAGGTAAAAAAGTATAAAGACAAAAGGCAATGAAAGGAAAAGAACAAAGCCTAAAAGGCAAAGCAAAAAGGCAATGCCAAAATGCAAAAAGGAAGAGATAAGGCAAAAGTTAAAATGGAAAAAAGACAAAAATCCAAAAAGACAAGGGAAAAGGCAAGGCAAAAAGGCAAGGCAAAGCATGGTAAAAATGCAAAACAGCAAAAAGAATAAAGGGAAGGCAAAAACAAAAAAGGCAAAATGGCAAGGCAAAAAGGAAAAAAGGCAAGGCAAAAAGGAAAGGACAAAAGGCAAAAAGATAAGGCAGAAGGTAAAAAGGAAAAAAGGCAAAGAGGCAAAAAGTCAAAAAAAGAAAAAAGTCAAAAGACAAGGCAAAAAGGTAAAAGACAAGGCAAAAAGTTAAAATACAAAGCAAAGAGGCAAAAAGGCAAGGCAATACGATAAAAAGGCAAAAAGTTAAGGCAAACAGGTAAAAGGCAAAAGGAAAATCATAAAGGCAAAAAGGCAATGAAAAAGGCAAGGTAAAAAGGGAAAAACTCAAGGCAAAAAGACTAGACAAGAGGCAAAAAGGAAAGGCAAAAAGACAAGGAAAAAGGCAAAAAGACAAGGAAAAAAGGCAAAAAGTCAAAAGGCAGGTCAAGACAAAAAGGCAAAACCAGAAGTTAAGACAAAAAGGTAAAAATTGAAAGCAAGGCAATGCAAGGAAAAAGGTAAAAAAGTAAAAAGGCAAAAAGGCAATGCAAGGAAAGGAATAAAGGCTAAAAGGCAAAGCAAAAAGGCAATGCAAAAAGGCAAAAAGGAAAACAGATAAGGCAAAAGTTAAAATGGAAAAAAGGCTAGGAAAAAAGCCAAAAAGGCAAAAAGACAAGGGAAAAAGGCAAGGCAAAAAGGCAAGGCAAGGAAAAAAAGGCAAAAAGGCAAAAGAAAAAGGCAAATAAGCAAAAAGGGAAAAAGACAAGGCAAAAAGGAATAAAGGCAAGGAAAAAAGAAAAAAGGTAAGGCAAAAGGACAAAAAGCAAAAAGGCAAAAAGTCTAAAACACAAGGCAAAAAGCTAAAAAGGAAGGCTAAAAAGGGAAAAAGAGAAGGCAAAAAGGCAAGGCAAAATGACAAAAAGGCAAATGGAAAAAAGGCAAAGAGGCAAAAAGTCAAGAGACAAGGCAAAACATAAAATGCAAGGCAAAAAGGGAAAAGGCAAAAAGGTAAGACAAAAAGGCAAAAAGACAAGGCAATACGGTGGTAAAAAGTCAAAAAGGGAAGGCAAACCGGTAAAAAGGCAGAAAGGCAAGTCATAAAGGCAAAAGAGTATTGAAAAGGCAAGGGAAAAAGTTAAAGGAAAAAGGCAACACAAAAGGGAAAAAGGAAAACAGACAATGGAAAAAGGCAAAAAAGAAGGCAAAATGTCAAATAGTCAAAAGGCAAGCCAAGCAAAAAGGCAAAAACACAAGGCAAGACAAAAACGAAAAGCAAGGCAAGGCAAGGAAAAAGAGAAAAGGCCAAAAGGCAATGCAAGGAAAGGAATAAAGGCTAAAAGGAAAGCAAAAAGGCAAAAGGCAATGCAAAAAGGAAAAGAGATAAGGCAAAAGTTAAATGGAAAAAAGGCAAGGAAAAAAGGCAAAAACCCAAAAAGACATGGGAAAAAGGCAAGGAAAAAAGGAAAAAAAAGAAAAAGGGAAGTAAAAAAGGAAAAAGGGAAGTAAAAAAGGAAAAAAGGAAAAAAGCCAGGCAAAAGGACAAAAAGGGAAGGAAAAAGACAAACAGGTAAAAAGATACGGCAGAAGGAAAAAGGCAAGGAAAAAAGGCAAAAAGGCAAAAAATCAAAGGGCAAGGCAAATAGGTAAAATGCAAGGAAAAAAGGCAAGACAAAGGGCAAAAAGAAAGGCAATATGGTAAAAAGGCATAAAGGGAAGGCAAATCGATAAAAATGGAAAAAGGCAAATCATATGGGCAAAAAGGCAATGAAAAGGCAAGGGAAAAATTCAAGGCAACAATGCAAGAAAAAAGGCAAAAAGGAAAGGAAAAGAGGCAAAAAGACAAGGCAAAAGGGCAAGTCAAGACAAAAAGGCAAAAACACAAGGCAAGACAAAAAGGCAAAAATGCAAAGCAAGGCAAGGCAAGGAAAAAGGTAAAAAAGTAAAAAGGCAATGCAAGGAAGAAAATAAAGTCTAAAAGCAAAGCAAAATTTTGCTCTTGATTATATCCCACATCGTTCTCATGGTTTCTTCATTCTTTTCTCTGAGTTTTTCCTCAAACAAATTGGTATCCAAAGATTTGTTTTCAGTTTTTCTGATTCTGTCTTCCATTGTTTCAAACCTGCTCCTCAAACCTTTTAAGATACTGTCATTTCTGAAATCTTGTTGATTATCATTTTGATTTGTAATTGCTGTTTTTGTAAGATTTCTAATTATTTATTTTGAACTTTTATTCTGTATTATTTTTTCTGAATTCTTCCTATGATTTGTCTGTGTTTTCTTTGACTTTGGCTATATATTGGTTAGTTTTGTCTGCATTTTCCTTGATCTCTTTCACCAGATGGGTGGTGTTGGGGTTTCTGTTGCAGGCAGGGAGGGGCCTGGGCTCCTAACCGGGTCTCCATGGGGCCGTGGTGGACAGCACAAGGGGCCCAGGGCCAGCGAGGAAGAGTCTGGAATCCTGCTTGTGTACCGTCTGGGGTGAGGCTGGTGGCAGTAGATGTCTGGAGCTGTCAGGGAAGGGCCTGAGGTTCATGTCAAGTCCCCTTGGGGCCACAGTGGGTGGCAGGAGTCATCTGGAGCCTGCAGGGAAGGGCCCGGGGTCCGGGCCAGGTCCCACTGGGGCCACAGCCAGAAGGTGGAAGAAAGAGGTGGGGGGGCAAAGGCGGGGCAGAGGATGCTAAATGGAGGAGGGCAACAGGGTGGGTTGGTACTGTGGTTCCCGGCATTTGGGGTTGCCAGGATGGGGTGGTTATAGCTGCTGTTCACCAGAGGGGCGAGGAGTGTAGGATTGTTCCCCTGTAGTTACCACTGGAAAGATTTTGGTCTCCTCCTTGAGTTGCAGGCAGCAATGTGATCTTACTTAGCCCTGGGTATGCCTGTGTTGTGCCTCTATCTCTTATTGGGAATCCTGTGGAGGTGCCTTTCTGTATGCGGGGTTGTTGGTTTTATTTCAAGATGGCCACGCTGAGTCATGCTGTTTGGCAAGGGAATCTCCACTCCGTATCTCTATTCCTGCTCCGTTTTATATGTTTCTTGTTCTTCTCAGTAACTTCCATCTAATACTTTAACCCTTCATTTAAGGTTCAGGGATCCAGGATTGATGTGCATCTGACTAGTCTTCCATCTTGGCTTCCACTCCCATGTATATTTTCCTAATTACTTGATCTTCCCAATGGATTAACACTTTTATAATTTTTAAATGTTCTTTTTGTCTGGTAACTTTTTTTTACTCAAAGTCTAATATGTCAGATATTAGTATAGCTAATTCAGCTTTCTTTTGATACTGCTCGCTTGGTGTCTTAGTTTCCTAGGGCTTCCATAACACATTAATATATTCTCTCACAATTTTGGAGGTTAGAGGTCCAAATTTAGGGTACTGGCAGGGCTATTATCTTTCTCTTTTTGTTCTGGGGGAATATCCTCCTCTCTCTTCTGGCTTCTTGTAGCCCCTGGCTTTTTTTGACAGTCCTTGGATACATGTAGGCTCATTGGCCTCTATCTTCACATGGTGTCTCTGCTGCCTATGTGACTCTCTACATTTCCCTGTGTGTTCTCTCCTTTTATAACACTTCCGTCAGAAGTTATTAGGATCAGAACCTACCTTACTCTGATATTATCTTGAAAGAATAACCCTATTTCCCCAAACAAGGTTACACTGACAGGCATAAGGGATAAGACTTCATCACTTGCAGTGACACTTTCAATTCACAGCAGATGGCTTATGTTTCACCGTTCTTTATTTTCACCCGATTTGTGTCTTCAAATCTTAAGTGTATCTGTTGTAGACTGGTGTATATTTGTATCATGTTTCCTTTTTCATGCATTTTTCCAACTTCTGCCTTTCAGTTGAGTTGTTTCACTATTTAAATTTAATTTAAATAGATGACTTCTGTTTTCCTTCTTGCAATTTATTTTCCATAGGTCTTATGTCATTTTTAGTTGGTCTATTTCTTGATTTCAGGCCTCTATTGTGTTAAATCAATAATTTCTAGTGTAATTTTAAAATTTCCTGTTGTATATTTTCCAATATATATTTTATATTATTTTCTTAAAAAGTCTGTGAAGATTATACTTAGCAAATTAGAACAAATTCAAATTAATAATACCTTACTTTCAATAATATTTAATAAATCTCTGTCCCATTTATTCTTTGTAAAAATATTGTCACACAAATTACTTCTTTATATGTTAAAAGCAAGGATTTTCTTTTCTCTGCTTATTGGAAAGATTTTAGTGCAAGAAGTTAAAAGGTCTAGTTTTTTTTTTTTTTTTAAGGAACTAATTGAGGAAACAAACTCAGTGTGCATGGAGGTTCTCAGGGCCTTGAATATAATCACATAACCTCACACTCTTCTCTCTGCCAAGGAAAAGTAGATGACCCACAATGCTTCCTTTGAAAATTTGTAAAACAAATTTCAACACAAATCTGAACTAAATGATATCTATTCAGGCCCATATATATAATAGTTATACCATCAAACATCTAGTGAATTCTTCACTCATGTGTCTGTTATGCCAAATTATATCCAGTTTGGAACCTCATATGTTTTGCAGGTGATTTTTTAAAAATCTGACAGTATATTAATAAAGCTGTCTCTTTTAAAAGACATTAAAAACTTGAGTGTTTATGTGCAGAAGGAGAAAGTAGGTTAGGCCCAAGAACAAACATTTTATAACTTTCTTTCACTTATTCCAGATATGCAAATGTTCAATAGTTTCCCTCAGTTTGTTCTCCTAAACATCTCTTGAGTTCACTCCCTGAGCTTTCGATTCACTGCCACTATTGTGTTTTAAACATTTGGAATACCTTATTGAGCTTAAAGCGTTGGCCCTCCAACTTGCCTTTCTAAACACAAACGTCTCAAAATTTAACCTCAGGACATTTGGCAGAGAAATCTTTATGAAGTAAATATCTGATCACGTAAATGCTTATACCAAAAAAAGAAAATCCTATATGAAACATCTGCTACAGAATCACCTACAGTTCACGTTTCTAAACTATTCAATGTGATTTGAAAAGTTATTTTAGGTATGACACATAGAATTTTTACCTCAATAATCTAATCACACTAAATTTTTGTGGTTAAGTACTATGGCTGGTAATCAAGAGGTCGGCAGTTTGAATCTACCAAGTGCTCCTTGGAAACTCTATCGGGCAGTTCTACTCTGCCCTAGAGGGTCGCTATGAGTCGGAATCGACCAGACGGCAGTGAGTTTGGTTTTGGTTCAGACCTACCAGACTAGGTGCCAGTGCATTTTCAGTGCATATAAACTTTTTTGTAGATTAAACCTCAACATAGAGAAAAAAAAATCTTAAAACTGGACAAATAAGCAATATCATGATAAAAGGAGAAAATGTTGAAGTTGCTGATGATTTCATTTTAATTGGATTCACAACCAACACCCATGAAAACAGCAGTCAGGAAATCAAGTGATGCAAAAAGCTGCCAACCAAGAATAATATATCCTGCAAAACTCTCACTCAAATATGATGGCAAAATTAGGACATTTCCAGATAAATAGCAATGAAAGGAATATGGAAAAACCAGACCAAACTTACAAGAATTATTAAAGGGAGTCCTTCAGTTAGAAAACAAACAATATTGGACAACAACCTGAATCTAGCACTTAAGACAGCCTCCACCAGATACCAACCAAGCAAAACAGGAATAGAGGGATATTCCTTGATGTAATAAATTGCATTCATACAAATCCAACAGCCAACATCATTCTTAACAGAGGGAGGAGGAAAACATCCCCCCTTCCCTGAAAACAAGAAGACCAATCTTATTTAACATTGTGCTGGAAGTCTTAGCTAGAGCAATAAGGCAAGAAAAAGAAGTAAAGGACATCCAAGTTGGTAAGGAAGAAGTAAAATTACTATACATGAAGAACCCAAATGCCTACACAAGAAAACTGCTGGAACTAACGGAAAGATTCAGCAGAGTAGCAGGATAAAAGATCCACCCACCAACCACTGCCTTCGAGTCGATAAAAGATACACATAGAAAAATCAGTCAGATTCCTATACATCATAAAGAGAAAAACAAAAAGGAAATCAGGAAAGCAACACCATTTATCATAGCAACTAAAGACAAACAAACAAACAGAACAAGATACTTAGGAATAAATCTAAACAGAGACATAAAGGGCCTATACAAAGAAAGACTCAAAACACTATGTCAAGAGACCAAATAGACAAACATAAATGGAAAACCTACCATGCTCATGGATAGGTAGACTCAACATTGTGAAAGTGTTAATTCTACCCAAAGCAATCTACGAATGCAATGCAATCCTGATCTAAATACCAACAGCATTCTTCAAAGAGATGGAAAAAGTAATCATTAAGTTTATGTGGAAAGGAAAGAGGCCCCAGATAAGTAAAGCACCATTGAAGTAAAAGAACAAAGTAGGAGGACTCCTACTACTTGACCTTAGAGCCTACTATACAGCTATGGTAGTCAAAAAAACTGGTACTGGTACAATGGCAGACACTTTGACCAGTGGAACAGAACTGAGAGCCCAGACGGAAGTCCACCCACCTGGTCACTGTATCTTTGACAAAGGTCCAAAGCCTGTTAAATGGGGAAAAGATAGTCTTTATAATAAACGCTGCCGGCAAAACTGGATGTCCACCTGTAAAAAAATGAAATAAGACCCATATGTCACACCATAAACAAAAACTAATTCAAATGGATCAAAGACCTGAATATAAAACCCCAAACTATAAAGATCATAGAAGAAAAACCAGGGTCAACACTAGAGGCCCAAATACATGGCATAAATAGCATACAAACCATAACTAACAATACAAAAACAACCGAAGATAAGCTAGATAACTGGTATCTTCTAAAAATTAAACACTTATGCTCATCAAAAGACTTCACCAAAAGGGTAAAAAGACAACCTACACGCTGGGAGAAAAAACTGTCTATAGCAAATCTGACAAAGGTCTAATCTCTAAAATCTATAGGAAAACCCAATACCTCTACAACAAAAAAATAATCCAATTAAAAAAAATGGGCAAAGGATATGAATAGACACTTCACTAAAGAAGACATTCAGGCAGCTAACAGACATATGAGGAAATGCTCGAGATGACTAACCATTAGAGAAACGCAAATCAAAACTACAATGAGATACTGTCTCACCGTGACATTACTGGCACAAATCCAAAAAACTGAAAATAACAAATGTTGGAGAGGCCGCAGAGAGACTGGAACTCTTATGCACTGCTGGTGGGAAAGCAAAATGGTGCAACCATTTTGGAAAATGATACGGCAGCTTCCTTAAAAAGCTAGGAATAGAAATACCATATGACACAGCTATCCTACTCCTAGGAATATATCCGAGAGAAATAAGAGCCATCACACGGACAGACATATGCACATCTATGTTCATTGCAGCACTATTCACAATAGCAAAAAGATGGAAAAAACTTAAGTGCCATCAACAGTTGAATGGATAAACCACTATAGTACATACACACAATGGAATACTATGCAACAACAAAGAACAATGATGAATCTGTGAAATATCTCACAACATGGATGAATCTGGAGGGCATTACGCTGAGTGTAAAAAATTAATCACAAAAGGACAAATACTGCATGAGACCACTATTATAAAAACTCATGAAAAGGCTTACACACAGCAAGAAACAATCCTAGGAAGGGGAGGGTTGGGGAAGGAAAAATGCCAACTAGACAATAGATAAGTGGTAAATTTGGTGAACAGTAAGACAATACACAATTCTGGGGAATTCAGCACAACTTGACCAAGGCAAGGACATGGAAGCTTCATAGATCCAAACTCTCTGAGGGACTGAATTACTGGGCTGTGGGCTGGCGACCACAGCCTCGGGGGACATCTATCTCAATGGACATAACATAGTTTATAAAGAAAATGTTCTACATCCTACTTTGGTGAGTAGCTTCTGGCATTTTAAAAGCTTGTGAGTGGCCATCTAAGATACTCCACTGGTCCCACCCCATCTGGAGCAAGGGAAAATGAAGAAAACCAAAGACACAAGGGAAAGATTAGTCCAAAGGACTAATGGACCACAACTACCACAGCCTCCACCAGACTGAGTCTAGCACAACTACGTGTTGCCTGGCTACCACCACGTACTGCTCTGACAGGGATCACAATACAGGGGGTCCTGGACAGAGCTGGAGAAAAATGTACAACAAAATTCTAACTCATAAAAAAAGACTAGACTTACTGGTCTGACGGAGCCTGGAGAAACACCCAGAGTATGCCCCCTGGACACACTTTAAATTCAGTACTGAAGTCATTCCTGAGGTTCACCCTTCAGCCAAAGATCAGACAGGCTCATAAAACAAAATGAGAGTAAATAGTCACACAAACCCAGGGGCAAGGATGAGATGGGAGGAGGGAACAGGAAATCTGGTAATAGGGAACCCAAGGTTGAGAAGGGAGACCGTTGATATGTTATGGGGTTGGTAACTAATGTCACAAAACAATATGTTTATTAATTGTTTAATGAGCAACGAATCTGCTCTGTAAACCTTCATCTAAATTACAATACAAAAAAAGAAAAAGGTCAAATGAAAAAAGAAATCATACAACACATTGCATTGGGCAAATCTGTTGCAAAAGACCTCTTTAAAGTGTTAAAAACAAAGACCTCACTTTTAGGACTAAGGTGGACCCCACCCAAGCCATGATATTTTTAATTGCCACATATGCATGCAAAAGCAGGACAAGGAATAAAAATTACTGAAGAAAAATTTTTGCATTTGAATTATGGCATTGGCAAAGGGTATTGAAAAAAAAAGTTTTTTTTTTTTTATTGACTATTACTATGGACTGGAGGGTGAAAAAATCTGTCTTCAAAAAAGTACAGAATGAGTGCTCCTTAGAAATGAGGATGGCGAGACATCAAGTACTTTAGATATGTTTTTATAAGAGACAAGTACCTTGAGAGGGGTATCATGCTTGCTAAAGCAGAAGATCTGCGAAAAATAGGAGGGTCCTCAACAAGATGAATTGACACAGTGCCTACCACAATGGGCTCAAATATAGCAATAATTGTGAGGATGGTGCAGGATCAATGTTTCTGTCCTTTGTACATGGGGTCGCTATGAGTCGAACTGACTTGACGGCACTGTTTAACAACAAAAATAACAAATTTTTTATGATTTAAAGCCTTCTTCTTTTTCTTGCATTGTTACAATCTACCCCAACTGACACAATTTTTCCTCCCAAAGGGCAGCTAACACTTATTGAGAGCTCATTGTAGGCCACGTGGTGACCTTGAATTGTTTTATACATACTTCATTTCATTCTGAAAATAACCTTATCAAGTAAGAACAATTGTTATTTATATTTCATGAATGGAGAAACTTATCGATAGAGAGTTTGGGAAACTTAACCAGGCTGACATGTAAATCTGGAGTTACAACCTGGCTAGCTGACAAAAAACAATATGTTACTCATTTTCAGGATAGTGATACTAGCTAGCAATATTTGAACTACTTCCTAGTGCCCCCAAATAGTGTGCATGCTCTTACACACGTCTATATCATTCCTTTACACTTTCTTTCATGTATATTGCAAGTGTCACAAGAATCACCTCTTTTCGAACTGCATTCCTGATTCACTAAAATAATTAAGCATTCATTACTATGAACACATCATTGTGTATAAAAAAAAAATAGTGCTCTATTATAAGAGAAATTACTATCTATGATATTTGTTGGTTTCTTTGTTTCCTCCACAGTAAGCTGTTTCATCCTAATAAGGGCCAAAATTTTGACTAGTGTAGAACCTAGGATAAGCGTACCTATAAGAAATGGATGTTAATCAATTATACTCATCCAACCATTTGTACAGGGTATAAAACCAAAAACCGAACCCGATGCTGGCGAATTGATCTGACTCCTAGCGACCCTATAGGATAGAATAGAATTGCCCCATAGGGTTTCCACAGAGGACCTGGTGGATTCGAACTGCCAACCTTTTGGTTAGCAGCCATAGCACTTAACCACTATACCACCAGGACTTCTGTACACGGTATATTAATATATACGTATAATTGGATTTTTTTTTTTAGTTTTTTTTTTAAGGGAAAGAGTTCCTTATCTTGGGAGGTAAAAATAATAACAATAATAAATTTGTGGTGAAATCTAAAAGGGAGAATTCTATAACACTGCAGGAAATATTAATCATAAAGAGAAGTAGGAAAGAGTGAATCACACTGAATTTGTTTAAAATGCTATAAGAAAGTTAATTAATTGAAAGAACAGATTAAGTAAACAGGAACATAGGAGCAATAATCTTTATTTAATGTTTACATCAAGATTTTAAAATTTTTTCCTCATTTTTTGAAAACAGTGAAAATCTTTTTGAATGTATCCTTGAAAACTTGTTTCACTTGCTGGTTCCTTAGACTATAAATGACGAGATTTAATAAAGGAGCAAATGAAGTACAGATGACAGCTATACATTTGGATAAAGACACCCTTTCTTTTGCTGATGGCTTTATGTAAATGAAGATACAGCTACCATAAGTAAGGGAAACTACAATCATGCGGGAAGAACAAGTGGAAAAAGCGTTTGTTCTTTTCTGAGCAGGAAGGATTTTTAGAATGGTCTTGATTGTATATGTATAGGAAAAAAATCAGTAACAGCAATGTGACCACAAGTATTATAGCTGATAAAAACAAATGAAATTAATTCTAGGAAGTGAGTGTCTATGCAAGACATCTGTAAGATAGAAATTTCACATGAAATGATCAATTACTTTGGAAAAACAGAATTCTAGTTTCAGCCCTATGACCAACGGTGGAAAGGTAATCAGAAAGCCAGCTGTCCATGAACTGAGTACCAGTTGGTAGCACACTTGGCTTCTCATAATGATGGGATAATGCAACTATTTGCAGATGGCTGCATAAGAGTCATAAGACATGACAGGCAGAAGGTGAAACTCTGTAACACATATTAAGAGGAAAAAGAACAATTGAGATGAACAACTATTGCAGGAAATGATTTTGTTTTTAGTCACAATGCTTGTCAGAAATCTAGGAATAGATATTGTTGTCAGTAAGATTTCCAAGTGGGAGAAATTTCAGAGAAAAAAAATACATTGGCGTCTTAAGGCGAAGATCCAACAGCGTGAGGGGGATGATAGCTAAGTTCCCCATCACACTCAAAATGTAATTGAGAAAGAGAAATATAAAAATCACAATTTGCAACTCTGGGTCATCTGTCAGTCCCAAGAGAATGAACTCTATCTCCTTTGACTGGTTCTTCATTTCACTTATGAATCCTATTAAATCGACATTGGGAAAAAAAACACAAAAGCAGAAATAACAGGATCTTTTTTAAAGCTACTATCAGAAAAAACTTGATAACCAGAAATGTAAACAAGTGTAAATATTTGTCACAGTTTGACAAAGCAGGTGATCCCTAAAATTATAGTACAGATCAGCCTAAACATCTTCTAATTCACTGTACCGTATACATTAAAGTTTTACTTATTACAATACGAAGTTCTTTCTTCTCTTTCTCCTTTGGACTTGAAAAGTGATTTAAATATTGGCTAATCATTTCCAAATAATCTGAATTCTGCTTAAATGTTCTAAATAGAGAGAGGATAAGTATTATTTGAGATGTGTTTTCTGTGTACGTTTAATAAATTATTGCAATAAGTTTTTATAAAATTTTGCCAACTTTGCCAGTGTCAATTTACTACGCATGTTCAACATCTTTTACTTTATGAAAAGACTTTTTAAATCTATCAAACATATAGAATTATTAGGAGTTATATATTTTCCGTAAGTATGATCAAAATTCTCCAGTATATGCCATTGATTTTTTAGCTTTGATGCAGTACTGCTCCATGTTCCTTTGACTTATTTTCTTCAATGATTATTTTTTCTGATTCCAAATCATCAGTCTTCTCATAATCTGTTGCATTTGAACTCATCATTTTGAAATATCTTCAAGACACAGTTAGTAATTTCAAAAGTCTAAATAAAGTAGGTAAAGAAATGTAGCTATAGGAAAAACAAACACAATCAATTATTATCTTACTTTGTCTTGGATTCAGACAATTTATAAAGTCTTAAATATTACTTTTTTCCTGTTTGTTCAGACTACAGTAAATAATTTTGTCTTCTTAGTCTAATGATGAGGGTGATATTAATTACTAGGAATAAGGAGTTTCGTTAAATCTTTTTGTTAGTCTAGGACTAGTATAGAAGTGAAAGTCAGTAGTCACTTGTGATCCTAATTATATTATTTCTGACACTCAACTTCATTTTTCTTAAATACATAAGTAAAAAATTTCTCTATAGATGAATAGGCCCATTGTTTGCTACAGAGTTAATTGTATACTTTATGTTCAGTAGACTACTGTCTTGTATGTATATCCATGGTGGAAAAGAGATATTTTCTCTTTATTTTAATGAAGCTGTTGAAGTGCTATCTGAACATTCATGTCTTTAATTTCAGAGTTAATATACAGGTCCCATTGGGTATTTAAATTAGGGTATCTCTAAATCAACTACCTTATTCATTTTAAAAATCATTCCACTAGGTTATTAATATATGCATCTCACTTGAATAAAAATGTTTGACCCTTGCATAGAAGGATGTGTTTTCCCTGATTTCATTTTTCTCACTCTACTTAATGTAGCAAAAATGTGTATTTTCTTATAAAATTTTTGTTTTGGGTTTTGAATGAGAGCTATTGATAATCTGAGGTGCTATAGGAAACACTGGTGGCATCCTGTTTAAGAGCTATGGCTCTTAACCAAAAAGGTCAGCAATTCGAATCCACCAGACACTCCTTGGAAACCCTATGGGGCAGCTCTACTTTGTCCTATAGGGTTGCTGTGAGTTGGAACCAACTCAACAACAATGGTTTTATAGCAATAATAATCTACCATGTCCCTATTTTCAAGTATTTTTCCCCAATATTTTATATTTATATTTGAGTTCCTTTTTGGCTTTGGAAAATAGGTTAGATGATAGTTAGAGAGAGAATAGATGATTAGATAGATAGATGGACAGACAGACACAGAGACAGACAGATAGATAGATGATAGATAATAGATGATGGATAGATAGATAGATGATAGATAGATGATTGATAGACCGACCGACCGACCGACAGACAGACAGATAGATAGATGATAGGCAGATATATAGATTCAAATTGCCCTGGTGGCACAGTGATTAAGAGCTACGGTGAATCCACAAGTCACTCCTTGGAAATCCTATAAGGCAGATCTACTATGTCCTATAGGGTTGCCATGAGTCATAATCAACTAGATGGCAAAGGATTTGGGTTCTTTTTTGGCTTTGGAAAATAGATTAGATAGATAGCTAGAAGATAGATTGGGAGATGGACAGATACATTGGCAGATAGATTTGAACTAATGATTTCAGTAAATCTCAAAATCTGAAGTCAAGGATAGCAGCTATTTTTATTTTATTCCTTGAGCACTAAAAAGATCACAAACTGAGTGATCACGAGTGTTTATTTATGAAGAATGTGTTCCACTACTTTCATTTCTTCAATTCTCAGTTTTGCTCTACATTCAGTCAGAAAGAGAACAGAGTCAGTCCAACAATTTTCGCTAACATCATGTGGCTAGATGGCAAATCTACATGCTGGTTTCTTTAAGAATCTGCAACATAGATGCTATTTTTGCTCTTCGAAATTCCTGAAGGAGTACAATTTCATGTAGTTAAAAAATCTATCATGGGAGGCGGGGCCAAGATGGCTGACTAGGTAGAAGCTACCTTGGATCCTTCTTGTAGAAAAGACTCGGAAAAACAAGTGTATCAATCATATACATGACAATCTACTAACCCTGACCAACAAACACAAATCTAAAGAGTTGACGTGACTGACAGAGACTCAGCCAGCACAAGCAGGCTCCACACTGATAAGCTAAGGAGAGAAGGAGCAACCACGGGAAATCAGTGACTGTTTTCGGAGCCTGGAGTCAGTGTCCCAGCCAGAAAACCTTGGCCCTGGGCTTTGGACTGGGGGCAGGGGAGCGGAGCACGGTATCCTGAGACAGCAGAAACATGGGACGCAGCCCTAGCCCCAAGAAGTGACCTCAGGGGAAGCCCAACCAGTGCAGGCAGGCAGCGCAGCCATGCGGCTGACAGGAGGAGAAGTCACCGGGAGGCAGAGACTGGTTTTGGAACCTGGAGTGTGGCGTCCCAGCTGGGGAACCTTTGCGCTGGTCTTTGGAATGGGAGCAGAGGAACTGACCACGGCTTCTGATACAGCACAAGCACAGGATGCGGGCCTGACCCTCGGGGGCAATCTCGACCCAGCCAGTGCACACAGTCGACATGCCCCTCGGGAATCTCAGATAAAACAGTCATCACCAAGCAAGATAAGTAACTTTGTCTATATTCCTGGGTGCTACTCTTTCCTATCTATCTGATCCCTCCCCTCCCCTTCCCAGGCAGCTTCATTAACATTGGAATTTCATGGGCCAGAGAGTGACGTGCTCTGCGGTTTTTTTTGTTTTGTTTT
Organism: Loxodonta africana; assembly: GCF_030014295.1. Lineage (NCBI taxonomy): Eukaryota > Metazoa > Chordata > Mammalia > Proboscidea > Elephantidae > Loxodonta > Loxodonta africana. Next base: position 159,930 of record NW_026975539.1, read on the forward strand.
GTTTTTTTGTTTTTGTCTTTTCCTAACCCATTCTCCTCGCCTGAGAGAAGCAGCTACAAAAAAACCCAGGGACCAAAAATCCTTCCCTGACTTCCCAAAATCGGACCAAAAATAGAGAACCAGCTCCAGCCAAGCATTTGAGATCCACAGTCTTGGGCTTTCATCCCTACAGGGAACAAAGTGGCTATTATAAAGCAAAGGCAATTCTGATAGTGATCTGACTGTAAATGTTTTAGCAGATTACTGGTAAGACAGTCTGATATCTCTACTTACTAAACAGAGCCCTCACTGATCTACAAGGGGGAACTGAGGGCTGAAGCTCCACGCAAACCACCTAGCCTCCTGCCATAAGGGTCTGAGGATAATGACACCTAGCAATCTGTAGAGGTACATGCATTTGGTGCCTAAGGTACAGCTGTGGAACCCACCCACCAAGTGCTTTAGGAATAGAGACACACCTACTTCACTGGCACTTGGGGGAAGCCTGTCGGTATCCTGCCCTCCGGAGTATGACCCCCTGCTGCTACTAGAATCTGGTGTACACAACTATCACCACTACTTCTGTAAGTTAATAGGTGACAGTCTACCCCACACACTTGGTGACACAAAATCAGATTCTACTCAAGAAGAGTGAATGGACTCTTAGGCTTATATAAATGGTAACAGCCCAAACCACCCGGTAATAGGACATAAGTGATTCAAAGGCTACAACAATCAAGACAGCACGATCTAGTAGCCCATCTACATATATTGAAAGAAAACAAAACAAGATAAGACTCAGTGAGCAAATATAAAATAAATCATTACAATGTCTTATAGATGCCTCGGAGACAGTAGTCGATATCAAACCACATAAAGAAGCAGATCATGATTGCTTCTACAGCTCCCCAAATTAAAGAATCAAAATCTTTCCCAAATGAAGATATAATCCTGGAATTGCCAGATGCAGAATATAAAAAACTAATATAGAGAATGCTTCAAGACATCAGGGATGACCTCATAAATGAAATAAGGCAATCTACACAAAAGGCCAAGGAACACACTGATAAAGCAGTTGAAGAAATCAAAAAGATTATTCAAGAACGTAGTGGAAAAATTAATAAGCTGCAAGAATCCATAGAGAGACAGCATTCAGAAACGCAAAAGATTAACAGTAAAATTACAGAATTAGACAACTCAATAGGAAGTGAGGAGCAGAATCGAGCAATCGGAATGCAGAGTGGGGGAGTTGGTGGATAAGGCAATTGACACCAATATAGTTCAAGAAAAATCTGAACAAAAAAATTAAAAAAAGGGAAAAAACCCTAAGAATCATGTGGGACTCTATTAGGAAGAATAACTTGGGTGTGATTGGAGTTCCAGAACAGGGAGGAATAACAGAAAATACAGAGAGAATAGTTGAATACCTGTTGGCAGAAAACTTCCCTGACATCATGAAAGATATCATGATGACATCATGAAAGATATCATGATGACATCATGAAAGGATATCTATCCAAGATGCTCATCGAACCCCATAGAAGACTGATCCAAAAAGAAAATCACCAAGACATATTACCATCATCCTTGCCAAAACCAAAGATAAAGAGAAAATTTTAAAATCAGCCAGGGATAAAAGAAAGGTCTCCTACAAAGGAGAATCAATAAAAATAAGTTCAGACTATTCAGCAGAAACCATGCAGTCAAGAAGGCAATGGGATGACATATATAGAGCACTGAAGGAGAAAAATGCCAGCCAAGGATCCAGCAAATCTCTCTCTCAAATATGAAGGTGAAATTAAAACATTTACAGAGAAACACAAGCTTAGAAAATTTGCAAAAACCAAACCAAAGCTACAAGAAATACTAAACGAAATTGTTTGGTCAGAAAATCAATAATGTCAGATACCAGCACAACACAAGGTCACAGAACAGAACATCCTGATATCAACTCAAATAGAGAAATCACAAAAACAAATTAAGATTAATTTTAAAAAGAAAAAAGTGCTCAAAACGGAGAATCATTGAAGTCATTATGTAAAATGTCACAATACTCAAAAAGAAGGACTAAATACAGGAGGCATAGAGCTGACATGTAGAGAGGGAAACAAGGCGAGATAGGAGAATACAAGTTAGGTTTTTACTTAGAAAAATAGAGGTAAATATTAAGGTAACCACAAAGAGGTCTAACAATTCCATAACTCAAAATAAAAACCAGGAAAAACAAAATGACTCAGCAAACATAAATTCGACTACTATGAAAATGAGGAACACACAATTTACAAAGAAAAACGTCTCAGAACAAAAAAGTAAGTGGAAAAATGAAATTGTCAACACACACAAAAAGGCATCAAAATGACAGCACTAAACACGTACTTATCTATAATTACGCTGAATGTAAATGGACTAAATGCACCAATAAAGAGACAGAGAGTTTCAGACTGGATAAAGGAACAAGATCCGTCTATATGCTGCCTACAAGAGACACAACTTAGACTTAGAGAAACAAACAAACTAAACTCAAAGGATGGAAAAAATATATATCAGGAAAACAATAAGCAAAAAAGAGCAGGAGTAGCAATATTAATTTCTGACAAAATAGACTTTAAATAATATTAATTTCTGACAAAATAGACTTGACCAGGAAGATATAACCATATTAAATATTTATGCACCCAAAGACAGGGCTGCAAAATACATAAAACAAACTTTAACAGAACTGAAAAGTGAGATAGACACCTCCACAATTATAGTAGGAGACTTCAACACACCACTCAATAGAGACACGGAACACCTAATTGCTACAATCAACCAACTTTACCGCATAGACTTATGCAGAACACTCCACCCAACAGCTGCTAAGTATACTTTCTTTCTAGTGCCCATGGAACATTCTCTAGAATAGATCACATATTAGGTCATAAAACAAACCTTTGCAGAATCCAAAACATCGAAAGGTTACAAAGCACCTTCTCAGACCACAAGGCCATAAAGGTGGAAATCAATAACAGAAAAATAAGGGGAAAGAAATGAAATACTTGGAAACTGAACAATACCCTGCTCAAAAACCACTGGGTTATAGAAGACATTCAGGAGGGAATAAAGAAATTCATAGAAAGCAACGAGAATGAAAACACTTCCTATCAAAACCTATGGGACACAGCAAAAGCAGTGCTCAGAGGGCAATTTATATCGATAAATGCACACACACATAAAGAAGAAAGAGCCAAAATCCGAGAACTGTCCCTACAACTTGAACAAATAGAAAGCGCACAACACAAGCATCCATCAGGCACCAGAAGAAAACAGATAATAAAAATTAGAGCTGAACTAAATGAATTAGAGAACAGAAAAACAATTGAAAGAATTAACAAAGCCAAAAGCTGGTTCTTTGAAAAAATTAACAAAATTGATAAACCATTGGCCAGACTGACCAAAGAAATACAGGAAAGGAAACAAATAACCTGAATAAGAAAGGAGAAGGGCCACATCACAACAGACCTAACTGAAATTAAAAGAATCATATCAGATTATTATGAAAAATTGTACTCTAACAAATTTGCAAACCTAGAAGAAATGGATGAATTCCTAGAAAAACATTACCTACCTAAACTAACACAATCAGAAGTAGAACAACTAAATAGACCCATAACGAAAAAAGAGATTGAAACGGGAATCAAAAAACTCCCAACAAAAAAAAGCCCTTGCCCGGACGGCTTCACTGCAGAGTTCTACCAAACTTTCAGAAAAGAGTTAACACCCCTACTACTAAAGGTATTTCAAAGCACACAAAATATTGGAATACTACTTAACTCATTCTATGAAGCCACCATATCCCTGATACCAAAACCAAGTAAAGACATCACAAAAAAAGAAAATTACAGACCTATATCCCTGATGAACATAGATGCAAAAATCCTCAACAAAATTCTAGCCAATAGAGTTCAACAACATATCAAAAAAAAAAAAAATACACCACGACCAAGTGGGATTTACACCAGGTATGCAAGGCTGGTTTAATATTAGAAAAACCATTAATGTAATCCACCATATAAATAAAACAAAAGACAAAAACCACATGATCTTATCAATTGATGCAGAAAAGGCTTTTGACAAAGTCCAACACCCATTCATGATAAAAACTCTCAGCAAAATAGGAATTGAAGGAAAATTCCTCAACATAATAAAGGGCATCTATACAAACCCAACAGCCAACATCATTCTAAATGGAGAGAGTCTGAAGGCATTTCCCTTGAGAACGGGAACCAGACAAGGATGCCCTTTATCACCGCTCTTATTCAACATTGTGCTGGAGGTTCTAGCCAGAGCAATTAGGCTAGACAAAGAAATAAAGGGCATCTGGATTGGCAAGGAAGAAGTAAAATTATCTCTATTTGTAGATGACATGATCTTCTACACAGAAAACCCTAAGGAATCCTCCAGAAAACTACTGAAACTAATAGAAGAGTTCAGCAGAGTATCGGGATACAAGATAAACATACAAATATCAGTTGGATTTCTCTACACCAACAAAAAGTACATCAAAGAGGAAATCACCAAATCAATGCCATTTACAGTAGCACCCAAGAAGATAAAATACTTAGGAATAAATCTTTTCAAAGATGTAAAAGACCTATACAAAGAAAACTACAAGGTACTACTGCAAGAAACTAAAAGGGACCTACATAAGTGGAAAAAATACCTTGCTCAGGGATAGGAAGACTTAACATAGTAAAAATGTCTATTCTACCAAAAGCCATCTATACATACAATGCACTTCCGATCCAAATTCCAATGACATTTTTTAATGTGATGGAGAAACAAATCATCAACTTCATATGGAAGGGAAAGAAGCCCCAGATAAATAAAGCATTACTGAAAAAGAAGAAGAAAGTGGGAGGCCTCAGTCTACCTGATTTTAGAACATATTATACAGCCACAATAATCAAAACAGCCTGGTACTGGTAAAACAACAGGCACATAGACCAACGGAACAAAATTGAGAACCCAGATATAAATCCATCCACATACGAGCAGCTGATATTTGACAAAGACCCAGTGTCAGTTAATTGGGGAAAAGATAATCTTTTTAACAAATGGTGCTGGCATAACTGGATATCCATTTGCAAAAAAATGAAACAGGACCCATACCTCACACCATGCACGAAAACTAACTCCAAATGGATCAAAGAACTAAACATGAATTCTAAAACGATAAAGATCATGGAACAAAAAATAGGGACAACGTTAGGAGCCCTGATACAAGGCATAAACAGAATACAAAACATTACCAAAAATGACGAAGAGAAACCAGATAACTGGGAGCTCCTAAAAATCAAACACCTATGCTCATCTAAAGACTTCACCAAAAGAGGAAAAACACCACCTACAGATTGGGAAAAAATTTTCAGCTATGACTTCTCCGACCAGCGCCTGATCTCTAAAATCTATATGATTCTGTTAAAGCTCAACCACAAAAAGACAAATAACCCAATCAAAAAGTGGGCAAAGGATATGAACACGCACTTCACTAAAGAAAATATTCAGGCAGCTAAGAGATACATGAGAAAATGCTCTCGATCATTAGCCATTAGAGAAGTGCAAATTCAAACTACGATGAGATTCCATCTCACTCCAACAAGTCTGGCATTAATCCAAAAAACACAAAATAATAAATGTTGGAGAGGCTGCGGAGAAACTGGAACTCTTATACACTGCTGGTGGGAATGTAAAATGGTACAACCACTTTGGAAATCTATCTGGCATTTTCTTAAAAAATTAGAAATAGAACTACCATACAACCCAGAAATCCCACTCCTCGGAATATACCCTAGAGAAATAAGAGCCTTTACGTGAACAGATATATGCACACCCATGTTTATTGCAGCACTGTTTACGATAGCAAAACCTGGAAACAACCAAGGTGTCCGTCAATAGATGAATGGTTAAATAAATTATGGTATATTCACACAATAGAATGCTATGCATTGATAAAGAACGGCGACGAATCTGTGAAACATTTCATAACATGGAGGAACCTGGAAGGCATTACGCTGAGTGAACTTAGATGCAAAAGGACAAATATTGTATAAGACCGCTATTATAATATCTTGAGAAATAGTATAAACTGAGAAGAACACATACTTTTGTGGTTACGAGAGGGGGGAGGGAGGGGGTGGGAGATGGTTATTTACTGATTACCTAGTAGATAAGAACTACTTTAGGTGAAGGGAAGGACAACACTCAATACAGGGAAGTTCATCTCAACTGGACTGGACCAAAACCAAAGAAGTTTCTGGGATAAGCTGAATGCTTTGAAGGTCAGCAGAGAAAGGGCGGGGATTTGGGGACTATGGCTTAAAGGGACTTCTAAATCAATTGGCAAAATAAATTCTATTATGAAAACATTCTGCATCCCACTTTGAAGTGTGGCGTCTGGGGTCTTAAAAGCTAACAAGTGGCCATCTAAGATGCATCAGTTGGTCTCAACCCACCTGGATCAAAGGAGAATGAAGAACACCAAGGTCACACGATAACTATGAGCCCAAGAGACAGAAAGGGCCACATGAACTACAGACTTACATCATCCTGATACCAGAAGAACTAGATGGTGCCTGGCCACAACCGATGACTGCCCTGACAGGGAGCACAACAGACAACCCCTGAGGGAGCAGGAGATCAGTGGGATGCAGACCCCAAATTCTCATAAAAAGACCAGACTTAATGGTCTGACTGAGAATAGAAGAATCCCGGCGGTCATGGTCCCCAAACCTTCTCTTGGCCCATGGCAGGAATCATTCCCGAAGACAACTCATCAGACATGGAAGGGATTGGACAATGGGTTGGACAGAGATGCTGATGAAGAGTGAGCTACTTGTATCAGGTGGACACTTGAGACTGTGTTGGCATCCCCTGTCTGGAGGGGAGATGGGAAGGTAGAGAGGGTTAGAAACTGGCAAAACGGTCACGAAAGGAGAGACTGGCAGGAGGGAGCGGGCTGGCTCATTGGGGGAGAGTAAATGGGAGTATGTAGTAAGGTGTATATAAGCTTATATGTGAGAGACTGACTTGATTTTTAAACTTTCACTTAAAGCACAATAAAAATTATTTTAAAAAAATCTATCACGCTACAGTTTATATGTATCCCTGTATATTCAGACAGCTTTGAGTACTGCATCTACATATAGAAAATATGTGACGCCTGAGATGTCAATGGTAATTACCATTGTATTTGTAGAGTTGTCTAATTTTATTATCTAGACATTTATTCCAAATTACAAGTGATTTGCCATATGCAGGGAGTGTTGATACTCTTTTTCCCATAAGGGCATATGGTATAAACAAAAGTCAAACAATAAATGATGAATATTATTGCTTTTGTAATATTAGAAAACATTCAGTTATTTGAATAAGAACTTTAATTCCAGTGTTTTTCTTGAGAAGGCTTTAAATCAGAGGGGCAATTGGGAAAGTATACCCATCTGTTAATATTTCCCAATTTCACACACTCTACAAAAATCACAGGACCAGGATACTATCGATAACTCAATTAGAATATGCTTTCTAATTGCCAGATAGAATTTTTCCCTACTTTTTTCCCTTAATTACTTAAACTTAAATGAAAATATGTTTTTCTAAGAGAAGAATATTTTAGGAACGCTCTCAGATTAAAGGAACCCACTTTTCATAACAAAGAATGACTATGTTTGCAATTGTGCACAAAATTGCACACTTGCTACAGTTTTATCAGGTTGTTCATAAGAGACTCAAAGGAGTTAATTAAAATAAAAGGAAGGAAGGAAAAGTAATCTCTTATGGAGGCTGGTGTTGAGGATCTACCAATTCCATATAATAATAATAAGCTAAAAATTGTAAATTGTTTTGAATACAAATCTGAGGGGACATTATTCCAACAGATAACTAGAAATGATTTAAACACTATATGACACGTCAACAAGATTCTGATTCTTCACTACCCTCAATCTTTATGAGTAATTCTTCTGATCAGAGGTTTTATCTCAAACAGGAAACATTTTCTGGACTCCATTATGCAATATATTAAAATTCGGTTAGCTAGATTGTTGCCCAACCACGTACTTGAGAACAAATATTTGTGTTGTTAGTTACCATCAGTTGGTTGTGACTCAGCGACATCACGTACAACAGAAAGAAACACAGCCTGTCTTTCCCCATTCACAAAATCACCGCTATGTTTGAGCCCATTTTTGCAGCTGCTGTGTCAATCCATCTAGTTGAGAATCTTCTTTTTCTCTGACCCTCTACTTTTCCAAGCATGATGTCCTTCTCAAGGTACTGGCCCCACCTGATAACATGTCCAAAGCACGTGAGATAATGTGTCACCATGCTTGCTTCTAAGGGGCATTCTGGCTGAACTTCTTCCAAGAAGGATTTGTTCATTCTTCTGTCAGTCCGTGGTATTCTTTGCCAACACCATAATTCAAAGTCATCAGTTCTTCTTTGATCTTCCTTATTCATCGTCCTTCTTTCGCCTGCATATGAGGCGAGCTAAAATACTATGGCTTGGGTCAGACACATCTTGGTCTTTAAAGTAACATCTTTGCTTTTGAACACTTTAAAGAGGTCTTTTGCAGCAGTTTTCCTAGTACAATGCATCCTTTGATTTCTTGACTGCTGTTTCTGTGGGCATTGATTGTGAATCCAAGTAAAATGAAATCCTTGACAACTTCAATCTTTTCTCCATTTATCATGATACTGCTAATTGGTCCAGTTGTGAAGAGTTTTGGATTTGGGTTTTTTTGTTGTTGTTTTTTATTTTGAGGTGTAATCCATACTGAAGGCTCTAGTCTTCGATATTCATCAGTAAGTGCTTGAAGTCCTCTTGGCTTTCAGCAAGCAAGGTCACGTCCTCTGCATATCACAGGTTGTTAATGATTCTTCCTCCAATCCAGATGTCACATTCTTCTTAATGTACTCCATCTTCTTGGATTATTTGCTCAGCATACAGATTCAATGAATATGGCGAAAGGATATGACCCTGATATACACCTTTTCTGATTTTAAACCTTGCTGAACCCCCTTGTTCTGTCTGAACAACTGCCTCTTGGTCCACGTACAGTTTCCTTATAAGCACAATTCAGTGTTCTGGAATTCCCGTTCTTTGTAGTGTTATCCAAATTTGTTATGATCTACACAGCAACGATAACCCTTGTTTTATGTCCTCTTCTTAGTCCAGTTTGAATTTCTGGCAGTTCCCATAATGTACTGTCGCCACTGCTTTTGAATGATCTTCAGCAAAATTTTACTTGTGTGTGATATTAATGATATTGTTTGAAAATTTCCACTTTCTGTGGGATCACCGTTCGTTGGAATGGGCACTTTTGTCTGGCCAGGTAGCTGTCTTCCAAATTTCTTGGCATAGACAGGTGAACACCTCTAGTACTGCATCCATTTGTTGAAACAACTCAATTGGTAGCTCTTAATTCCTAGACCCTTTTTTTCTTAATGCCTTCAGTGCAGCTTGGACTTCTTCCTTCACTACCATTGGTTCTTGGCTATATCCTGTCTCCTAAAATGGTTGATCATTGACCAATTCTTTTTGGTACAGTGGCTCTGTGTATTCCTTCCATCTTCTTTTGATGCTTCCTCCATTGTTCAGTATTTTCCCAGCGGAATCCTTCAATATTGCAACTCAAGGCTTGAATTTATTCTGCAGTTCTTTCAGCTTGAGAAATGCTGAGTGTGTTCTTTCCATTTGGTTTCTAATACCATGTCTTTGTACATTTCCCTATAATACTTTACTATGTCTTCTCAATTTTTTTTTTCTCAAGCCACCCTTTGAAATCTTCTGTTCAACTATTTTACTTCGTCATTCCTTCCATTCGCTTTAGCTACTCAAAATTCAAGAGCAAGTTTCAGAGTCTCTTCTGACATCCATTTTGGTCTTTCCTTTTTAATGACCTTTTGCATTCTTCGTGTCTGATGTCCTTAATGTCATTCCACAACTTGTCTGGTCTTCAGTCATTAGTGTTCAGTGCATCAAATCTATTCTTGGAATGGTGTCTAAATTCAGGTGGGATACTCAAGGTGGTATTTTGCTCTTGTGGATTTGATCTAATTTTCTTCAGCTTCAACGTGAACTTACATATGAGCAGTTGATGATCTGTTCTGAAGTCGGCCCCTTGCCTTGTTCTGACTGATGATATTGAGCTTTTCCATTGCCTCTTTCTACAGATGGAGTCAATTTGATTCCTGTGCAATCTGTCTGGTGAGATCCATGTGTATCGTTGCAATTTATGTTATTGAAAAAAAGATAATTGCTGTGAAGAAGTTGTTGGTCTTGCAAAACTCTATCACAGGATCTCTGGTGTCATTTCTATCACCAAAGCCACATATTCCAACTATTGATCAATCCTTCTTCTTTGTTTCCAACTTTCGCATTTCAATCACCAGTAATTACCAGTATGTTTGATCAATTTTAGATTTGGAAATCCGTAAAAATCTTCAATTTCCTCATCTTTGGCCTTAGTGGTTGATTCTTAAATTCGAATAATTGTCGTATTAGCTGGTCTTCCTTGTAGGCACGTCGATATTTTTCTATTACTGACAGCATTGTACTTCAGGATAGATCTTGAAATGTTCTTTTTGACAATGAATGTGATGCTGTTCCTCTTCAATTTGTCTTTCTTGGCATAGTAGACCATACGATTGCCTTAACCCAAACGGCAACTACTAGTCCTTTTCAGCTATCTAATGCCTAGGATATTGATCTTTATACGTTTCATACAATTTTTGTTGACTTTCAATTTCCCTAGATTCATACTTCATAAATTCCATGCTGATTATTAGTGGATGCTTGCAGCTGGTTCTTCTAATTCTGAGTCATGCCATACCAGCAAATGAAGGTCCTAAAAGCTTGACTCCATCTACATCATTAAGGTCGAGTGTACCTTGAGGAGGCAGCTTTTCCCCAGTCATACTCTGAGTGCCTTCCAACCTGAGGGGCTTCCAACCTTCCAGCATTATATTAGACAATGTTCAGCTGCTATTCATAAGTTTTTCACTGTCTAATTTTTTATTTCACAAGTAGTTATTTAGGATGACACAAGCCTAGTAGAAGGAGAAGCCTAGTGGTATGATTATCAATATGATAGCAATTTTTACAACTTACCAAAACAGCTTTTCTCTTGATAAATTACGAGCATTTTGTGAGCAAAGAGAACATTTTGCTCAGAATTGCCTGCCAAATGGCTTGATGTAGATCACTCAGTCAGTAAAATGTTTGTTAAATGAATCAACAAATAGATGGAAGAATTTTGAACTGAGATGACACTGTCTCTGTGAATTTCAATGACTCTGCGTACCTGAATCTAAAAGTTCCACCCAACCTCCTTTGCCAACAGAAGCATCCCTCTTCCTCTACCTCATGAGATTGGTCATGCATTGTTTAGAACTCACTGATTACCTCACCTGAAGTAGTTGCCTTTAAAATTCTTCTTATGAGTGTATTTACCACTCCTAGACTGTCTTTTAGTGTATAACATGTATCAGGTCTGCCATTATCCATGGGATGAAAAATTCTTACTTAGAAGGAGAGCATAGGTATTAAAAGTTTTACAATATTTTGCTCATTAATTTGATCATAAATATGAAAAATTATTTTGAAATGGATTCTCATAACAAAAGTCAGGGAAGGAAACACATGATTTTACACTGAGCTCATTGTATTAAAATGAGTGCATTTATCAGAAACCCTGGATTCACTAGGCCACCTTAAGTAGGTAGGAAGGATTCTAGTGGATTTATCAGGTGGTTAATAATCTGATGACTCAAGGGTAACCTACAACAAAAGAAGTAAAATGTCATAAACACCTCAATATACAGATTAAATTGATGAGATATATTTGTTAGAATGCATTCATCACGTTCAAGCTATTCATTAACCTCAAAATTATGTTCCCAACCAGGTGGCTATTATAATGCAAAGGCAAATCTGTTAGAGGTCTGACTGTAATTGTTTCAGCTGTGTGATGGAGAGGCAGGTTTTGGAGGTCTGATACTGCTCTACTTATTAAACAGAGCCTTCACCTACCCACAGTACAGACCGGAGGGCTGAGGCTTAATCCATGCCACCTAGCACCATGCGAAAGCGATCTGAGGATAATGGTGCCTACCAGTCTTTACGGATATAAGCATTGGGTGCCTAAGGCACAGCTGCAGAGTCCACCCAACAGAGCACTGTAGAGAACAGAGACGCTACATCCTCACTGACAGTTGGGGGAAAGCTGTCAGCACCCTACTCTCCTCAGGGTGCGACCCCCTGCCGCTACCAGAAACCAGTGTATACAACCATCACCACTACTCCTCTAAGATAGTAGGTGAGAGCTTAAACCACACAGTAGGTGGCTGACTGTCAGGACACCTGAGCTGATTCTATTAAAGAATAATGAATGGACTCATAGGCTTATTTACCTGGTAACAGTTCTAACCATCTGGTAACAGGACATTAGTGCTTGAAGGGCTCCAATGACCAAGTTAGCATACTCTAGTAGCCTATCTGAGTATATCGAAACAAAGCAAAACAAAAAGGACACTGTCAGCAAACATAAAATAAATTATTAGAACAACTTATAGATGGCTCAGAGACAGCAGTCAATATCAAATCACATAAAGAAGCAGACCATGATTGCTTCTACAAACTCCCAAAATAGAGAATCAAGGTCTCTCCCAGAGGAAGATGTATCCTGGAATTGGCAGATGTAGAATACAGAGGATTAGCATACCGAACACTTCAAGACTTCAGGGACAACATCAGGAATGAAATCAGGCAATGTACAAAAAAAGCCAAGGAACACACAGATAAAGCAGTTGAAGATATTAAAAAGATTATTCAAGAACATAATGAAAAATTTAATAGGCTGCAAGAATCCATAGAGAGACAGCATTCAGAAACCCAAAAGATTAACAATAAAATTACAGAATTAGACAAATCAATAGGAAGTCAGAGAAGCAGAATTGAGGAATTGAAATGCAGAATTGTGGAGATGGCGGATAAGGCACTTGGCACCAATGTACTTAAAGAAAAATCAGATAAAAGAATTTAGAAAAATGAAGAAACACTAAGAATCAAGTAGGACTCTATCAAGAACAATTTGTGTGTGATTAGAATTCCAGAAGAGGAAGGGAGAACAGAAAATACAGAGAGAATTATTGAAGATTTGTTGGCAGAAAACTTCCCTGACATGGCGGAAAATGAAAGGTTATCTATCCAAGATGCTCATTGAACCACGTAAAAGGCAGATCCCAAAAGAAAATCACCAAAACATGTTATCATCAAAATTGCAAAACCAAAGATAAGAGAAAATTTTAAGAGCAGCCAGGGATAAATGAAAAGTTACCTACGAAGTAGAATGAATACGAATAAGTTCCAACTACTCGGCAGAAAACATGCAGGCAAGAAGGCAATGGGATGACATACACACAGCACTGAAGGAGAAAAATTGCTAGCCAAGAATCATATATCCAACAAACCTCTCTCTCAAATATGAAGGGGAAATTAAGTTATTTAGAAATAAACACAAGCTTAGAGAATTTGCAAAAAACAAACCAAAACTACAAGAAGTACTTAAGGGAATTCTCTGGATAGGAAGCCAATAATATCAGATATCAACACAACACAAGGCCACAGAACAGAGCATCCTGATATCAACTAAGATAGGGAAATCACAAAAATGAAATAAGATTTTTAAAAATGCTCAAAACGTGGAATCACTGACATCATTATGTAAAAGATGACAATAATCAATAAAGAGGGATGAAATGCAGCAGGCATAAACCTTCCATATGGAGAGGAAATCAAAGCAATGTAGGGAGATACAAAGTAGGTTCATACTTAGAAAAACAGGGGTAGATATTAAGGTAACCACAAATAAGACTAACAATCCCAAACTTCAAAATAAAAACCAAGGTAAACATAAAGACTCAGCAAAAAGAAATTCATCTACAACGAAAAAGACGAACACACAATTTACAACGAAAAAGTTCTCAGCACAAAAAAGTAAGTGGAAAATGAAACTGTCAACAATACAGAAAAATGCATCAAAATGACAGCACTAAATTCATACCTCTCTATAATTACCCTGAAGGTAAATGGACTAAATGCACCAATAAAGAGACAGAGAGTCATAGATTGGATAAAAAAACATAATTCAGCTATATGCTGTCTACAAGAGACACACCGTAGACTTAGAGACACAAACTAAAACACAAAGGATGGAAAAAATACATCAAGCAAACAACAATCAAAAACAAGCAGGAGTGGCAATATTAATTTCTGACTAAATAGACTTTAAAGTTAAATCCACCACAAAGGATAAGGAAAGACACTATCTAATGATTAAAGGGACAATTTACTAGGCAGATATAACCATATTAAATACATATGCACGCAAGGACAGGGCTGCAAGATACATAAAACAAACTCTAACAGCATTGAAAAGTGAGATAGACAGCTCTGGAATTATAGTAGGAGACTTCAACACACCACATTTGGTGAAGGATAGGACATCCAGTAAGAAGCTCAGTAAAGACACAGAAGATCTAAATGCCACAATCAACAAACTTGACCTCATAGACATACAGAAAACTCCACCCAACAGCTGCAAAGTATACTTTCTTTTCTAGTGCACATGAAATATTGTCTAGAATAGACCACATACGAGGTCATAAAGCAAGCCTTAGCAGAATCCAAAACATCAAAATATTACAAAGCATCTTTTCAGACCATAAGGCCATAAAAGTAGAAGACAAAAACAGAAAAAGCAGGGAAAAGAAATCAAATACTTGGAAATGGAACAATACCCTGCTCCAAAAAGACTGGATTATAGAAGACATTAAGGAGGGAATAAACAAACTCATAGAATCCAATGAGAATGAAAACACTTCCTATCAGAACCTTTGGGATACAGCAAAAGCAGTGCTCAGAGGTCAATTGATGTCAATAAATGAACACATACAAAAAGAAGAAAGGGCCAAAATCAAAGAACTGTCCCTACAACTTGGACACAAATAAAGAGAGTAAAAAAAGAAACCCTCAGGAACCAGAAGAAAACAAATAATAAAAATTAGAGCAGCATTAAATGAATTAGAGAACAGAAAACAATTGAAAGAGTTAACAAACAAAAAGCTGATTATTTGAAAAAATTAACAAAGTTGGTAAACCATTGGCTAGGCTGACAAAAGAAAAACAGGAAACAAATAACCCAAATGAGAAATGAGATGGGTGATATTACAACAGACCCAGATGAAATTAAAAGAATCATATCAGATTACTATGAAAAACTGTACTCTAACAAATTGGAAAACCTGGAAGAAATGGGTGAACTCCTAGAAACACACTATCTACCTAAACTAACACAAACACAGGTAGAACAGCTAAGTTGACAGATAACAAAAGAAGAGATTGAAAAGATAATGAAAAAACTCCCAACAAAAAATGTCCTGGCTCTGACAGCTTCACTGCACACTTCTACCAGACTTTCAGAGAAGAGGTTACTCCACTACTACTAAAGGTATTTCAGACCATAGAAGAGGACGGAATACTCCCAAACTCATTCTATGAAGCCAGCATATCCCTGATACCAAAATGAGCTGAAGACACCACAAAAAAGAAAATTACAGACCTATGTCCCTCATGAACTGATACTCAACAATCCTCAACAAAATTCTAGCCAAGAGAATTCAACAACATGTCAAAAAAATAATTCACCATGACCAAGTGGGATTCATACCAGGTATGCAGGGATGGTTCAACATCAGAAAAACAATTAATGTAATCCACCACATAAATAAAAAAAAAGACAAGAATCACATGATTTTATCAATTGATGCAGAAAAGGCATTTGACAAAGTTCAATACCCACTCAGGATAAAAACTCTCAGCAAAATAGGAATAGAAGGAAAATTCCTCAACGTAATAAAGGGCATTTATACAAAGCCAACAGCCACCATCATCCTAAATGGAGTGAGCCTGAGAGTAATCCCCTAGAGAACAGAAACCAGACAAGGATGAGACTTACCACCAGTCTTATTCAACATTGGGCTGGAAGTCCTAGCCAGAGCAATTAGGCTACAAAAAGAAAATAAAGGGCATCCAGATTGGAAAGGAAGAAGTAAAAGTAACTCTATTTGCAGATGACATGATCTTATACACAGAAAAACCTAAAAAATCCTCAAGAAAAATACTGAAACTGATAGAAGGGTTCAGCAGAGTATTGGGATACAAGATAAACATACAAAAATCAATTGAATTCCGTCACACACACCACACACCAACAAAAAGAACATCAGAGAAGAAATCACTAAATCAAAACCATTTACAGTAGCCCCCGACAAGATAAAATACTTAGGAATAAATCCAACCAGAGACGTAAAAGACCTACACAAAGAAAACTACAAGACACTACTGCAAGAAACCCAAAAAGACTTTCATAAGTGGAAAAACATACCTTGCTCATGGATAGGAAGACTTAACATTGTAAAAATGTCTGTTCTCCCAAAAGCTATCTATAGATACAATGCAATTCTGACCCAAATTCCAACAACATTTTTTAATAAGATGGAGAAAGAAATCACAAACTTCATATGGAAGAGAAGAAGGCCCTGGATAAGTAAAGCATTGCTGAAAAAGAAGAACAAAGTGGGAGGCCTCACTCTACCTAATGACAGTCAAAACAGCCTGGTACTTGTACAAAAACAGATACATAGACCAATGGAACAGAATGGAGAATCCCAACATAAATACATCCACATGTGAGCAGCTGATATTTAACAAAGACCCAAACTCAGTTAAATGGAGAAAAGACACTCCGTTTAGCCAATGGTGCTGGCATAACTGGATATCCATCTGCAAAAAAAAAAAAAAAAAAAAGAAAGAAAGAAGACCCGTATCTCACACCATCCACAGAGAGAAAAAATTAACTCAAAATGCCTCAAAGTCCTAAATATCAAGTCAAAAATGATAAAGATCATGGGAGAAAAAATAGGGACAATGCTACGAGCCCTAATGCATGGTATAAACTGTAAACCAAACATTACTAACAATGTAGAAGAGAAACTAGATAACTGCGAGCTCCCCAAAATCAAACACCTATGCTCATCCAAAGACTTCACCAAAAGAGTAAAAAGATTACCTACAGACTGGGAAAAAGTTTTTAGCTATGATGTATTTATCTGATCAGCATCTGATCTCTAAAATCTACGTGGTACTGCAAAACTCGACTACAAAAAGCCAAATAACCCGATTAAAATGGACAAAAGATATCAGCAGGTACTTCACTAAAGAAGACATTCAGATAGCTAACAGACACATGAGGAAATGCTCGTAATCATTAGCCATTAGAGAAATGCAAATCCAAACTACATTGGGATTCCATTTCACTCCAACAAGGTTGGTATTAATCCAAAAAACACAAAACAATAAATGTTGGAGAGGTTGTGCAGAGACTGGAACACTTCTACACTGCTGGTGAGAATGTAAAACGGTACAACCACTTTGGAAGTCGATTTGGCACTTATTTAAAAAACTAGAATTAGAAATACCATACCATCCAGCAATCCCACTCCTTGGACTATATCCTACAGAAATAGCAAAAAGATGGAAGCGACCAAGGTGTCCATCAACAGATGGGGGATCATGACCACTGGGGTCCTTCCAGTCTCAGTCAGACCATTAAGTCTGGTCTTATGAGAATTTGGGGTTTGCATCCCACTGATCTCCTGCTCCCTAAGGGGTTCTCTGTTGTGTTCCCTGTCAGGGCAGTCATTGGTTGTAGCCGGGCACCATCTAGTTCTTCTGGTCTCAGGCTGATGTAGTCTCTGGTTCATGTGGCCCTTTCTGTCTCTTGGGCTCATAATCACCTTGTGTCCTTGGTGTTCTTCATTCTCCTTTGATGAAGGTGGGCTGAGACCAATTGATGCATCTTAGATGGCTGCTTTCTAGCGTTTAAGACCCCAGACGTCACTCTTCAAAGTGGGATGCAGAATGTTTTCTTAATAGATTTTATTATGCCATTTGGCTTAGATGTCCCCTGAAACCATGGTCCCCAAACCACTGCCCCTGCTACGCTGAACTTCAAAACATTCAGTTTATTCAGGAAACTTCTTTGCTTTTGGTTTAGTCCAATTGTGCTGACCTCCCCTCTATTCTGTGCTGTCTTTCCCTTCACCTAAAGTAGTTCTTATATACTATCTAATTAGTGAATGCCCCTCTCTCCCCCTCCCCCTCCCCCCTCTCATAACCACAAAAGAGTGTTTTCTTCTCAGTTTAAACTATTTCTCAAGTTCTTATAATAGTGGTCTTATACAATATTTGTCCTTTTGCAACTTGCTATTTTCACTCGGCATGATGCCTTCCAGTTTCTTCCATGTTATGAAATGTTTCACAGATTCCTCACTGTTCTTTATCGATGCGTACTGTTCCATTGTGTGACTATACCATAATTTATTTATCCATTCATCTGTTGATAGGCACCTTGGTTGCTTCCATCTTTTCACTATTGTAAACAGTGCTGCAATAAACATGGGAGTGCATATATCTGTTCATGTAAAGGCTCTTATTTCTCTAGGCTTTTTAAGGAAGCGCCAAATGGATTTCCAAAGTGGTTGTACCATTTTACGTTCCCACCTGCAGCGTATAAGGGTTCCAATCTCTCCACAGCCTCTCCAACATTTATTGTTTTGTGTTTTTTGGATTGATGCCAGCCTTGCTGGAGTGAGATGGAATCTCGTTGTAGTTTTGGTTTGCATTTCTCTAATGGCTAATGATCATGAGAATTTCCTCATGTTGTTAGCTACCTGAATGTCTTCTTTAGTGAAGCGTCTTTTGCCCATTTTTTTAATTGGGTTGTTTGTGTTTTTCAGTTGAGTTTTTACACTGTCATGTAGATTTTAGAGAACAGGTGTTGATCAGAAATGTCATAGCTAAAAACGTTTTCTCAATCTGTAGGTAATCTTTTTACTTTTTTGAAGTCTTTGGATGAGTGTAGGTGTTTGATTTTTAGGAGCTCCCAGTTATCTACTTCGTCTTCTGCATTTTTAGTAATGTTTTGTGTACTGTTTCTCTTAACGTTGTCCCTATTTTTTCTTTCATGATCTCTGTCGTTTTAGATTTTATACATAGGTCTTTGATCTGTTTTGAGCTTGTTCTTGTACATGGAGTGAGGTATGGGTTTTGGTTCATTTTTTTGCAGATGGATATCCAGTTATGCTGGCACCGTTTTTAAAAAGACTGTCTTGTTCCCATTTAACTGTTTTCAGGCCTTTGTCAAATATCAACTGCTCATGTATGGATGGATTTATGTCCGGATTCTCAATTCGGTTCCGTTGGTCTAAGTATCTGCTTTTGTACAAGTACCAAGCTGTTTTGACTACTGTGGCAGTATAATAGGTCCTAAAATCAGGTAGAGTAAGGCCTCCCACTTTGTTCTTCTTTTTCATTAATGCTTTGCTTATCCGAGGCCTCTTTCCTTTCCTTATGAAGTTGGGGATTTGTTTTTCCATTTTATTAAAGAATGTCATGGAATTTGGATTGGAATTGCATTAAATACATAGATCACTTTGGGCAGCATAGACATTTTTATAATTTTAAGGCTTCCTGTCCATGAGCAAGGTAGGTTTTTCCACTTAAGTAGGTCTCTTTTGGTTTCTTGCAGAAGTGTTTTGCAGTTTTCTTTGTAAAGGTCTCTTACATCTCTGGTAAGATTTATTCCTAAGTATTTTATCTTCTTGGGGGCTGCTGTAAATGGTATTGATTTGGTGATTTCCTCTTTGAAGTTCTTTTTGTAGGTGTAGAGGAATCCAACTGATTTTTGTATGTCTATTTGTATCCCGATACTCTGCTGAACTCTTCTATTAGTTTCAGTAGTTTTCTGGAGGATTCCTTAGGGTTTTCTGTGTAGAAGATCATGTCGTCTGAAAATAGATATAATTTTTCTTCTTCCTTGCCAATCCGGATGCCCTTTGTTTCTTTGTCTAGCCTAATTGCTCTGGCTAGAACCTCTAGCACAATGTTGAATAACAGCAGTGATAAAGGGCATCCTTGTCTGGTTCCCGATCTCAATGGGAATGTTTTCAGGCTCTCTCCATTTAGGGTGATGTTGGCTGTTGGCTTTGTATACATGCCCTTTATTATGTTGAGGAATTTTCCTTCAATTCCTATTTTGCTGAGAGTTTTTATCCTGAATGGGTGTTGAATTTGTCAAATGCCTTTTCTGCATCAGTTCATAAAATCATGTGATTCTTGTCTTTTATTTATTTATGTCGTGGATTACATTAACTGTTTTTCTAATGTTGAACCCTCATACCTGGTATGAATCCCACTTGGTCATGGTGAATTATTTTTTTGACATGTTGTTGAATTCTATTGGCTAGAATTTTGTTGAGGATTGTTGCGTATCAGTTCATGTGGGACATAGGTCTGTAATTTTCTTTTTTAGGTGTCTTCAGCTCATTTTGGTATCAGGGATATGCTGGCTTCATAGAATGAGTTTGGGAGTATTTTTTCCTCTTCTATGGTCTGAAATACCTTTAGTAGTAGTGGAGTAACCTCTTCTCTGAAAGTCTGGTAGAACCGTGCAGTGAAGCTGTCAGAGCCAGGACATTTTTTGTTGGGAGTTTTTTGATTATCTTTTTAATCTCTTCTTTTGTTATCTGTCAATTTAGCTATTCTATCTGTGTTTGTGTTAGTTTAGGTAGATAGTGTGTTTCTAGGAGTTCACCCATTTCTTCCAGGTTTTCCAATTTGTTAGAGTACAATTTTTCATACTAATCTGATACGATCCTTTTAATTTCAGTTGGGTCTGTTGTAATATCACCCATCTCAATTCTTATTCAGCTTATTTGTTTCCTCTCCTGTTTTACTTTGGTGAGTTTGGCCTATGGTTTATCAATTTTTTTTGATTTTTTCAAAGAACCAACTTTTGGTCTTGTTAATTCTTTCAATTGTTTTTCTGTTTTCTATTTCATTTAGTTCAGCTCTAATTTTTATTAAATGTTTTCTTCTGGTGCTTGAGGGTTTCTTTTGTTGTTTTCTTTATATTTATTCAAGTTGTAGGGATAATTCTTAGATTTTGGCCCTTTCTTCTTTTTTGTATGTGTGCATTTATTGATATAAATTGACCTCTGAGCACTGCTTTCACTGCGTCCCAAAGGTTCTGATAGGAAGTGTTTTCATTCTCATGGAATTCTATGCAATCCTTTATTTCATCCTTAATGTCTTCTATAATCCAATCTTTTCTGAGCGGGGTATTGTTCAGTTTCCAAGTGTTTGATTTCTTTTCCCTGTTTGTTCTGTTATTGATTTCCACTTTTATAACGTTATGGTCAGAGAAGATGCTTTGTAATATTTACACGTTTTGGATTCTTCTAAGGCTTGCTTTATGACCTAATATGTGGTCTATTCTAGAGAATGTTCCATGTGCACTAGAAAAGAAAGTATACTTGTTTGCTGTAGGTCTATGAAGTCATGTTGGTTGATTGTGGCATTTAGATCTTCTGCGTCTTTATTGATCTTCGTTCTGGATGTCCTGTCCTTTCCTGAAAGTGATGTGTTGAAGTCTCCTACTATTATTGTGGAGCTGTCTATCTCACTCTTCAATGCTGATAGAGTTTGTTTTATGTATCTTTTAGCCCTATCATTGGGTGCATAAACATTAAATATGGTTATATCTTCTTTTTATAAAAAAATAATTTTAATGATTATATAGTGTCGTTTGTTACCCTTTATGATGGACTTAACTTTAAAGCCTGTTTGTCAGAAATTAATATTGCCACTCCTGCTCTTTTTTGATTGTTGTTTGCTTGATGTATTTTTTCCATTCTTTGAGTTTTAGTTTGTTTGTGTCTCGAAGTTTAAGGTGTCTCTTGTAGGCAGCATACAGACAGATTGTGTTTTTTAATCCATTCTGCCACTCTCTGTCTCTTTATTGGTACATTTAGTCCGTTTATATTCAGCGTGCTTATGGATGTGTATGAATTTAATGTTATCATTTTGATGTCTTTCTGTGTGTGTTATTAACAGTTTCTTTTTCCCACTTAATTTTATGTGCTGAGTAGATTATATATAGTCCCTTCCTCATACTCTTTGTTGTTGATTTTGTTTCTGCTGTGTGTTTTTTCTTGTATTTTATTTTGATGAGTAGAATACTTTGTCTCCTTTTGGTTACCTTATTATTTACCCCTGTTGTTGTTAGGTGATGTCGAGTTGGTTCCGACTCATAGTGACCCTATGCACAACAGAACAAAACACAGCCCGGTCCCACGCCATCCTCACAATAGTTGTTATGCTTGAGCTCATTGTTGCAGCCACTGTGTCAATCCACCTTTTTGAGGGTCTTCCTCTTTTCCACTGACCCTGTGCTCTGCCAAGCATGACGTCCTTCTCCAGGGACTCATCCGTCCTGACAACATGTCCAAAGTTTGTAAGACGCAGTCTCACCATTCTTGCCTCTAAGGAGCATTCTGGCCACACTTCTTCCAAGATAGATGTGTTCGTTCTTTTGGCAGTCCATGGTATATTCAATATTCTTTGCCAACACCACAATTCAAAAGTGTCAACTCTTCTTCGGTCTTCCTTATTCATTGTCCACCTTTCACATGCATATGATGCGAATGAAAATACCATGGCTTGGGTCAGGCGCACCTTAGTGTTCAGGGTGACATCTTTGCTCTTCAACACTTTGAAGAGGTCCTTTGCAGCAGATTTGCCCAATGCAATGCGTGTTTTGATTTCTTGACTGCTGCTTCCGTGGCTGTTGATTGTGGATCCAAGTAAAATGAAATCCTTGACAACTTCAACCTTTTCTCTGTTTATCATAATGTTGCTCATTGGTCCAGTTGTGAGGATTTTTGTTTTCTTTATGTTGAGGTGTAATCCATACTGAAGGCTGTGGTCTTTGATCTTCATTAGTAAGTGCTTCAAGTCCTCTTCACTTTCAGCAAGCAAGGTTGTATCATCTGCCTAATGCAGATTGCTAATGAGTCTTCCTCAAATCCTGATGCCCCGTTCTTCTTCATATAGTCCAGCTTCTCGGATTATTTGTTCAGCATACAGATTAAGTTTTCCCCTAGTTTCCTAAATTTAAACCTTACTTTCACTTCTTTGTATCGCCGTATCGTCCTTTCCATATGGAAGATCTATGATTACATTTCTTAGTCCCTCTTACTTTTTTAATGTTGAGTTTTTTTTTATCTTGCTTTTTTTTTTCTCTGTCTGGGTTGACTTCTGATTGCTCTGTCCAGTGTTCTAGTCTTGGGTTGATGCCTGATATTATTGATTTTCTAACAAAAGAGCTCCCTTTAGTATTTCTCATATTTTTTTTTTTTACAAATTCCCTAAACTTCTATTTATCTAGATACGTCCTACTTTCCCCTTTGTATTTAAGGGACAGATTTGCTGGATATATGATTTTTGGTTGGCAATTTTTTTCCTTCAATTTTTTTAAATAAGTCATCCCATTGCCTTCTTGCCTGCATGGTTTCTGCATAGTAGTCTGAGCTTATTCTTATTGACTCTCCTTTGTAGGTGACTTTTTGTCTATTAAAATACTCTCTCTATCTGTGGCTTTGGCAAGTTGGATTATAATATCTCTTGGCGACTATCTTTTAACATCTACCTTATGTGGAATTTGATAAGCATCTTAGATAGATATCTTCTCATCTTTCACAATATCAGGGAAGTTTTCTGCCAAAAAACAACAATTCTCTCCACATATTTTCTGTTATCCCTCCCTGTTCTCATTCTTCAGTCCCTCGCAGGTTATTTCTCTTGATAGAGTCCCACATGATTCTTAAAGATTCTTCATTTTTTAAAATTCTTTTATTCGATTTTTCCTCAAATATGTTACTGCCAAGTGATTTATGTTCAAGTTGAGAAATTATGGCTCCTACTTGCTCAATTCTGCTCCTCCGGTTTTCTGTTGAGTTGTGTAATTCTGTAATTTTTTTGTTAATCTTCTGAATTTCTGATTGCTGTCTGTCTATGGATTTTTCCAGCTTATTAAATTTTTCATTATGTTTCTGAATGATCTTTTTAATTTCTTCGATTATTTTATCTGTGTGTTTCTTGGCTTGTTCTGCGTATTGTCTCATTTCCTTCCTGATGTCTTGAAGAGTTCTGTATATTAATCTTTTGTATTCTGCCTCTGGTAATTCCAGGATTGCACTTTTATCTAGAAGATCCCTGGATTCTTTGTTTTGAGAGCTTATTGAGGTGACCATGGTCTGTTTCTTTATGTGACTTGATATTGACTGTTGTCTCTGAGCCATCTATGAGTTATTATATTAGTTTATTCCTGCTTACTGTATCGTAGCCTCTTGCTTTGTTTTGTTTTGTTTTGATATGCCCAAATGGGTTGGCTGAGTGAGCTAGCTTGATTATTTTCACCTTTGGAACACTGTCGTCCTGTCCTCAGATGGAAAGAGCTGTTATCAGTTATATCATTCTAGGAGTCCATTCACTTTTCTTGTATGGATTCAGCTCAGGTGTCCAGGTAGCTGATCATGAAGTGTGTGGTACAGGCTCTGTCCTACAGTCTTAGAGGGGCAGTGGTAATTGGTGTATATACCAATATCGGATTGCAGCAGGGGGTCACACTCTGAAAAAGGCGTGGGGCTGAGAGCTGACTCCCAAGTGTCTCTGAGGAAAGCGCGTCCCTGTTCCCTAGAGTGCGCAGGTGGGTGGGTTCTTCAGACAGACCATGGGCTCCTAATATTTTTGGTTGTAAAGACTGGGAGGTACCAGTTATCCTTGGACCCCTGTAGTGGGTGGCTGAGTGACCTGAGTGGAGCTATCAGTCCTTAGGCCCATCATGTGGGTAGGTGAGGACCCTGTTTAACGGGCAAAGCAATGCTAAACATCACCCACCTTTCCGCCGCACAGCTGAAATGGTTAGAGTCTGCCAACAAGGGCCTAGTCTCCTGAAATAGGCCCACACAGGTCCATGCAGAGGGGAAAGGTGCTCAAAGTCCACGGACTGTTTATGCCTGGACAGGGGCCACTTCTGTGCTGAGCTCCCCTGGTTAGTGGAGCTGGCAAATTATCTTTTCCCCCAATTGCAAATTTTTTCCTTCTCCATGGCTGGGAGGATGGCTCTAGGCACTCAACAGTGCCTATCTCAGGCCCAGAGAATTCAGCCCCTGAAGCTGGCTTGTGAGTGGGGGGCGCGGTGAAACATACGGAAGTACTTAGCTTTTGCTGAGAGTGCCATTCTTCTCTGGTTCTGAAGGTATGAGTAGGCTGTGTGGCTGGCTGCTTCTCCCTAAGGAAACTGTGGCAAAATGCTAGTACCAACCTAGTGCCGCCACTCTGGAATGATGCCTGAGGGCTTTCCGAGATTCAGGCCCAGTAACTCCTCTCTACTTCTGTACTGTCTCTTCTTCCCCCTTCCCCTCTGTTCTTTTTCTAAACTTGCCTTTGAAGCTCAGGGCTTCTAGCTTGTCATAAATATACTTGTTTCACTTTTTTTGGGGGGGTCTTTGTTGTATAGAGGGTTTGCCGCCAGCGTAAACAAAATCTTTTCAATGCTCTAAAACTAAGAGAAATAGATCACAAATACTAAACATGCAGTGGTAAAATTATAGGTATATGTTTTCACAGTTCTGAAATTGTATATATTTACTAGGTTTAGACAAATAAAGAAGTGAATTTTAATAATGGGATTCCCTGGTTGGTGCAAATGGTTAACATTCTCAGCTGCCAACTGAAAAGCATATGTTCAAAACTTTCACATTTCTAATGAAGACAATTCTTTACAAATTTGATCAAAATTTCACCTTTTATAAGAAAGTGGGTTTCTTATTTTATTACTCATATAATATGAAGTAAGGATGAATATTAAGCAACTTATTAATGGATATAAATATTACATAGAAGTCACCATCTTAGGTCCTCTGTGGGATGCAAGGATGAATATAACTCTTCTCAAGAGAGATCTGCTAGGGAGAGGAGTGAGCAGGTTACTGAGAAATGCAAGGGCCCCTTCCAGATTTCCCTTATGGTCTATAATATAGCAGAGATGTGGCCTGACTTTGTCTGGTTTCCAGAAGATCAGTACACAGTCTTTGCTGAGGTTAAAAATATTTCCACATCTTTTGAAGGTTTCTGACGTTCTACTTTTCATGTCCTGAAAAACTGCCTTTAAGCCATTATAAAATAAAGTATGATTAGTGTGAATGTTGCTAGTTGTTGGAAGGTATAAAACGATTTTACATTTTATTCTTCACAACAGAAATTTTACTCTCTAAAATCAAAAGGAGATAGCTGTCAAGATTTTAATAGAATTGATAAACTATTACTACATTCAAAATAGCATTTGAATACTTGGGAACAAGCTAAGTAGGTTAGGAAAATGAAAGAAGTTTTTTCTTAACTTTTCTGGATATCCATTTGGATAAGTGGACTTATGGAGAAGATAACTGTGAGACGGAACTACAAGGGAATGAAACATTTTTTCCCAAAACCTTAATAACTCAGTGTCATGGGTTGAATTGTGTACCCTAATAATACGTGTCAAATTGATTAGACCATGATTCCCAGTATTGTGTGGTTGTCCTTCATCTGGTGATTGTAATTTTATGTTAAAAACTATTAGGGTAGGATTATAACACCCTTACCCAGGTCACATCCCTGATCCAATGTAAAGGGAGTTTCCCTGGGGTATGGCCTACACCACCTTTTATCTTACAGGAGATAAAAGGAAGGGAAACAAGCAGAAAATGTGGGACCTCATACCACCAAGATAATAGTACCAGGAGCAGAGCGAGTCCTTTGGATCTGGGGTCCATCCATGGAGAAGCTCCTATCTGGGGAAAGATTGATGCCCTGAATTTGGACTTTTACCCTACTTCACTGTGAAGAAATAAATTTCTCTTTGTTAAAGCCCATCCACTTGTGTTATTTCTGTTGCAGCAACATTATACTAAGACACTCAGGAAGATAATTTCATGGAAAATGCAATGAGCCGTAATCCAGAGACAGAGTTGATAAGATAAAAGGCTAGCAGTCACTTTTCAAATTGTGCTTCAGTCAAAATGAAAAATAAATACATTATGCCTCTTTCAGTTCAAAAATAAAAATGTTTTTATTTAAATACATGCATGTACATTTTTAGGAAGCCATACAGAAGTGGAACATTAAAGATCGTGATGGAATAAGAAGACAAACCAGTGAGTAATTGAAACTTTTGTATTTTTTAAATAATTGGGTTACTTATTCTGTCTTGTAGTAATTGTATTTAGTGTACTCATATGGTCTTGGCAATTAGACCCATAAATCTTAGGGTTAAAAATTTAAATATATTACTTGTAATAAGGCAACTGATTTCTTATATCCTAAAAAAAATAATGAGTTGTTACTTCAGGCTTCTAAGTTTGACTTTTACTTTTTGGTAAGTTAAAGTAACCCATTTCTTTTTCTAGGAGATAGATTGTCTAATAAATTATCTGAGTGAAAAGAAAGGGCTATGTAATTCTTATGACTGTTTCAACAAAATTGTAATCAGAGTTTGCGTAAATAGACATAAAATGACAATTATTTTATTCATTGTCTCCCAAAGATGTGCTTTGTTGTGTGAAGATTTCCTATCTACTACTGTATTTTTAATATAAAATAACTAATAAATGTGTATTAAAAGAATGCCAACAAGATCTTAAAAATAAGAAAAAAATTGCATGGATTATACAGGATATTTTAGAATATTAGATGCTGATCATGATGAATTATATCTTTCATCTCTTCCCCTTAATACTTTTTTTGTCTAAATGGGATTAAAAGAAGAAAAATTGAAGAGAGAGAGAGAGAAATGAACAACTACACAGTGGTCACAGTGCTTGAAATCTCCTTTACAACTGTATGCATTCCCAGATTTCTGGGTGCAATTATCACCAGGGATAAGACCACGTCCTATAACAACTGTGCAGCTCAAGTCTTCTTTATTTTCATGAGGGTGACAGAATTTTACCTTCTGACAGCCATGTCCTATGACTTCTATGTGGCCATCTGCAAGCCCCTGCATTACACGAGCACCATGAACAGGAAACTCTGCTCCTTGCTTGTGTCATGTGTGTGGCTGAGAGGGTTTCTGACCATATTCCCACCCCTTATGCTTCTTCCCCCCCAGATTACTGTGCTTCCAAAGTCATTGATCACTTTGCATGTGACTATTTTCCCCTCTTACAACTACCTTGCTCAAATACATGGCTCCTAGAAGTAATTGGTTTTTACTTGGCTTTGGTTTCTTTGTTATTCACTTTGGCATTAATGATTTTGTCCTACATGTGTGTCATCAGGACTATTCTGAGAATCCGATCTTCCAGTAAGAGAAAAAAAAACTTTCTCCACTTGTTCCTCCCACATGACTGTCAATGACTGTCATTTCCATCTCTTATGGAAGCTGCATCTTCATGTATGCCAATCCCTCTGCAAAAGAAAGGCATCATTGACCAAAGGAGTTTCTATTCTCAACACCTCTGGTGTCCCCATGCAGAACCCCTTCATTTATTCCCTGAGGAACCAGGAAGTAAAACAAGTCTTTGAAAACTTCCTCCAGAAGGTAGTGTTTTCTACAAATTTGGAGCTGTTTTTTTTTTTTTTTTTTTTTTTTTTAGCAAAAATACAGATACATGTGGTTGACATGAGTTGGAATCGACTCCACGCCAACAGTTTTTTTGGGGGGAGGGCGTATAAAGAACAATGAAATGTAAACCTGAAATTCATAGATGTTTGTACAGGTATGCTTGTTCTTTTAGAGTCTCTTTACCTGTCACATCATTTGATCTGATATTTTGCAAATCCTTCAGTTTAACTGCTGTGCCTGAGTTTGTCCAATGCAGTGCCTATTAACATATTTGAAAATATGGTAAAGTTTATTTCTCCTACTGAATTTTCTGAAAACCTTACATTTTCCTTGAAGGCACACTGTAACTAAGATGGAGTAAAGTTGTTTTAATTCTGTTTATTTTCTCAGCTCTTAAAAGACACAGTTATTATTGCTTCGTACTTCAAATGTAGTGTTTCAAATGTATGTAATTTCTTGTGTATTTTCAAGGTGAATATTGATAGTGTTTTCAGTAATGTTTATAGAATTTCCACGCTCTGTGTCATTATTCATTAAATTCAGTTCAATACATACTATTGTGTTGCACTTTGAATACAGAGCTTTATACTTTGTGAAATTTAATGTATATTTTCTGCATAAATATTGATCATGAGATTAAGTAATTTTTATAAAATTTTCATGTTTTTAGAACTTCTTAGGAGATATTCATAGTTTTTCTAAAACATGCAAAGTAAATGCACTAAAACTAAAACACATTTCACTTCTATTTTTCTGTAAATTATAAAAGTTCCCCATTGCGAACTACAAAAATAAATTTAGGCTACACTATGATTATTTTGGAAAGCCTGGTGGCGTACTCGTTAAGTGCTATGGCTGCTAACCGAGAGGTCAGCAATTCGAATCTGCCAGGCACTCCTTGGAAACTCTATGGGGCAGTTCTACTCTGTCCTATAGGGTCGCTATGAGTCGGAATCGACTTGATGGCAGCGGGTTTTGATTTTATGATTCTTTTAATTATATGAACCCCACAAGTTATATGAACAGTGTTGTGATAATGATTTATCTGGCTTAAAATATAAAACATTAATTAATGACTATATTTTAGAAGCATTACAATCTCAAATTTTCTTTTCTTGTTCTCCCAAATTATGTTGACTAGAAAATTTTGTTTAACAGACTTCATTGTTAAATTGTAGACTACTTACAAAGTGAAGCATTTGAAAAAAAAAAAACTTGAAGTACTTGTCAAATCATGAAAAGTATTGTTATGCAGATTTTTAGTATAATTAAAAAATATTTTGGTCTTTATATGTATCTATATCCTTTTAAGATCTGGAACACAGTGCGTTCCAATATGAGAAATGAACATGGTGACTTCTCTCTGAGGAATTTAAAACCTGTAAGTCTTGGTGGTACCTTACATTTGTCTGTGATTTAAACAGTCTCAGAGATCTTTTACATATCCCTTTTATTCATGTATTTATTCATCTCTTTATTCCCAAATTTCAGTATCTACATAGGAAATGATTCAGTGATGGAAAAGAATGGCTTTTGTGCTTGTTCATTTCCAGTGTAACAAAAAAAAAGTAAGTTGATGATTATAATCCAATCGTATATAAATTCTATAATATCTCTAAGAAGAATACACTGTACAGGCACATGAAAATATTAAGGTTACAAATATAATAGGCTTGCCCACATCATTCAGAATTTGGAAACAACATTACAGCAATAAGGAAGGTACAATCATTGTTATTTTTATGTATTAGGATTACAGTCATGATAGAGACAGTAGATAAAGAGAAAAATTTGCTGCATTGCAAAGCCTTGTGTAACTAGACATTCCATTAATAACTAACATTTAGTTAATACTTAAAAATATTATACAATGACCAAGTTTAAAAGCTTAATTATTTTTGCAGACTCCTATGGGTGGTTTTTTTTATGACATAGTGGGTTCCTTGGGTGGTACAAACTGTAAATGCTGCACTCAACTGCTAAACAAAAGGCTGGAGATTCGAGTCCACCCAAAGCTGCTTCAGAAGAAAGGCTTGGAAATCTACTTCCAAAATATGATCCATATTGAAAACCCTATGAAGCACATTTCGATTTTTAGGCACACGGGGTTGCCATTGACTGCACAGCAAGTTCTTTTTTTTTTTTTTAACGACATATGTAGTAATCATTCTACGTGACTACACCTTATGTTTTTAAACTTGATTTGCATCTGGCATGGCGGAACAATAGCTGTCATTCTGAGCAAACTAAGTAAACGACAGTCTTTGCAACTATAGACAAAAATAAAAATACTTATCCATGTATGTAGATTTGGGGTTCCATCTGAAATTGAGTTAAATTTGGTGTATTCATAATTATAATTATTTAATACATTGTAAGCAATAAGGTACTTTTTTCTGCTTAAATAAATAATGACTGTTATTGAAGCACTGAGTTATGATACCTAACTTTCAATTTACCATCAATAAGAACTTAAGAAAGTTAGGCACGTTAGCTTTTCCAACTTCAGTGTCCTCATTTTTTTTAAATAAAGTTGAAAATACTTCAGTTTTTATGCCATATGCTTACTGCGGAAACCCTGGTGGCGTAGTGGTTAAGTGCTACACCTGCGAACCAAAGAGTTGGCAGTTCAAATCTGCCAGGTGCTCCTTGGAAACTCTAGGGGGCAGTTCTACTCTGTCGTACAGGGTCGCTATGAGTCAGGATTGACTCGACGGCTCGGCTCTAGGTTTGTTTTTTTTACGTTTACCGTGAGATAAAATTATAAAAGATATTCATAGATTATTTTTTAAAGTAAGAAACGTTATTCAAATGTAACACTAGTGTTTAAGAATCCGACAGTATGAAGGGCTTAGGTTTTGCTCCAAATCTATGACTTTGTTTATATGTGAAATAATATATATATATAATTTTTTTAGGCACTCCAATCTATCGTGCACAGGTGATATTTCTTTCCCAGCTCTTAATTTCATATCATGTAAAGCCATTACTTGCTAGTCACATTGAGTTAATCTGGTCAATTTAAAAATATCAGCTTCATATTCGACTAGCTTCGGTCGGGCATTGAAATTTGGTTGGAGTCTTGGGCTCCTTTCATTGCCTCTTCTCTACTCAGAGATAGTTCGTAATTGGGACAAAGGCAGAAGACAGATGGAAAAGGACAAACACCTTTTATTTATCTGGTGCTCCTTTAAATCTCTTTTGATTAACATTGGATCTTTGTGGGAGGGTGTCTAAATGCAGATACTCCTATATGGTGCATATGAGTAAATTCAATGGACTTCACACAAATTGCGGTGCTACAACCAATCCCTCACCAGTATACACAACATAGAAAATTGCATTGGTGTTCCTTAATCCGGAAGCAGCTAAACTTGAAAGGGTACTTGCAAAATGCCTAAAGTGTGATTATCTTTTCTGATGTTTAATTGATCTAAGGGAAACCTGCACATTCTTGGTTTAACAAGTAATGATTGTAATGACTACTTCACTTCTGCTCACTCTCTGTGCCCAAGTATTTCTCTGAAATTCTTTCTCTTCTACTCAAATTGAGAGGGCAGAGCAGCAAATACGGTGTGATATACCAAACCATCGTAAAGAGAAGCCTGTCATTCTCAGAAGCACTGCATATTCATGTATCTGGTTCTCTAAGACCTGTTATACTTGACCTTGAGAGTCATTGTCAGGTTGCAACATTCACAGAAAATGGAGGGAAAATCGTTTCTAAGCTGATGATGACATGGCTCCATTAATCTTTCTCTTTTAGCAAACTCCACTGTATACGGAATAATGAGAGATTCTAGATAATGGTTTCTGGTAGCAGAATCTGTCCAACTGCCAGTTATTTAGCTCTGTAATGGTTGCTTGACCCCCAAATTATCTTGATTGTAGGGTGTTATAAATTGAATTGTGTCTGCCCCAAACTATCTGTTGCAAGTCCTAACCCCTCTACCCGTGGTTATAATTCCATATGGGAATGTGTTTTTTCGTTGTGTTAATAATGTAGCAAAAACAAACAAACAAACAAAAAACATTGCCATTGAGTCTATTCTGACTCATAGCAACCCTATATGAAAAAGTAGAACTGCTTCACGTGGTTTCCAAGGAGTGGCTGGTGGATTCAAACTGCCAACTTTTTGGTTAGCAACGGAACTCTTAACCACTGCACCACCAGGTTTTCCAATAATGTAGGATGTGTCTTAAATCAATCCCTTTTGAGATATAAAAGAGCAGATTAAGCCAGGGATAACAAGCATAGTTGGGAGAAGGTAGATACCATGCCACTTCAAGATCACCAAGGAACCAAGGAACAGAAGCTGAAAAGAGACAAGGACCTACCCCTCGAAGAGACACAGATAGAACGCCTTCCTCCAGAGCTGGTGCCCTGAATTCAAACTTCTGTCTAGCCTCCTAAAATGTGAGAAAATAAATGTGTTTTTTAATGTCATCCACTTATTGTATTTCTGTTATAGCAGGACAAGATAATTAAGACACGAGGGTTAAGCATTTGATTTTTGTAGCTTTGGAAAGTCAACCACAATGCCAACACAGAAGAAAATTTTCTTAGCATTCTCTTACAAAGGCATGAAAACAGCTTGGCACTATTTCCATTTTTCATATCTTTGTAAGTTAATACAGTAGAGGAACCAGCTTCCAAGTTCAGATGAATGAGGAAATACACTTAAGTGAATTTTCTCATGAAAATTATGGTTTATGACAGTACACTAGGCCAAGGAATGGTATACCATCCCGTTGATTAATTAAAAAGACATCTAGAACTGTTTCTTAAACTCGCTCAGCCTCAGATGCATTGGCTCAGTTGTTTATCCTCAGGGTAGATCTGAAAATGTAGATAACAAGTGTATTCACTCTCAGTTAGTTCAGGACAATCTTTGCACAGAAACAATAGGAAAGCAAAAATAATAATAAATTTTATTGAAGATATTGGAAAGTAAAAAAAAAACAAAGTATTTTAGGATTAAAATACAATATATTAAAGAATTCAGAATGATAATCCCAGCAAAGGAGGTCACTTTTCCCTGCCCTTAATGGAAGAGGTAGCTGAACAGATAAATCAGGAAATCATTCCTAGCAGGTTAGAGAAGAAAAACTGGAGTGTAGGACTTGCCATATTTGTGAAGCTAGAAAACTTTTATACTTTCAAAGTTTATCTAAAAGGTTAAGCCGTAGAAATAAGAGTGGGGAGAAGATAGCCTTTACCCTAAAGAAAAGCTTCAAAGTACGTCAAGTCATGGATTTAGATTAATATGCCTTTGAATATTAGTGTCCCTAATCATCTGCTAGAAAAAAGCATAAAATCTCTGTGGGAAGATATCATTGCTCTAAACACCACTATATTTCTATAACTTTGTCACACAACTCCTATCTATCAGAAACAATACCCTGGCACATGAGCAGATAACGCAATATAAATAAAATCAAACAAAGCTAACAATAAAAACAGAGGAAGAGTGGCTATATAAAATAGACTCAAAAGGCACAAATGTTAAATTAGCTATGGTTAATATATTCAAAAGATCACAGTAAGAATTGTAATTTTGATTCAAGTTCTTAGAATTACTGAGGAAAAAAATCTGATATTTAAAGTTCTTCTTAATAACTCAGTGGAGGAGTTTAAGAGCAGATTAACACAGCCAAAGAAAGAGGTAGTGTACTGGAACAGAACTCAGAGGAGTGAATATTTGAGAAATACTAAAGGAAAACTAGAGAAGAGGGTAAGAGACAAAGAGAATAAGGTGAGAACTTCTACCAGATGGATTAATGGGGTTCCAGAAAGAGAAAAGAAAAAAAAAAAGGAGAGGCAATTTTTGAAGTTATAAACCAAAAAAAAAAAAAAATCTGTTACCCTTGAGTCGATATTGACTCATAGCGACCCTAGACAGAGTAGAACTGCCCCATAGGGTTTCCAAGGAGCTGCTTTGGATTTGAACTGCCAACTTTTTCGTTAGCAGCCAAGCTCTTTTTTTTTCCCTTGTTTTTTGTTTTAATTATTTTGTTGTTGTTGTCATTGGGAATATACATAGCAAAACATACACCAATTCAACAGTTTCTACATGTACAACTCAGTGACATTGATTACATTTTTCAAGTTGTGCAACCATTCTCACCCTCATTTTCTGGGTTCTTCCTCCCCCATCAGCATAAACTCACTGTTCCCTAAGATTCCTATCTAATCTTTGGAGTTGTTGTTGTCATTATAGATCTTTTTTTTATTGTGCTATAGGTTTACAGAGCAAATTAGCTTCTCATTAAACAATTAATACACATATTGTTTTGTGACATTGATTGCCAACCCCACGACATGTCAACACTGTCCACTTCTCAATCTTGAGTTCTCTATTTCTGTTCCTCTCTGTCAGACCAGTCAGTGTGCTCTTTTTTTGTGAGTTAGAATTTTGTTCTACATTTATCTCCAGCTCTGTCCAGGAGCCTCTATTGTGATCCCTATCAGAGCAGCTGGTCTAGGTAGCTGAGCACCATCTAGTTGTGTTGAACTCAGTCTGGTGGAGGTCGTGGTACTTGTGGTCCATTAGTCCTTTGGACTAATCTTTCCCTTGTGTCTTTCGTTCTCTTCATTCTCTCTTGACCAGAGAAGTGTCTTAGATAGCCG
This sequence comes from Loxodonta africana, assembly GCF_030014295.1. NCBI lineage: Eukaryota > Metazoa > Chordata > Mammalia > Proboscidea > Elephantidae > Loxodonta > Loxodonta africana. The sequence continues at coordinate 195,147 of NW_026975539.1, forward strand.
CTCACAGGTTTCTAAGACCCAAGAGGTTGCTCCCCAAAGTAGAATATAGAACATTTTCTTTATAAATCATGTTATGCCAATTGAGCTAGATGTCCCCTGAGACTATGGTCCCCAGCCCTTAGCCCAGTAATTCCGTTCCTCTGGGAGTTTGAATGTGTCTACGAAGCTTCCATGGCCTTGCCTTGGTCAAGTTGTGCTGACTTTCCTAGCATTGTGTACTATCTGACCCTTCACCAAATTTACCACTTACCTATTGTTTAGTGATTTTCCCTCCCCACTCTTCTCCTTCATAAACATCATAGTTTCTTTCTGTGTGTAAACCTTTCCATGAGTTTTTCTAACAGTGATCTCATACAGTATTTGTCCTTTCATGATTGAATTTCACTCAGCATAATGTCCTCCAGATTCATCCATGTTGTAAGATGTTTCACAGATTCATCATTGTTCTTTATTATTGCATAGTATTTCATTTGTGTATGTACCATAGTTTGTTCATCCATTCTTCCATTAATGGGCACTTAGGTTGTGTCCATCTTTTTCCTATTGTTAATAATGTTGCAATGAACATGGGTGCACATATGTCTGTTTGTATGATGGCTCTTATTTGTCTAGGATATATTCCTAGAAGTGGGATAGCTGGATCATGTAGTATTTCTATCTCTAGTTTTTTAAGGAAGCCACCATATCTTTTTCCTAAATGGTTGTACCATTTTGCATTCCCACCTGCAGTGCATAAGAGTTCCAATCTCCCTGCAACCTCTGGAATATTTGTTAATTTCTGTTTTTTTTTTTTATTTGTGCCAGTAATGTTGGGGTGAGATGGTGTCTCATTGTAGTTTTCGTTTATGTTTCTCTAATGGCTAGCGATTGCAAATATTTTCTCATGTGTCTATTAGCCATGCGAATGTCTTCTTTAGAGAAGTATCTGTTCATATACTTTGTCCATGTTTTAATTGGTTTACTTGTCTTTTTGTTGTAGAGGTGCTGGATTTTCCTACAGAATTTAGAGATTGCAACTTTGTTGGACTCGTCATGGCCAATTTTTTTTCCAAGTCTGTAGGTTCTCATTTTACTGGGTTGGTGAAATCTTTTGATGAGCATAAATGTTTAATTTTTAGAAGATTCCAGTTACTAGCTTATCTTCTGGTGTTTGTGTATTGTTGGTTATGGTTTGTATGCCATTTATGCCATGTATCAGGGACTCTTGTGTTGACCTTTTTTCTTCTATGATCTTTATAGCTTTTGATTTCTTATTTAGGTCTTTGACCTATTTTGAATTAGTTTTTGTGTATGGTGTGAAGTATGGGTCCTGTTTCATTTTTTACAGATGGACATCTAGTTTTTCCAGCACTAATTGTTAGAAAGACTGTCTTTTCCCCATTTAGTGGACTTTGGGCCTCTGTTGAAGATCAGTTGACCATAGGTGGATGGATTTACATCTGCATACTTGATTCAATTCCATTGATTACTGTGTCTGTCATTGTACCAATACCAGGCTGTTTTGACTATTGTAGCTGTAGAGCAGTTTCTGAGGTCAAATAGTATGAGGCCTCCTGCTTTATTCTTCTTCTTCAATAGTGATTTACTTATCTGTGGCCTCTACCTTTCCAAATAAATTTAATGATTAGTTTTTCCATCTTGTTATAGAATGCTGTTGGACTGGCATTGCATTGTACTTGCAGATTGCTTTGGGTAGAACTGACATTTTCACAATGTTGAGTCTACCTATCCATGTACATGGTATGTTTTTGAATTTATGTAGGTCTCTTTTGGTTTCTTGCAGTAGGATTTTGTAGTTTTCTTTGTATATGTCCTATACATCCCTGGTTAGATTTATGCCTAAGCATTTTATTTTTTTAGGACTTATATTAAATTGTTTTGCTTTACTCATTTTCTTTTCCATGTTCTTTTTATTGGTGTTTAGGAATCCAACTTTTTTTGTATGTTTTTCTTGTATCCCGCTATACTGCTGAATTTTTCTATGAGTTCCAGTAGTTTTCTTGTGTATCTTTGAGGATGTTTGTGTACAGTATAATATCATCCTCAAATAGGGATAGTTTTACTTCTTCCTTGCCTATTTGTATGTCCTTTATTTCTTTTTCTTATTGCTGTAGGTAGGTCTTCTAGTACAATGTTTAATAGCAGTAGTGATAAAGCGCATCCTTGTTTTGTTCCTGTTCTCAGGGGGAATGTTTTCAGCCACTGTCTGTTGAGAATGATGTTGGCTGTTGGTTTTGTTTAGATGCCCTTTATTATGTTGAGAAATTTCCTTTTTAAACCTATTTTATTGAGAGTTTTTATCAGGTATGGGTGTCATACTATATCTAATGACTTTTCTGAGTCTACTGAGATGACCATGTGATTCTTTTGTTTTATTTATGTGGTGGATTACATTGACTGTTTCTCTAATGTTGAATCATTGTTGCATACCTGGTATGAATTCCACTTGGTCATGGTGTTGTTTTTTTTTTTTAATATGATGCTGAATTCTATTGGCTAGAATTTTGTGGAGAGTTTTTGCATCTATATTCATGAGAGATATTGGTCTGTAATTTTCCTTTTTTTGTGGTGTCTTTGCCTGATTTTGGTATCAGAGTTATGCTGTCTTCATAGAATCAGTTAGGAAGTATCCCTTCCTTTTGTATGTTCTGAAATAGTTTTAGTAGTACTACTGTGAATTCTTCTTTGAATGTTTGGTAGAATTCTCCAGTGAAGCCATCTGAGCCAAGGCTGTTTTTATTGGAAGTTTTTTTTTATTACCTTTTCGATCTCTTCTCGTTATAGGTCTGTCCAGATTTTAGACCTCAGTTTATGTTAGTTTAGGAAGATAGTGTGTTTCTAGAAATTTGTCCATTTCCTCTAGGTTTTCAAATTTGTTGGAGTATAGATTTCATAGTACTCTGTTATGAACCTTTTTATTTCAGTTAAATCTGTTGTAATGTCCCCTGTTTCATTTCTTCTTTGGGTTGTTTTTGTCTTCACCTGTTTTTCTTTTGTCAGTTTGACCAATGGTTTGTTGACTTTGTTGATCTTTTGATGGAACCAACTCTTGGTTTTGTTGCTTCTTTTTATTTTCTATTTCATTCACTTCTCTCTGATTTTTATCATTTCCTTTCTTTTCATGGCTGTGGACTTCTTCTGCTCTTCTCTTTCCGTTTGTCCAAGTTGTATAGCTAGTGTTTTGATTTTGTGCCTTTCTTCATTTTTGATATGTGCATCTATCACTATTGACCTCTGAGCACTGCCTTTGCTGTGTCCGAAAGGTTTTGGTATGTTTCCTTTCTCATTTGAGACTTTGAATTTTTTTTAGTTCTGTCTTTGATACCTTTTATTACCCACTGGTTTTTAAGCAGGTTGTTATTTAGTTTCCATGTATTTGGGTTTTTTTCCTTGCTCTTCTTTTTATTAATTTCTACTTTTGTTGCTTTGTGATCAGAGAAGCTGCTTTGTATTATCTCAGTGTTTTGGGTTTTGTTTAAGGTTGTTTTGTGCCCTAAGATGAGATCTATTCAGGAGAACGTTTCATGTGCATTGGAAAATAACAGGTACCTTGCTGCTGTTGGGTGGATTGTTCCGTGTATGTGTATGAGGTCAAGTTGGTTGATTGTGGCCTTTAAATCTTTTGTATCTTTGTTGAGTTTCTTTTTAGATGTTTTGTCCTTTACCAAAACTGGTGTGTTAAAGACTCCTACTATTATTGTGAAACTGTCAATTTCTTTTCAGTGTTGTTGGAGTTTGTTTTATGTTTTTGAACCCATGTCATTGCTTGTGTAGATATTTATTATTGTTATGTCCTTATGGTGGCTTGTTCCTTTAATGATTATATAATGTCCTTCCTTATCTTTAATGATTTTTGTTTTAAAGTCTGTTATCTGAGATTTTTGTTGCCTCTCCTGCTCCTTTTTTGTTTGTCATTTGCCTACTATATTATTTTCCATCCTTTCACTTTTAATATATTTATATCTTCATTTCCAAGGTGTGCCTCTTGTAGACAGCATATTGATGAATTCTGTTTTTTTAACCCATTCTGTCACTCTCTGTATCTTTACAAGTACATTTAAGTCATTTACATTTAGTGTGATTATCGATAGGTATGAGTTTATTGCTGTCATTTTGTAGTTCTTTTGTGTGTATGTGTGTGTGGTGCAGATGTTTTCTTCACACCTCTTTCTCTCTGGTACTGAATTCCTTTTGTTTCTGGATTTTTTTCATGTCTTTCACTTTCGTAGATTTTATGTTTATTGAGTGTCTATGTTATCTAGTGCTGCTATAACAGAAATACCACAAATGGATGGCTTTAACAAACAGAAGTTTATTCTGTCACAGCCTAGTAGGCTAGAAGTCCAAATTCAGGGCATCAGCTCCAGAGAAAGACTTTCTGTCTTTCTGTTGGCTCTGGAGGGAAGTTCTTGTCAACAATCTTCCCTGGTCATGGAGCTTCTCAGCACAGGGACCCTGGGTCCAAAGGACACTCTCTGCTCCCGGTGCTGCTTTCACGGTGGTATGAGGTTGCCGTCTCTCTCTCTCTTTTATATCTCAAAAAAGATTGGCTTAAGACACAAACTCTTCCTAGAGATTGAGTCCTGCCTCATTAGCATAACTGCTACTAATACCATCTCATTAACTGATACTAATCTCATCTCATTAACAACACATAGGCAAATCACATCTAATGACAAAGTGGTGGACAATCACACAATACTGGGAATCATGACATAGCCAAGTTGGCATATTTTGGGAGGACACAATAGAATCCATGACACTGAGACTTTACCTTTTTCTTCTTTATTTTAATGAGTAGGTTTGTTAACTTTCTTTTTGGTTATCTTAATATTTACACCATCTTCCTAAGTTTAAACCAGTCTTTTATTACATGATATCTACTTGATTTCCTTTCCATTTGAAAATCCTGTACCTACGCTATTTATTCTCACTTTGATTGTGCTGATGTTGTTGTCATTTGCAGATTGACTTCCCTTGTTCCCTGTTGTAAATCTTACAGTTTTCTTTTGTCCTTTAGTGCTCATTAGCTAGGTTGGCACCTGGCTGATACTCTCCTGTGTCCTAGATTCAGGTTGTCGTCTGATGTCGTTGGTTCTCTAACTGAAGGACTCCTTTTCATAATGCTTGTAAGTTTGGTTTGGTTTTGACATATTCCCTTAATTTCTGTTTATCTGGAAATTTCCTAATTTCACCATCATATATGAGTGAGACTTTTGCAGGATGTATTATTCCCAGTTGACAAATTTTCTTTTAAGTTTTTTATATGTCATCCCATTGCCTTCTTGCCTGCATGGTTTCTGCCTAGTAATCAGAGATTAGTCTTATAGTGTCCCCTTTGTATGTGACTTTTCATTTTTCTCAACTGCTCTCTGGATTCTTTTTTTGGTTTTCGTTTCGGCAAGTATAATTGCGTTATGTTTTGGTGACTTTCTTTTGAAGTCTATTTTATATGTGCTTCTTTTGAGCTTCTTGGACGGTCAGCTTTTCATCTTTCATTATATTAGGGAAGGTTTCTGTCAGCAAGTCTTCAGTGATTCTCTCTGTGTTTTCCATTTTCTCCCCCTGTTCTGAAATTCCTGTCACTCACAAATTCTGATTGTACCCCACATGATTCTCAGGTTTTCTTTATTCTTTTTTCAGATTTTTCCTCAAACAAAGTGGTACCCAAGGATTTGTCTTCAGTTTCACTGATCTTGTGTTCCCTTGTTTCAAATTTGCTCCTAAAACCTTCTATTGCACTGCCCATTTCTAAAATTATTTTGTCTTCTGGATTTCTAATTGCTGTTTTTTGTATGATTTCTAATTGTTTATTGATTTTGACATTTTGCTCTTGTATTGTTTCCCCCAATTCTCCCTTTGCTTTGTGTTTTCCCTGATTTTTGCCTGTATTTTCCATGATTTTGTCCATTTTTTCCTTAGTTTTGTCTGCCTTTTCCTTCATCTCTTTCTTAATCTCTTGGAGAGTCCTGAATATTAAACTTTTGAATTCCCTATGAGGTAATTCCAGTGCCGTTACTTCTACCAGAGGTCATGTGGTGTTTTATTTTAGTTGCTTTTTGGACTCATCCTGTCCTATTGTTTTTAATATGTTTTGGTATTGTCTATTGTTTCCAGGACATTCTGGAATTATTTTCTTCATTTATTGATTGTTGCTTTGTTTGTTTCATCCTGTTTTTTGTTTTATTTGGTTATATCTGAGCAGGCAGGCTGGGTGTGTTTTGTTGCTTGTCTGTGGGCATACTTCTCACCACCTTGCCCAGGTGGGCAAGGCTGGTTGCTCAGCTATGATGCAGCTGGAAAGGTCCAGTAGGGAGGGGAGAGAGGGATGGATCTTTTGCAACATGAACTTGGGCTGACAGGGAAGTGCCGATGTGGTTCAGAGGTCCAGGGGTTTGCACTGTTGCCTCTCATGGGTACGGCACTTTGTGTGTGGTGTAGATAGGCAGGAGGCAAGGGGGGAATGCAATGTGTGGAACTAAGCAGGTGACAGAAAGAAGAGAAATAAGAGACAGAGAAACAGAATGAAAACAAAGCAAAAAATGGAGAGGCAAAAGAAAAAGAAGTAAATACAATGGCAGTGTGGTGGAATTCAGCAGGTGGGGCAGGGCATACCCAGGGAGGCCATATGCTGGTGACTTTCTAGTTGAGAGAGCCTAGCTCAGCCTGTTGAGAAGGTGCATGGGCAGTGCATGGGGCTAGGTGGACTGGAGAAAGGAAAGGAAAGAAGGGAAACAGAGAGGGGAAACAAAGCAACAACAAGAAAATAAATATGGTGCTGAAGGAGCCTGCTTTTGGGGGCAGGGTGGAAGCAGGGTGATGACAAGCTGATGTCTTTCTCACCGGCTGGTGTGGCATGACCTGTCAGGAAAGAGTGGAGGCAGTGCAGAGCCCAGGTGGAAGGAAGAAGGAAAGGGGAGAAGAAGAAAGAAAAAGAAAAAATATGGTGCTGAGGGAGCCAGCCTGTGGGAGTAGTGCAGACCCAGAGAGGCCGTGTGCCAAAGGCTCTCTGACCAAGTGGTGCAGCAAGCCTGTCAATAAGGAGGGGGCAGCTCACAGGGCTAGGTGGGCAGGAGAAAGAAAAAGAAGGAATGAAGAGAGACAAAAGAAACAACTACAAAAAGGAAAAAAAGCAAAAACAAATAAAAATTGTGCTGAGGAAGCCAGTTGGTGATGGTGATGCAGAACTGGCAGGCGGCGTGCCAGTGTCTCTCTAACCTAGTGGTGCATCACAACTCTTTGAGAGAGGGTGAGGGTGGCACACAAGGCTAGGTGTGTGGGAGAAAGGAAGAGGAGGTAGGCGCTGAGAGAAAAGAAACTGGAAAGAAAGAAAAGACCAAAGGAAACAAACTAAAACAATATTGTGATTAGGAAGCTGGCTGGTGGGGATAATGTAGGCCCAGGGAGGCTGTGTGCTGGTGGCTCCCTAGCAGAGTGGTGCAGTAAGGCTGTTAGAGAAGGAGCAGGGACACTATACAAGACTAGATGGGTGGGAAACAGGAAAGGAGGAAGACAGAGAGTAGAAACAAAAACAAAAAAATATGGTGCTGAGCTGGCCAATGGCAGCAGCATGGATCCAGGGCACTCTAGCCCAGTGGTGCAACACTACCCGTTAAGATGGGATGGGGGCAGCACATAGGTCTAGGTGGGTGGAAGATAGGGAAAGAAGGAAAAGATAGAGATAAATCTGAAAAAAAAAAATGGACTGAGAGACCTAGCCAGTGTGGGCAGCACAGAACTGGGGAGGCCATGTTGGCAGCTCTCTAGCTGAACAGTGTTATACGGCCCACCAAGAAGGGATGGGGACGGCACATGGGGCTATCTGGGTGGGAGAAAGCAAAGGAAGGTAGGGAGAGAGAGAGAAGCGGGAAGAAAATGTTGCTAAGAGACCTGGCCAGTGGGGGTGGCACAAAACTGAGGAAGATGTGCCAGTGGCTCTCCGGCCCAGCAGTGTGGCATAGCTTGTCAATGAAGGATGGGGACAGCAAAGGGGCTGGCAAGGTGGAAGAAAGAAAAGGAAGGAAAGGAGACAGAGAGAAGAAACAAAGAAAGGCAAAATAATAATAATAACAAAAATAATTGGCATTGAAGGAGCCAGCTGGTGGGGTCGGAGAGGACCTGGGCAGCAGTGAACTGGTGTCTCTCTATCCGAGTGACTCTAGCCCATTTGAAAATGGAGGAGGCCGCGTAGAGGGAAGAAGGGTGAGGGGTGGGAAAGCGTGTATCCCTGCTTTCTGAGTGCTCTAACTCCTGTTGGGAGCCCTAGGAAGTTGGCTTCCTGTACTCTCTCTCTGCATTCCTTGGTGGTTATAGTCCAAGATGGCGAATCTGTGCCATGTTAGCTGGTAGGGAACCTCCACTCCACAGTTCTCCTCATTCTCTGTTCTCTGTCAGTTTCTTATCCCATTCAGTGCCTGATCAAATTCTTTCCCTTCATTTTATGCTTAGAGTTCCAGGATTGACATTTGTGTCTGTTTTACTTAGTTTTTGGGGTCTTTGCTGCAGAGGGACAGCATGGTGCTTCTTCCATAGCACTATGTTGGCTTCTCTATCAGCATCTGTAGCTCTTAGCGACTGTGCCACCAGGGCTCCAAGAATTTTTCAAAACAAAACAATAAAACAAACAATGACAATAAAAGCAAAGAACTAGGCACTTTATAGGAAAACTACATGAAATTTCTTAGTGAGAAGATAGTTAATCATGTAACAACTTTTATACTTATGGAACAATTCAGACTGCTCATTTCATATTGTGAGAGCTATGGAAAGTTACGTCCCCACGTCCTTCCCTCATAAATAGTCCATTTCATCAATATTTTCAATTCCAGTGTCATAAAGTTTTCGAACAGTCCTCTTATGTGATAAGATCTATAAACTAAGAAGCAAAATCACCTCACTATTTTTTATATCAGATAAATGTATTTTCATTTTCTTTATCGTAAGGACATATATGTATTCTATTATTCTTATAATTAACTAAATTTTAGCTCCATTAATACTCCCTAGTGTATTGTATTGTATGTGTTTTATTTTGTTTGTTTCTCCTGCTCTCTATCTTCTTTCAAATTAAAGTGTAATTTGCCATTTTTTAAAAATGTTCGGGATGGAAACTTAGATCATCCATCAAGATGGATGAACTTTCAGCCTATTCCTCTGTTCTCATGTGTTTATTTAAGGCCATACAATTTCTTAGAATGTTAACTTGACCTGCATTTACAAATTTTGATACGTAATTTTATTATTTTCATTTCATTAAATTGTAAGTATTTTAATTCCTATTGTGATTTCATTTTCAACCTATACATTATTTATAAGTATATTGCCTAAATGTCCATGCATATTTGGATTTCTAGTTATCTTTGAATATAATTAAAAACACCCCATTTCATTTTTTTATTTATTATTTTTTTATTAACTTTTATTGAGCTTCAAGTGAACGTTTACAAATCAAGTCAGTCACATATAAGTTTATATACATCTTACTCCTTACTCCCACTTGCTCTCCCCCTAATGAGTCAGCCCTTCCAGTCTCTCCTTTCGTGTCAATTTTGCCAGCTTCCAACTCTCTCTATCCTCCCATCCCCCCTCCAGACAGGAGATGCCAGCACAGTCTCAAGTGTCCACCTGATATAATTAGCTCACTCTTCTTCAGCATCTCTCTCCTACCCACTGTCCAGTCCCTTTCATGTCTGATGAGTTGTCTTCGGGAATGGTTCCTGTCCTGTGCTAACAGAAGGTTTGGGGACCAGGACCACCGGGATTCCTCTAGTCACAGTCAGACCATTAAGTATGGTCTTTTTATGAGAATTTGGGGTCTGCATCCCACTGATCTCCTGCTCCCTCAGGGGTTCTCTGTTGTGCTCCCTGTCAGGGCAGTCATCGACTGTGGCTGGGCACCAACTAGTTCTTCTGGTCTCAGGACAATGTAGGTCTCTGGTTCATGTGGCCCTTTCTGTCTCTTGGGCTCTTAGTTATCGTGTGACCTTGGTGTTCTTCATTCTCCTTTGCTCCAGGTGGGTTGAGACCAGTTGATGCATCTTAGATGGCCGCTTGTTAGCATTTAAGACCCCAGACACCACATTTCAAAGTGGGATGCAGAATGTTTTCATAATAGAATTATTTTGCCAAGTGACTTAGAAGTCCCCTTAGAGCATGGTTCCCAAACCTCCGCCCTTGCTCCGCTGACCTTTGAAGCATTCGTTTTATCCCGGAAACTTCTTTGCTTTTGGTCCAGTCCAATTGGGCTGACCTTCCATGTATTGAGTGTTGTCCTTCCCTTTACCTAAAGCAGTTCTTATCTACTAATTAATCAGTAAAAAACCCTCTCCCTCCCTCCCTCCCTCCCCCCTCGTAACCACAAAAGTATGTGTTCTTCTCAGTTTATACTATTTCTCAAGATCTTATAATAGTGGTCTTATACAATATTTGTCCTTTTGCCTCTGACTCATTTCGCTCAACATAATGCCTTCCAGGTTCCTCCATGTTATGAAATGTTTCACAGATTCGTCACTGGTCTTTATCGATCCGTAGTATTCCATTGTGTGAATATACCACACTTATTTACCCGTTCATCCGTTGATGGACACCTTGGTTGCTTCCAGCTTTTTGCTATTGTAAACAGACCTTCAATAAACATGGGTATGCATATATCTGTTTGTGTGAAGGCTCTTGTTTCTCTAGGGTATATTCTGAGGAGTGGGATTTCTGGGTTGTATGGTAGTTCTTTTTTTTTTATGGTAGTTCTACTTCTAACTGTTTAAGATAACGCCAGATAGATTTCCAAAGTGGTTGTACCATTTTACATTCCCACCAGCAGTGTATAAGAGTTCCAATCTCTCCGCAGCCTCTCCAACATTTATTATTTTGTGTTTTTTGGATTAATGCCAGCCTTGTTGGAGTGAGATGGAATCTCATTGTGTTTTAATTTACATTTCTCTAATGGCTAATGGTCGAGAACATTTTGTCATGTGTCTGTTAGCTGCCTGAATATCTTCTTTAGTGAAGTGTGTGTTCATTTCCTTTGCCCACTTCTTGATTGGGTTGTTTGTCTTTTTGTGGTTGAGTTTTGACAGAATCATGTAGATTTTAGAGATCAGGTGCTGGTTGGAGATGTCATAGCTGAAAATTCTTTCCCAGTCTGTAGGTGGTCTTTTTCCTCTTTTGGTGAAGTCTTTAGATGAGCATAGGTGTTTGATTTTTAGGAGCTTCCAGTTATCTGGTTTCTCTTCATCATTTTTGGTAATGTTTTGTATTCTGTTTACGCCTTGTATTAGGGCTCCTAGGGTTGTCCCAATTTTTTCTTCCATGATCTTTATCGTTTTAGTCTTTATGTTTAGGTCTTTGATCCACTTGGAGTTAGTTTTTGTGCATGGTGTGAGGTATGGGTCCTGTTTCATTTTTTTGCAAATGGATATCCAATTATGCCAGCACCATTTGTTAAAAAGACTATCTTTTCCCCAGTTAACTGACACTGGGCCTTTGTCAAATATCAGCTGCTTATATGTGGTTGGATTTATATCTGGGTTCTCAATTCTGTTCCACTGGTCTATGTGCCTGTTGTTGTACCAATACCAGGCTGTTTTGACTACTGTGGCTGTATAATAGGTTCTGAAATCAGGTAGAGTGAGGCCTCCCACTTTCTTCTTCTTTTTCAGTAATGCTTTGCTTATCTGAGGCTTCTTTCCCTTCCATATGAAGTTGGTGATTTGTTTCTCTATCACCTTAAAAAATGACATTGGAATTTGGATCGGAAGCATATCGTATGTATAGATGGCTTTTGGTAGAATAGACATTTTTACTATGTTAAGTCTTCCTATCCATGAGCAAGGTATGTTTTTCCACTTAAGTATGTCCTTTTTAATTTCTTGTAGTAGAGCTTTGTAGTTTTCTTTGTATAGGTCTTTTACTTCCTTGGTAAGATTTATTCCTAAGTATTTTACCTTCTTGGGGGCTACTGTGAATGGTATTGATTTGGTTATTTCCTCTTCGGTGTTCTTTTTGTTGATGTAGAGGAATCCAAGTGATTTTTCTATGTTTATCTTATAACCTGAGACTGCCAAACTCTTCTTTTAGTTTCAGTAGTTTTCTGGAGGTTTCCTTAGGGTTTTCTGTGTATAAGATCATGTCATCTGCAAATAGAGATAATTTTACTTCCTCCTTGCCAATCCGGATGCCCTTTGTTTCTTTGTCTAGCCTAATTGCCCTGGCTAGGACCTCTAGCACAATGTTGAATAAGAGCGGTGATAAAGGGCATCCTTGTGTGGTTCCCCTTCTCAAGGGAAATGCTTTCAGGTTCTCTCCATTTAGAATGATGTTGGCTGTTGGCTTTGCATAGATGCCCTTTATTATGTTGAGGAATTTTCCTTCAATTCCTATTTTGGTGAGAGTTTTTTTTTTATCATAAATGGGTGTTGGACTTTGTCAAATGCCTTTCTGCATCAATTGATAAGATCATGTGGTTTTTGTCTTTTGTTTTATTTATGTGGTGGATTACATGAATGGTTTTTCTGATATTAAACCAGGCTTGCATACCTGGTATAAATCCCACTTGATCGTGGTGAATTATTTTTTTGATATGTTTTTGAATTCTATTGGCTAGAATTTTGTTGAGGATTTTTGCATCTATGTTCATGAGGGATATAGGTCTGTAATTTTCTTTTTTTTGTAATGTCTTTACCTGGTTTTGGTAGATGGTGGTTTCATAGAATGAGTTGGGTAGTATTCCGTCATTTTCTATGCTTTGAAATACCTTTAGTAGTAGTGGTGTTAACTCTTCTCTGAAAGTTTGGTAGAACTCTGCAGTGAAGCCGTCCGGGCCAGGGCTTTTTTTTGTTGGGAGTTTTTTGATTACCATTTCAATCTCTTTTTTTTTTATGGGTCTATTTAGTTGTTCTACTTCTGAATGTGTTAGTTTAGGTAGGTAGTGTTTTTCCAGGAATTCATCCATTTCTTCTAGGTTTTCAAATTTGTTAGAGTACTATTTTTCGTAATAATCTGATATGATTCTTTTAATTTCAGTTGGGTCTGTTGTGATGTGGCCCTTCTCGTTTCTTATTCAGGTTATTTGTTTCCTTTCCCGTATTTCTTTGGTCAGTCTGGCCAATGGTTTATCAATTTTGTTAATTTTTTCAAAGAACCATCTTTTGGCTTTGTTAATTCTTTCAATTGTTTTTCTGTTCTCTAATTCATTTAGTTCAGCTCTAATTTTTATTATTTGTTTTCTTCTGGTGGCTGATGGATTCTTTTGTTGCTCACTTTCTGTTTGTTGAAGTTGTCGGGACAGTTCTCTGATTTTGCCTCTTTCTTCTTTTTGTATGTGTGCATTTATTGATATAAATTGGCCTTTGAGCACTGCTTTTGCTGTGTCCCAGAGGTTTTGATAGGAAGTATTTTCATTCTCATTGCATTCTATGAATTTCCTTATTCCCTCCTTAATGTCTTCTATAAACCAGTCTTTTTTCAGGAGGGTATTGTTCAGTTTCCAAGTATTTGATTTCTTTTCCCTAGTTTTTCTGTTATTGATTTCTAGTTTTATTGCCTAGTGGTCTGAGAAGATGCTTTGTAATATTTCAATGTTTTGGATTCTGCAAAGGTTTGTTTTATGACCTAATATGTGGTCTATTCTAGAGAATGTTCCATGTGCGCTAGAAAAAAAAGTATACTTTGCAGCAGTTGGGTGGAGAGATCTGTATAAGTCAATGAGGTCAAGTTGGTTGATTGTTGTAATTAGGTCTTCCGTGTCTCTATTGAGCTTCTTACTGGATGTCCTGTCCTTCTCCGAAAGTGGTGTGTTGAAGTCTCCTACTATAATTGTGGAGGTGTCTATCTCACTTTTCATTTCTGTTAAAATTTGATTTATGTATCTTGCAGCCCTGTCACTGGGTGCATAAATATTTAATATGGTTATGTCTTCCTGATCAATTGTCCCTTTTATCATTATGTAGTGTCCTTCTTTATCCTTTGTGGTGGATTTAAGTCTAAAGTCTATTTTGTCAGAAATTAATATTGCTACTCCTCTTCTTTTTTGCTTGTTGTTTGCTTGATATATTTTTTCCATCCTTTGAGTTTTAGTTTGTTTGTGTCTCTAAGTCTAAGGTGTGTCTCTTGTAGGCAGCATATAGACGGATCGTGTTTCTTTATCCAGTCCGAGACTCTCTGTCTCTTTATTGGTGCATTTAGTCCATTTACATTCAGCGTAATTATAGATAAATAAGTGTTTAGTGTTGTCATTTTGATGCCTTTTTATGTGTGTTGTTGACAATTTCATTTTTCCACATACTTTTTTGTGCTGAGACGTTTTTCTTAGTAAATTGTGAGATCCTCATTTTCATAGTGTTTGACTTTATGTTTGTTGAGTTGTTACGTTTTTCTTGGCTTTTATCTTGAGTTATGGAGTCGTTATACCTTTTTGTGGTTACCTTAATATTTACCCCTATTCTTCTAAGTAAAAAACCTAACTTGTAATGTTTTATATCGCCTTGGATCACTCTCCATATGGCAGTTCTATGCCACCTGTATTTAGTCCCTCTTTTTGATTATTGTGATCTTTTACATTTTGACTTCAGTGATTCCCTGTTATGAGCATTGTTTAAAATTAATCTTAATTTGTTTTTGTGATTTCCCTATTTGAGTTGATATCAGGATGTTCTTTTTTTGTGACCTCGTATTGTGCTGGTATCTGATATTATTGGCTTTCTGACCAAACAATATCCTTTAGTATTTCTTGTAGCTTTGGTTTGGTTTTTGCAAATTCTCTAAACTTGTGTTTATCTGTAAATATCTTAATTTCGCCTTCATATTTCAGAGAGAGTTTTGCTGGATATATGATCCTTGGCTGGCAGTTTTTCTCCTTCAGTGCTCTGTATATGTCCTCCCATTCCCTTCTTGCCTGCATGATTGCTGCTGAGTAGTCTGAACTTATTCTTATTGATTCTCCCTTGAAGGTGACCTTTCTTTTCTCCCTGGCTGCTTTTAAAATTTTCTCTTTATCTTTGGTTTTGGCAAGTTTGATGATAATATGTCTTGGTGTTTTTCTTTTTGGATCAATCTTAAATGGGGTTCGATGAGCATCTTGGATAGATATCCTTTTGTCTTTCATGATGTCAGGGAAGTTTTCTGTCAGCAGATCTTCAACTATTTTCTCTGTGTTTTCTGTCCTCCCTCCCTGTTCTGGGACTCCAATCACACACAAGTTATCCTTCTTGATAGAGTCCCCCATGATTCTTAGTGTTTCTTCATTTTTTTAAACTCTTTTATCTGATTTTTTTCAGCTATGTTGGTGTTAATTCCCTGGTCTTCCAGATTTCCCACTCTGCATTCGAATTGCTCGAGTCTGCTCCTCTGACTTCCTATTGTGTTGTCTAATTCTGTAATTTTATTGTTAATCTTTTGGATTTCTACATGCTGTCTCTCTATGGGTTCTTGCAACTTATTAATTTTTCCACTATGTTCTTGAATAATCTTTTTGAGTTCTTCAACTGTTTTATCAGTGTGTTCCTTGGCTTTTTCTGCAGTTTGCCTTATTTCGTTTCTGATGTCTTGAAGCATTGTGTAAATTAGTTTTTTTATATTCTGTACCTGATATTTCCAGGATTGTTTCTTCATTTGGGAAAGATTTTGATTCTTTTTTTTGGAGGGGTTGTAGAAGTTGTCATGGTCTGCTTCTTTATGTGGTTTGATATCGACTGCTGTCTCTGAGCCATCACTGGGAAACTTGCTTTTGCAGAAATTCCGCTAAAAAAAATGCAGTGAGATCCCTATCAGAACTGCGTTTGGATTATAACCGCCACCTTTTTCCCTGTAAGTATGAAAGTCCCAGATTTGGATCATATATGCTTGGCTGTAGCTGGTTCTGTGTTTTTAGTACAATTAGGGATGGATTTTTGGTCCCTGGGTTTTTTGTGGTTCCTTCTCTGAGGCCGGAAGAGTGGGTTAGGAAAAGACCAAAAGAAAAAAAAAGAGGGGGAAGCAAAGCCGCCACGGAGCCGGAGCTGTTCTCCCTCTGGCTCAGGAAATTCCAATGTTAATGAGGCCGACTGGGGAGGGTGGGGGAGGGATCAGAGAGATAGGAGAGTAGCACCTCGGAATATAGCCAGAGTTGTTTGTCTTGCTTGGAATGACTGTTATATCTGGGATTCCCGAGGGACATTTCGCCTATGTGTGTCGGCTGTGTGGAGATTGCCCCCGGGGGTCTGGCCCGCTGAAGCCACTGTCAGATCCTCCGCTGCCAGTCCAAAACCTAGCGTCAAGGTTCCCCTGCTGGGATGCAGCACTCCTGGCTCCAAAACCAGTCACTGCCTCCCGGGGACTTTTCCCACCAGCAGCGTCACCACGCCACCCGCGAGGACCAGCTGGGCCCCCTCCTGGGCTCAGTTCAGGGGGGTAGGGCTGTGCCCCTTGTTTGCGCTGTCACAAGATTTATGAGTTCAGCTCCCCTGGGCCCAGATCTAAGTCCGGCGCCACGGTTACCTGACTGGGACGCTGGCTCCAGGCTCCAAAAACAGTTGCTGCTTCCCCATATTTGTTTGTTTTCCATCTCTAAATCTGTGTTTGTTGTTCAGGGTTCGTAGATTGTTATGTATGTGATCGATTCACTTGATTTTCCGAGTCTTTGTTGCAAGAGGGATCCGGGGTAGCATCTACCTAGTCCGCCATCTTGGCCCCGCCTCCCCATTTCATTTATATTTACAATTCTACTGGTATAATTTTTTAAACTCTATGATGTCAGAAAATATGCTTTATTTAATTGAAATTATCTGAAATTAGTTGAGTCTTATTTTATGGCCTAGCATATAGTCAAATTTTTGATAAACATTTCATGAACATCTGAAAATTATAAGTGTTGTGTAGTTAAGTACAGTGTTCTAGTTAGTTCAACTTGGTTGAGTTCATTAATCACATAATTTAAATATTCTATAAGTTTATTTTATTTTTGCTTTGTATATAATTACTGAGCTATTTAAATCTCCAAAATGCCTATGGATTTTTTTTATTGTCTTTGTAGTACTGTGAATTTCTAATTTCCAAGACTTTGACATCGTGCATACCAATTTGGAATTGTTCAATCTTCTTGATGAATATAACTTTTTGTCATCATGAAAAATATCTATACTGATTTATATTAATATAGCTGAACCGGCTTTTAAAAATATTTTATCACATTTTTGGTAAAAATATACATAGCAAAACACACTTCCATTTAAAATTTTTCTATAGATAATATTCAGCTACCTTGTTACATTCTTCACATCGTGTCAACATTGTCATTATGTCCATTCTAGTTGTTTCACTCTCATTAACTTAATTCCACTGCCTCACAAACTTCTAATGACAATCCTACTGAAACATAGACACAGATAAATTTTAAATAATGTGACTTCACAATAAAATACCTTATATTATGTTTTAGAGGTCACCAAGTAATAGCAAGCAGAAACAATAACTGCTGAATAAACTCATAAAACTAAAGAATTTGAAAGAATTCACACAAACTATACTGAAGAATGTTTAATAGTTTGATGAAATAAACTTTTCCCAGTATATTTAAGTACAGATATAAGACTATTGAACAGCAAGAATATTTTTTAAAAATGGGACTAATTGAAATTAAAGTAAAAATTGAGGTAAAAATTAAATATATACGCTACATAGATGATTGACATATTTGTTAATAAATAAAATCAGAAACTATGAGTACATAATGATATTAAGTTATTAATGAGTAAGTTGAAAGTTTTATGAAGATTGATATATCCAACGTATTCAAAGTACCTTCCCACAAAATGCTTATTAATTACAAATATAAAACATTACTTTTATGGTGGAGAAGTCTGTCAATCACCACTTTATGCAAGAGATAAGACTCAATGAAAAAATAGGATCACTTCTGTGATTCTGGTGCCAAAAAGTAAATTAATGGAATCTAATCAGGTGAAAACCTCAGAAAAACACAAATCAAGGGACATTATATAGGCTTACCAAAAAGTAATCTCCAACATGCAAGGAAGTTAAGGAAAGACTGAAAAACCATTCTGTATTAAATGAAATTAAAGAGTCATGCTAATCAAATGAAAACATAACTCTGAGCTATTTATACCTCTATAAACTTGTAAAAATTGAATGGGATTGGGATATTGGACGTTATTAATATATCAGTGTTAGTGTGCTACTGTTCTAATATTTATTGAGAACGGATTCATGTTATTATATAGTAGATATTTTCTTTTTTTGTAAGGAATGCATACTGTAGTGTTGAGCAGGAGGTAGGGCATCAAATGATTCAGGAAAAAACAAAAAAAATTTCCTGCTCTGTATTTGTAACTTTTAAGTTTAAGTTTAAGATGGTTTCAGAATAGAAATAATAATTAATGGGAGCCATTTAATTTTTTTTATTTAAATACTCCTTCTCAAGCCTTAGGGTGGGCCACAATCAAGTTAGTGGAATCTTAATATATTGACTAATGAAGGCAAGAGAAAAGTTCCTGTTTGAGATAAGGTCTCTGACCAGTAGAACGACTCATACAGCCCCAAAACCCAAAAAGAGAAACTGGTTGCTGTTGAGTAGATTCCGACTCATAGTGACCCTATAGGGCAGAGTACAACTGCCCCATAGTGTTTCCAGGAGCGACTGGTGGATTTGAACCACCGACCTTTTGGCTAGCAGCCAAGCTCTTAACCACTGCGCCTCCAGGGCTCCCAGATAGCTCTGGGGGAGTGGAATATCAAAATCTTGTTGGCATCCCATATAGAGTTTAAATTGTTTCTAGTTATCTTTTGGGAGAGTGTTCCCTTGCTTTGTATTTAAATCAATACACAGCTTTGTGGCTTTTTTTTCCTTGATGTAAGTGGTAGCTCCTGTACACCAGTTTCCACAGATTTCTTTTTCTGTCTTCCCTTTATTTCAATTAATTTCCCTGAGTCTTTTATGAGCAAATTGATAGAAGTGTGGCTTTTGTTAGTGCACAATTGTAAACATAGTCATTCTTTGCTACGAAGAGTGGGTTGCTTTAACCTGAGACCTTTCCTAAAATGCCCTTCTCTTAGAGCATCATTTTCATTTAAGTTTAAATATTTAAGGAAAAAATCAGAAAACCTCTATTTGGTAACCAGAAAGGGCATTGTAATTGAATTTTCTATAATATCTAGGTTCTGTGATTTTTGTAGTGTATGTGATATTGGGAGATATTCACAGATACATATACTTTCCAAATCTCCCCTCTGCTTTGAATCCTTCCCACGAAAAGCATTGGAATTAAATTTCTTATGCAAATAATGGAATGTTTTCTAATATTATAAATGCAATAATATTCAACATCTATTATTTGACTTTTGTTTATAGCATACGTCCTTAAAGGAGAAGGGAAATCAATAAATCCTGCATACGGTAAGTCACCTAGATCATAGGTGAAGGTAGTTCTACAAGTACAATAGTTATAACCATTGGCATCTGGATCATCATACATGCTCTGTGTAGATGCAGTATTCAAAGCTGCCTGATTATATAGGGACTGATATAAACTGTAGCATTATAGGCTTTTTACTATATGTAACTATGATCATTCAGCAGATTTTGAAAAGTAAAAATAGCTTCTGTTTTGCAGGTTTTTAAGAAAGCAGCATATAGACTTGTCACCTAGACACATGATGTTAGCAAAAATTGTTTGACTGACTCAGAGAGTTTCCCTTCCCACTGAGTTAGAGCAAAACTGGGGTTAAAGAAATGGCAGTGCAGATATACATATTTGATAATAAACACTCATGATCACTCAGCTTCTCATCCTTTCAGTAGTCAAGGAGTAGAAGAAAAATTGCTACTATTCTTGTGTTCTGGTTTTGAGATTTACACAAATCAATACTTAGGAATTTTTCTTCAATATTTCTCTTGCTGTCACTCTCTCTCTTTTCCAGAGCAAAATGAAGAGAGAAGGGAGCATTACCTATAAAATATTGGGAAAAAAAGCCACTTGGAAATAGGAGCACTGTACTGTTTTTTTTCTCCAATAGCTATCATTTAAAACACAAAGCAAAATTCTTATAAGAAAATAGATGTGTTTATTGCATTGAGTAGAGAGTGAGAAAAGTGAAATTCAGGGAAAGCTAATAAAATTCTTATATGCAGGAATAGATGAAATTATTTTTATTCATGTGAAAAGCATACATTAATAACCCATGGAATGATTTTAAAATGAATAACGAAAGCATTTTGCAAATGTATTTATTTAAATGCCATATGAAACTTGTAAATTAACTTTGACATTAAACATAGATGAATGCTTGGATACCACCTCAATATCTTCCTTCAAATAAAGAGAAAAGCTTTCTTTTCTGTCCTAGACATCTATAGAAGGCCATCATCTACGGAACATAATGTATCCAGTCAGCAATTTAGGCCTATTCGTCTGTAGAGAAAAGTCTTATTTATGGATTTAAGAACAACGACATTGAGTGCCAAAAACAATATAGTTAGCATCATAAGTGACTATTGACTACCACTTCTATACTAGTCTTTGAATAACAAAATGATTTTATTAAATTACTTCTAGTTATTAAAACACCTAGATATTAAAATCATCCTCATATTTATACTAAAAAGACAAAATTATTTATTGTGGGCAGCTTAAACAGGGAAAAAAATATTACTTAAGAATTTAAAAATTACCTGAATCCAAGGCAAAGATCAAGTCAGAAAATAATTGATTTTGATTTGTTTTATTTTTCCTGTAGCTACAGTTTTTCTCCCAATTTATTTAGAATTTTGAAATTACTAACTGTATCTTGAAGATATTTCAAAATGTTAAGTTTAAATGATTATGAGAAGACTAATGATTTGGAACCGGAAAAATACTAATTAGAGAAAATAAGTCAAAGGAACAATGGATCAGTACTGCATTGGAACTAAAGAATTAATGGCATATATTGGAGAAATTCAACTGTAGTTAAGGAAAATATGTAAATACCAATATTTCTATAAGTTTCATCAATTTTTAAAAAATTCATAAAATAAAAATTGTTGAACATACATTGTAAATTGACATTGGAAAAGCTGCCTAGATTTTATAAGGCTTTTTTTTTTGCAGTAATTTATTAAACACACACAGAAGATACATAGAGAATGCTTTGGTTGACCTACCCTATAATTTTAGGTATCATCTGCCTTGTTAAACTGCAGCAAATATTTGCACTTGTTTACATTTCTGGATATCAGATTTTTTTCCTGATGTAGCTTTAAAAAATTGTTTTTTCTGCTTTTGGAGTTGTTTCCTAATTTCAGTTTAATAGGTCTCAAAACTGAAATGAAGAACCAGTCAAGAGAGATAGAATTCATTCTCTTGGGACTCACAGATGACCCACAGTTACAAATTGTGATTTTTATATTTCTCTTTCTCAACTGTATTTTGAGTGTGATGGCGAACTTATCCATCATCCTCCTCACCCTACTGCATCCTCACCTCAAGACTCTATTGTATTTCTTCCTACAAAATTTCTCCTTCTTAGAAATCTTATTGACGACAATCTCTATTCCTAGATTCTTGACAACCATTGTGACTAAAAACAAAATCATTTCCTACAATGGTTGTGCATCTCAATTATTCTTTTTTTTTTTTCTTAGGAGTTACAGAGTTCTACCTTCTGGCTGCCATGTCCTATGACCGCTATGCAGCCATCTGCAAACCCCTGCATTACTCAATCATTTTGAGAAGCAAAGTGTGCTACCAACTTCTACTCAGGTCATGGACAGCTGGCTTTCTGATTACCTTTCCACCGTTTGTCTTGGGACTAAAGCTGGAATTCTGTGCTTCCAAAGTAATTGATCATTTCCTGTGTGACACTTCTCCTATCCTGCAGATTTCTTGTACAGACACTCACTTCCTAGAAATGATTTCATTTGTTTCAGCAGTTATAACACTAGTGGTCACACTACTCTTAGTAATTTTTTCCTATACATATATAATCAAGACCATTCTAAAAATTCCCTCTGCTCGGAAAAGAACAAAAGCTTTTTCCACTTGTTCTTCCCACATTATTGTAGTTTCCCTTACTTATGGTAGCTGTGTCTCCATTTACATGAAGCCATCAGCAAAAGAAAGGGTGACTTTATCCAAGGGTGTAGCTGTTATCTATACCTCAGTTGCACCTTTACTCAATCCCTTCATTTGCAGTCTTAAGAACAAGCAAATGAAACAAGCTTTCAAGGATACACTCAAAAAGGTTTTCATTTTTTCAAAAAATAAGGAAAAAAACTAAAATCTTGACAGAAACAGTGAATATATTTTTTGTTCCTTTTTTCATGTTTACTTAATTTGTCCTTTCAGTAAGTTAAACTTCTTATAGCATTTAAACAAGTCTTTCAGCACAATACATTTTCCTCCTTCATCTTTAATAGTTCTTGCAGTGTTAATATTAAGAGTTCCAACTTCAAATTTTCACAAATTTTAACTTTCTTTTAATCCCAAAGACATGCAACTTCAGGGTCGTGAAAAAAAATTACTTATGTATTAATTTCTCTTGTACAAATTTGCCTGGATGAGTGTAATTAGTTTATATGCACTTATTATAGGTATACCTTGTCTTATATACTACACTAGTTATAATTTTTGTCTTCTTTAGAATGATACAGCTTGCTATGGAGAGACAAAGAAACAGCTATCAAACAGTATGATTTCTCTTACAGTAAAGCTTTACACAAAATTGTGTTCTTATAGTAATGAAGGTTTAATTATTTCAGTGTATCAGAAATGGAGCTCAAAAAAGGGTAATTCTTATGACAGTTGTGATATATAGGAAAAAAAGAGTAAAATGGTGTTATAGGCATGTGTATAACAACATGCACAATGTTTGAGGCACTAGTCCCTAGTTCAAGTGTCACTAGCTTGATAATGGGAATGTAGGCTTTTAAGCCAGTCAGCCAGATATAAACCCAGGATAACATGTAAGCCTGGTCAAATTTTAAAACTCTGTTGCTAAGTTTCTCCATTTATGAAATAGACAGAATAATAGTCCTTACTTGTTTATTTTGAGAATGCAATGAAGCAGTATGTATAAAGGAATTTTAGATCAGAACTTGGCCCACAGTGAGTTATCAACAAGGGTTAGCTCCCCTGGGAGGGAAAGCTTGTCTCACTCGGGGTAGTATGTAATAAGGGAAGAAAAAGAGGCAGCTTCAAATCATAAAAAGCTTTTATGACCTAAAATGTATTAGGACTTAATCTGATTGGTCTATAAACCTGAAAATTTAGTGTGAATACATTACCGAGATAAAAATTCCATCTGTCTGTACATAAAATAACTTTTTAAATCACATGGAATTGTTTAGAAACATGGACCGGAGATGATTCTGAGGCTGATTTTTCACAATGCGATCAGATTTTTATATTATAAAGATTGATCTGTTAAATGTGCTGAGAATGGTTTTTTAGATGTTTGGAGTTAGGAAGACAGGGGAGAGGATCAACACTTTAAGCTAAATGAGATATTTTAAAGGTTAAAAACACAATAGTGACAGTGGCTTGGAAGCTCAGGGAGCAGACTCCACAGATGTTTAGGGGAATGAACTGAGGTTAAACTGTTGAACATTTTCATGTCCGGGATAAGCGAAAGAAAGTTATTTTAAAAAAAGGAAAAAGAAAAGACTCTTTTTGGGCTCTCCCTTCTGTCCACTCTGTGCACAAGCACGGAAATGTCTGTCTTTTAAAAAAAAGAAGCTTTCTTAGTATCTGTCAGATCAAAAAAAATCACCTATAAAACATATGGGGTTCTATATTGGATATAATTTTTCATCAGAGACATATAAGTGAAGAATTTACTGGGGTGATTGATGGCTGCTGCAGATTAAATTGCACCCCCCTACCCAAAATGTGTGTCAACTTGGCTAGGCCATGATTGCTAGTAGCATATGATTGCCCACCATTTTGTCATCTGATGTAATTTTCCTATGTGTAGTAAATCCTGCCACTATGAAGTTAATGAGGCGGGATTAGAAGCAGTTACATAAATGAGGTGGGCTCAATCTACAGGATTAGATAATATGTTGAGTCAATCTCTTTGGAAATATAAAAAGAGAAGCAAGCAGAGAGACAGGGGGACCTCATACCTCCAAGAAAAACCACCAAGAACATAGCACATCATTTGGGCCTGAGATCCCTAAACTGAGAAGCTCCTCGACCAAGGGAAAATTGAAAAAGACCTTCCTGCAGAGCCGACAGAGAAAGAAAGCCTCCCCTGAAGCTGGCATCGTGAATTAGGACTTCTAGACCCCTAGGCTGTGAGAGAATAAATTTCTCTTTGTTAAAGCATCCACATGTGGTATTTCTGTTATAGCAGTGCTAGATAACTAAGACAATGGCATGTCTATTATTTATGTGGCCTCGAATAGAAATCATTTAGTTTTTATTTGTGTTCAAATTTGTTTTACAATCTTTCAAAGCAACAATTTTTAGTCATTTACTTTTCCTTGGCAGAAAGAAGAGAGTTAGTTCATGTGATTATATTCATCGGCCTAAGAACTTTCACTCACGCAGTTTGTTTTTCAATATACTTTTTAAAAATTACTCGAGCCTTATCAGATAAATTATGGTCAAATATTTTTTTCCATTCTATCCATTACATTTTCATTTTCTTGGTAGTGTCATTTAATGCACAAAACTTTTCATGAAATGGAGAAAAGAATACTTACTTTTAATGTACAAATATGTAATTTGTATGACAATTTTTTTACAAAGAATGAGCAGGATCAAGATACACTGAACATTATTGAAATTAAGACATTATTCATCTGAATTAGTTGGTTTTACATTAAGATGCTAACTGTAATCTACAAGAAATCATTAAGAAAATAACTTGAAAGATATGCTGTAAAAGACACAATAAATAAATTTAAAGGTACACTAGGATGTACCAATTTAACACAACAGAAGCCAGCAATCCAGGAATAGACTAATAAAAAAGACATAAGTATATTTAAAAAAGGAAGACATAAGTCCTACTTTATCAGTAATTAAATTTAAACAGTGAAACAACTCAATTGAAAGGCAGAGATTGGAAACATAGTCTAAAAAGAGAACATAACACAAATATGTCTGTCTATTTTTTTTTTTTATTATTATAGGCACTCTTTAGATTAAAAGACACAAATAGATTGAAAATAGGATTTAAAAGATAGGCCATGTATTCCGGATTGAAAGTGTCTCCGAAATATATATGTTGAAGTGCTAAAAATCGTACCTGGAAGTTGTGACCTTGTTTGGGAAAATAGCACACTATTCTTGGAAGATAAAAGAAAAACCTTCGCCATCCTGTTGATTATAACTCATAGTGACCATATAGGATAGAGGAGAACCACCCCATAGGGTTTCCAAAGAGCAGCTGATGATATTGTCACTTAAGCCATACCAGAGTAGGATAAGTCCTATTCCATTCTGAGTGGTACCTTAAAAGGAGATAACAGAGAGGGAGCTGGAAAGAAACACACAGAGTAAGACAGATGCCAGGTGATGGTGGAGGCAAACACATCTATAAGCATCCATAAGCATGCCAAGAATTGCAAAGGGCTACAAGAAGCTACAAGGAGCCCTGACGGTGCAGTAGCTAATAGCTCAGCTCCTAACCAAAAGGTCAGCAGTTGGAATCCACCAGCTGCTCTTTGAAAACCCCATGAGAAAGTTCCGCTCTATCCCATAGGGTTGCTATGAGTTGGAATTGACCCAACGGCAACAGTTTCTTTTTTTAGCTGCAAGAAGCTGAGACAGGAAGGACCTTTCCGTAAAACAAACAGAGAGAGAGTTCATAGACCCATTAATGAATTTGGGCCTCTAGCCTTCAGAACTGAGACAATAAATTCTGTTCTTCAAAACCATTTACTTTGTAGTATTTTGTTATGGCAGCACTAGGAATCTAACATGCCAAGTGAGCAGTAGCCAAAAAAAAAGAGCTGGGTTGCCTATAATAACACTTGATGTATTAGACTTTAAGACAAAAAAGTTACAGGATACAAATAATATTTTACAATTATAAAGGGTCAATCTATTTGGCAGAATAAACAATTATAAACATGTATTCACCTAGCATTTCACAATAATAGAGACTTCAATAACTCATTTTCAATAATGGACATAAAACTAGGCAGTATACATGGGACATACTCCAGAGTGACCATATACCAGACTATAAAACAAACACACACAAAAACCTAAATAATATAAAATAATTGAAATAATACAAAATATGTTCTTTGACCAAAATACAACTAAATTAGAAATCAACAATAGAAGAAAATATAAGAAAATCACAAATATATGTAAATTAAACAGTACACTCCTAAATAACAAATGAGCCAAAGAATAAATCACAAGGAGAGTTTAAAAATAATATTTTTAGATAAAAGGAAGTGAAAAACAGCATGCTAAAACATACGGATTGCAGCTTTAGAATCGTTTATAGAGAAATTAATAGCTCCAAGTGCCTATGTTAAATCAATAAGCAAATGTTTTACCTTTGGAAACAAGAAAAAGAAGAGTAAAATGGCACAAAACAAACAAAAAAAGAGAGTACATATTATATGATTTTATTCACATGAAATTCTAGTAAATGAAAACTAATTGTAGATCTATTGTTGCCTGTATAAATATAGATGTAGGTGTTAATATTGATGTAGACATATATATAAATATTTGACTTAGTAACTATATATATATATTTTGTGACACCAAAACGTTCACGAATGAGAGGACAATACAAGAGTCTCAAATCTTTGATTAAAATATATTTATTGAGTATAAATTATGTCACCTTCACCAGACACTAGAGATATAAATATAAAACAACCAAGGCCTGTTTCTTCCAGATTAGGTAGTAATTTAACAGAAACAAGTTTATGTACAAATAATTTCAGTAGAGTAAGCTAAGAGGACAAAGTTTTGGGAGAGCAAAGAGGAGATAGCACCTAATCTTGGCTTTACACAAAGGGAAGATTTCAAGGATTTTATTGAATTTAGACCAAACCTTAAAGAAAAGTATGCGTGTATATGGGTGTGTATTTGTGTGTATGTGTGCACGTCTGAAAATGCCTAGTGTTTACAGGAATAAATGAAAGATTTGATGATGTTAGCGCAAATGTTGCACAGGGCCTAGGTTCTGGGTTGCACAGGGTTAGTTTAAGAACAACAAAAAGGAGAAAACTGATCTCCCAGCACTTGTCCAAAATAATTTTCTACAATAATGGAAATGTTCTATAATCTGTGCTGCCTGATACATTAGCCACTAGACACATGTGGCTACTGATCATTTTAGATACGGCTAGTGTGACTAAGGAACTGAATTGCTATTTTATTTCATTCATATTTAAATTTAAATAACCACAAAAGTAACTTACTCCTGAGCAAGGCCGATACTTGGTTATTAGCTCAAATTCAAATAATATTACTGTTTTAAAGATGAAGCACAGGACATTCTGGAAACATGTAAGAGTTTGAGAGAATCCAAGAAGACTTCTCCAAGAGAGTGCAATTAAAGTACAAATGAATTGAGGTACCAGAGAAACCACCTTTAGCAGACAGAAGAACACATGTAAATGTCCTGAAGGAGAAGAGAAAGTGTCAGATTGTTAAAGAAACAAACAACGAAGAACGAGTATCTCAAAATGACAAAAGCGAGGGACAGGCATATGGATAGGTAGACTCAACATTGTGAAAATATCAATTCTACCCAAAGCAATTCACAAATACAAAGCAATTCTCATCCAAATACCAACAGCATTCTTCAAAGAGACGGAAAAACTAATCATTAACTTCATACAGAAATGAAAGAGGCCCCACATAAGTAAAGTACTATTGAAGAAGAATTCACTAGGAAGACCACTACCTGGCCTCAGAATCTACTGTACGGCTACGGTAGTCAGAACAGCCTAGTACTGGTACAATGACAGCTACATTGACCGGTGGAACAGAATTGAGAACCCAGGTGTAAATCCATCCACCTACAATCACCTGATCTTGGAAAAGGGCCCAAAGTCCATCAAATGTGGAAAAGACAGTCTTTTTAACAAATTCTGCTGGCAAAACTGGATGTCCCTCTGCAAAAAAATGAAACAGGGCCCATACCTCACACCATACACAAAAACTAATTAAAAATGGATTAAACACCTAAATATAAAATAAAAAACCACAAAGATCATAGGAGAAAAATAGGATCAAGGCTAGAGGCCCTAATACATGTCATTAACAGGATAAAAACCATAACTAACAAGATACAAACTCTAGAATATAAGTTAGATTACTGGAATCTTCTAAAAATTAAACACTCATGCTCATCAAAAGACTTCACCAAAAGAATAAAAAAAGAACTTAGACTTGGAAAAATCTCTGCCTATGACAAATTCAACAGAAGTCTAATCTCTAAAATCTACAGGAAAATCCAATACCTCTACAACAAAAAGACAAATAATCCAATTAAAAAACGGACAAAGGAAATTAACAGACACTTCACCAAAGAAGGCACTCAAGTGACTAACAGACACATGAGGAAATGACCGTGATCACCAGCCAATAGAGAATTGGAAATTGATACTACAATGAGATATCATTTCACCCCAACATTACTGCCGTAAAAAATAAATAAATAACAATGTTGAAGAATTTGTGGGGAGACAGGAACTCTTATGCACTACTGGTGGGAATGCAAAATGGTTAGACCATTTTGGAAAACGATATGGCACTTCTTTAGAAAGCTAGAAAGAGAATACCATAACATCCAGCAATCCCACTCCTAGAAATATATCTTAGAGAAATAAGAGCTGTCACATGAATAGACAAATGCATACCCATGTTCACTGCAGCATTTTTCACAATAGCAAAACGTTTGCTCATAAAATACTCTAGGGGATTAAATGAAATAAAAGGAAAAAAGAAAAAGAAATCTGTGGAGACTGGTGTTCCTGTCTACCAATTACGTACAAAAAAAAAAAAAGGAGAGAGAATTGTCAATTCCTTTAAGTACAAAACTGAGGGGACATTCTCCCAAAAGATAACCAGAAATGATTTAAACTCTGTATGTCAAGAGCATTCTGGTATTCCACTCCCATGGGTCATAAATTGTTTAGAAATTTATCTATGTCTATATCTGAATTGTAATAAGAGAATTGTCCTTCACAGTTGCTCAGTAACTGGCTGCTCATCACTCGGACCCTATGTTAAATACATTTTGACATGGTGATATTTAAGTTACGTGGTGGTATGCAATCTACTCTCAACTCCCATGGGGCTATTGAGGTCAGATGTATAACTCGAAAAGGAACTTTTGTCTCCGTTAGGCAATATATTAAGATTCTGTTACCTTGGTTGTTTCCCATCCCAATACTTGAGAAAAAAATATGTTGTTGTTAGTTGCCATCGTCACTATGAGTCAGAATTGACTCGATGGCAATGGTTTTTTTTTTTTTTTAATAGTGATACCATGTACAAGAGGGCGAGAAGCTGCCCGGTCCTGTGCCATCCTCACAATCATTGCCATGTTTGAGCTCATTGTTGTAGTCACTGTGTCAATCCATGTCTTTGAGGGTCTTCCTCTTTTTCACTGACCCTTTACTTTATCAAGCATAATGTCCTTCACCAGGGACTGATCCCTCCTGATAACATATCCAAAGCACGTGAAAGAAAGTCTCGGCACCCTTGCTTCAAAAAAGTATTCTGGCTGTACTTCTTCCAAGATAGATTTGTTCATTCTTCTGGCAGTCACTGGCATATTCAATATTCTTCACCAACACCTAATTCATTGTCCAGCTTTCACATTCATATGAGGTCATTGAAAATACCATAGCTTTGGTCAGGCACACCTTGGTCTTCAAAGTAACATCTTTGCTTCTTAACACTTTAAGGAGGTCTTTTGTAGCAGATTTGCCCAGAGCAATACTGTTAAACATATAATATGAGATATTTCATTCTGAGATCATATTGTTCAGAAATTTATCTATGTCTATATCTGAATTGTAATAAGAGAATTGTCCTTCACAGTTGCTCAGTAACTGGCTGCTCATCACTCGGACTCTATATTAACTCAATTTTGAGATGGTGATATTTAAGTTACATGGTGGTGTGCAATTTACTTCCAAATATATGTAAGTGTGGGGATGAGAATAGAGATTTTAAGAAAAGCTCTTTTATTTCCCTTCCACAAACATCTATGGTCAAGGGAAGTCATGGTCCTCATTTATCTTTGATGTAGCTTTTTCTTACTGGATTTTTTAAGAAAATAATTTTCCTGGTCCCAGCTTGATATCTCTGCATGTGCATAACTAACCACTGTGCATGGGACTTAATTTTGCTTCCTTTCCACATTGTGTGAGTAAAGTCGAATACCTATATCAACACCTTTTTTGTGTCTGTTACCTGTATTGACCTTTTTCAGAACTCATTCACAATATCTTTCTAGATAGTGCAGATTTCTCTTACTTTTCCAGTAGCTCAATCATTCATCTTACACTATATATATATATATATATATATATATATATATATATAACCAAATCAAACCAGTTGCCCGTGAGTCAATTCCAACTCATAGTGACCCTATAGAACAGAGTTGAATTGCCCCATAGTGTTTCTAAGGCTCTAAATCTTTGTGGAAGCAGATTGCCACACCTTTCTCCTGTGGAATAGGCTGGTGAGTTCAAATTGCTTACCTTTTGATTAGCATCAGGGCACTTAACCACTGTGCCACCAGAACTCATATATAGGTGTGTATATATATATATAAACCCAGCAGAGCTCATATATACATATATTTATGTACACACACACATACATATAAAAAATATATATATATATACCCACACAAAAATAGAAGTATATTTTTTATTTCTTTCATCAATTTGAGGCTTTTTGTGCCAGAGATATATTTTTCAAATTACCTGCTGTCCCAGCTATCTAGTGCTGCTGTAACAGAAGTACCACAAGTGGATGGATGGCTTTAACATAGAGAAATTTTTTCTCTCACAGCATAAAAAAAAAACAGCATAGCAGGCTAGAATTCCGAATTCAGGGTGCTAGCTCCAGGAGAAGGCCTTCTCCCTCTGTTGGCTCTGGGGGAAAGTCCTTGTCATCAATATTTCCCAGTCAAGAGATCCTAAGCACAGGGAACCCCGGTCCAAAGGATACTCTATTCTCCTGACTCTTGTTTCTTGGTGGTATGATGTCCGCCTGTCTCTCTGCTTGCTTCTCTCTTTTATATCTCAAAAGAAGTTGACTTAAAACACAACCCAGTCTTGTAGATTGAGTCCTTCCTCATTAACATAACTGCCACTAATGCTACCTCATTAACATCATAGAGGTAGGGTTTACAGTGTGTAGGAAAATCACATCACTCGACAAAATAGTGGACCATCACACAATACTGGCAATCATGGTCTAGCCAAGTTGACACACATTTTTGGTGGACACAATTCAACCCATAACATCTGTCGCATTTTAAGAAGTGAGAGACACTTCTCCTTCCTTAAGTTTTTAAGTCTAGATATTTTATTAAAAATATTATTTACTAGATGGTGCCCGGCCAAAACCGATGACTGCCCTGACAGGGAGCACAACAGAGAACCCCTGAGGGAGCAGGAGAACAGTGGGATGCAGACCCCAAATTCTCATAAAAAGACCAGGTTTGAGAGGAGGGCCTAGATGGAGGACTAGGTAGACGCTACCTCGGATCCCTCTTGCAACAAAGACTCAGAAAAACAAGTGAATTGATCACATACATAACAATCTACAATCCCTGAACAACAAACACAGATTTAGAGACGGAGAACGAACAAATACGGGGAAGCGGCGACTGTTTTCGGAGCCTGGAGCCAGCGTCCCAGTCAGGTAACCTTGGTGCCGGGCTTAGGTCTGGACCCAGGAGAGATGAACACAAAATCTGGTGATGGCGCAAACAAGGGGCCCAGCCCTACCCCCCTGAATTGACCCCGGGAGGGGGCCCAGCCGGTCCGCATGGGCGGTGTGGCAACGCGGCTGGTGGGAGAAGTCCCCGGGAGGCAGTGACTGGTTTTGGAGCCGAGAGTGCAGCGTCCCAGCAGGGGAGCCTGGGCGCCAGGCTTTTGACTGGGCGCTGTCACAGCACAAGCACGGGGCACAGGCTTACTCCCCTGAACTAACCCCGGGAGGGGGCTCAGCCAGTCCGCGGGGGAGGTGTGGCGACGGGGCTGGCCGGATGAGAAGTCCCCGGGAGGCAACGACTGATTTTGGAGCCAGGAGTGCAGCGTCCCAGCAGGGGAACCTTGATGCTAGGCTTTGGACTGGCAGCGGGGGACCTGACCCCAGCTTTAGCGGGCCAGACCCTCGGGGGCAATCTCCACACAGCCAGCACACATAGGCGACACGCCCCTCAAGAATCTCAGATAAAATAGTCATTCCAAGCAAGATAAGCAACTCTGGCTATATTCTGGGGTGCTACTCTCCTGTTTCTCTGAACCCTCCCCCATCCTTCCCAGGCGGCTTCATTAACATTGGAATTTCCTGAGCCAGAGGGAGAACAGCTCTGGCTCCGCGGCGGCTTTGCTTTTCCCTTTTTTTTTTTTTTTTGGTCTTTTCCTAACCCATTCTTCCGGCCTGAGAGAAGGAATCACAAAAAACCCAGGGACCAAAAATCCATCCCTAATTGGACTAAAAACACAGAACCAGCTACAGCCAAGCATATATGATCCAAATCTCGGACTTTCATCCTTACAGGGAACAAGGTGGCAGTTATAATCCAAAGGCAGTTCCGATAGGGATCTGACTGCATTTTCTTTTAGCGGATTTTCTGGAAAAACAAGTTTCCCAGGCCTGATATCTCTGCTTATTCAACAGAGCCCTAACTGACCCACAACAAGGGAACTGAGGGCTGAAGCTCCCCCCAGACCACCTAGCCTCTTGCCTTAGGGGTCTAAGGAGGGTGACACCTACCAATCCGTAGAGGTACTTGCATTGGGGGCCTAAGGTACAGCTGCAGTGCCCTCCCACCAAGGTGCTATAGGAATAGAGACACACCTACCTCACTGACACTTGGGGGAAGCCTGTCAGCATCCTGCCCCCCCCGGATGGTGAACCCCAGCTGCTAACAGAATCTGGTGCACACAACTATCGCCACTACTTCTAGAGGTGGATAGGTGTTAGGGTGCAGCACACACTTGATGACCCAAAATCAGATTCTACGCAAGAATAGTGAATAGACTCAGGCATATATATCTGGCAACAGCCCAAACCAGCTGGTAATACGTCATAAGAAAGTCAAGGGCTACAACAAACAAGACAGCACAATCTAGTAGCCCATCCACGTATATTGAAAGAAAACAAAACAAGATAAGACTCAGTGAGCAATTATAGAATAAACCACTACCAAATCTATTTTTTTTAATATCTTAGTGATGGCTCGGAGACAGCACTCAATATCAAACCACATAAAGAAGCAGACCATGACAGCTTCTACAACCCCTCCAAAAAAAAGAATCAAAATCTTTCCCAAATGAAGAAACAATCCTGGAAATATCAGGTACAGAATATAAAAAAACTAAATTACACAATGCTTCAAGACATCAGAAACGAAATAAGGCAAACTGCAGAAAAAGCCAAGGAACACACTGATAAAACAGTTGAAGAACTCACTATGTTCTTATAGTGGAAAAATTCATAAGCTGCAAGAATCCGTAGAGAGACAGCATGTAGAAATCCAAAAGATTAACAATGAAATTACGGAATTAGACAACACAATAGGAAGTCAGAGGAGCAGACTCGAGCAATTTGAATGCAGAGTGGGAAATCTGGAAGACCAGGGAATTAACACCAACATAGCTGAAAAAAATCAGATAAAGGAATTAAAAAAAATGAAGAAACACTAAGAATCATGGGGGACTCTATCAAGAAGGATAACTTGTGTGTGATTGGAGTCCCAGAACAGGGAGGGAGGACAGAAAACACAGAGAAAATAGTTGAAGATCTGCTGACAGAAAACTTCCCTGACATCATGAAAGACGAAAGGATATCTATGCAAGATGCTCATTGAACCCCATTTAAGATTGATCCAAAAAGAAAAGCACCAAGACATATTATCATCAAACTTGCCAAAACCAAAGATAAAGAGAAAATTTTAAAAGCAGCCGGGGAGAAAAGAAAGGTCACCTTCAAGGGAGAATCAATAAGAATAAGTTCAGACTACTCAGCAGAAACCATGCAGGCAAGAAGGCAATGGGAGGACATATACAGAGCACTGAAGGAGAAAAACTGCCAGCCAAGGATCATATATCCAGCAAAACTCTCTCTGAAATATGAAGGCGAAATTAAGATATTTACAGATAAACTCAAGCTTAGAAATTTGCAAAAACCAAAACAAAGCTACAAGAAATACTAAAGAATATTATTTCGTCAGAAAACCAATAATATCAGATACCAGCACAACAGGAGGTCACAAAAAAGAACATCCTGATATCAACTCAAATAGGGAAATCACAAAAATAAATTAAGATTAATTTTAAAAAATGCTCATAACAGGGAATCACTGAAGTCAAAATGTAAAAGATCACAATAATCAAAAAGAGGGACTAAATACAGGTGGCATAGAACTGCCATATGGAGAGTGATCTAAGGCGATATAAAACATTACAAGTTAGGTTTTTACTTAGAAGAATAGGGGTAAATATTAAGGTAACCACAAAGAGGTATAACGACTCCATAACTCAAGATGAAAGCCAAGAAAAACGTAACAACTCAACAAACATAAAGTCAAACACTATGAAAATGAGGATCTCTCAATTTACTAAGAAAAACGTCTCAGCACAAAAAAGTATGTGGAAAAATGAAATTGTCAACAACACACATAAAAAGGCATCAAAATGACAACACTAAACACTTATTTATCTATAATTACGCTGAATGTAAATGGACTAAATGCACCAATAAAGAGACAGAGAGTCTCGGACTGGATAAAGAAACACGATCCGTCTATATGCTGCCTACAAGAGACACACCTTAGACTTAGAGACACAAACAAACTAAAACTCAAAGGATGGAAAAAATATATCAAGCAAACAACAAGCAAAAAAGAAGAGGAGTAGCAATATTAATTTCTGACAAAATAGACTTTAGACTTAAATCCACCACAAAGGATAAAGAAGGACACTACATAATGATAAAAGGGACAATTGATCAGGAAGACGTAACCATATTAAATATTTATGCACCCAGTGACAGGGCTGCAAGATACATAAATCAAATTTTAACAGAATTGAAAAGTGAGATAGACACCTCCACAATTATAGTAGGAGACTTCAACACACCACTTTCGGAGAAGGACAGGACATCCAGTAAGAAGCTCAATAGAGACACGGAAGACCTAATTACAGCAATCAACCAACTTGACCTCATTGACTTATACAGATCTCTCCACCCAACTGCTGCAAAGTATACTTTTTTTTCTAGCGCACATGGAACATTCTCTAGAATAGACCACATATTAGGTCATAAAACAAACCTTTGCAGAATCCAAAACATTGAAATATTACAAAGCATCTTCTCAGACCACTAGGCAATAAAACTAGAAATCAATAACAGAAAAACTAGGGAAAAGAAATCAAATACTTGGAAACTGAACAATACCCTCCTGAAAAAAGACTGGTTTATAGAAGACATTAAGGAGGGAATAAGGAAATTCATAGAATGCAATGAGAATGAAAATACTTCCTATCAAAACCTCTGGGACACAGCAAAAGCAGTGCTCAAAGGCCAATTTATATCAATAAATGCACACATACAAAAAGAAGAAAGAGGCAAAATCAGAGAACTGTCCCGACAACTTCAACAAACAGAAAGTGAGCAACAAAAGAATCCATCAGCCACCAGAAGAAAACAAATAATAAAAATTAGAGCTGAACTAAATGAATTAGAGAACAGAAAAACAATTGAAAGAATTAACAAAGCCAAAAGATGGTTCTTTGAAAAAATTAACAAAATTGATAAACCATTGGCCAGACTGACCAAAGAAATACGGGAAAGGAAACAAATAACCTGAATAAGAAACGAGAAGGGCCACATCACAACAGACCCAACTGAAATTAAAAGAATCATATCAGATTATTACGAAAAATTGTACTCTAACAAATTTGCAAACCTAGAAGAAATGGATGAATTCCTGGAAAAACACTACCTACCTAAACTAACACATGCAGAAGTAGAACAACTAAATAGACCCATAAAAAAAAAAAGAGATTGAAATGGTAATCAAAAAACTCCCAACAAAAAAAAGCCCTAGCCCGGACGGCTTCACTGCAGAGTTCTACCAAACTTTCAGAGAACAGTTAACACCACTACTACTAAAGGTACTTCAAGGCATAGAAAATGACCGAATACTACCCAACTCATTCTATGAAGCCACCATCTCCCTGATACCAAAACCAGGTAAAGACATTACAAAAAAGGAAAATTACAGACCTATATCCCTCATGAACATAGATGCAAAAATCCTCAACAAAATTCTAGCCAATAGAATTCAAAAACATATCAAAAAAATAATTCACCACGACCAAGTGGGATTTTTATGCAAGGCTGGTTTAATATTAGAAAAACCATTAATGTAATCCACCACATAAATAAAACAAAAGACAAAAACCACATGATCTTATCAATTGATGCAGAAAAGGCTTTTGACAAAGTCCAACACCCATTTATGATAAAAACTCTTACCAAAATAGGAATTGAAGGAAAATTCCTCAACATAATAAAGGGCATCTATGCAAAGCCAACAGCCAACATCACTCTAAATGGAGAGAGCCTGAAAGCATTTCCCTTGAGAAGGGGAACCACACAAGGATGCCCTTTATCACTGCTCTTATTCAACATTGTGCTAGAGGTCCTAGCCAGGGCAATTAGGCTAGACAAAGAAACAAAGGGCATCCGGATTGGCAAAGAGGAAGTAAAATTATCTCTATTTGCAGATGACATGATCTTATACACAGAAAACCCCAACGAATCCACCAGAAAACTACTGAAACTAAAAGAAGAGTTTGGCAGAGTCTCAGGTTATAAGATAAACATACAAAAATCACTTGGATTCCTCTACATCAACAAAAAGAACACCAACGAAGAAATAACCAAATCAATACCATTCACAGTAGCCACCAAGAAGATAAAATACTTAGGAATAAATCTTACCAAGGATGTAAAAGACCTATCCCAGGAAAACTACAAAGCTCTACTACAAAAAAATTAAAAAGGACATACTCAAGTGGAAAAACGTACCTTGCTCATGGATAGGAAGACTTAACATAGTAAAAATGTCTATTCTACCAAGAGCCATCTATACATACAATGCACTTCCGATCCAAATTCCAATGTCATTTTTTAAGGTGATAGAGAAACAAACCACCAACTTCATACGGAGGGGAAAGAAGCCTCGGATAAGCAAAGCGTTACTGAAAAAGAAGAAGAAAGTGGGAGGCCTCACTCTACCTGATTTCAGAACCTATTATACAGCCACAGTAGTCAAAACAGCCTGGTATTGGTACAACAACAGGCACATAGACCAGTGGAACAGAATTGAGAACCCAGATATAAATCCATCCACATATGAGAAGCTGATATTTGACAAAGGCCCAGTGTCAGTTAATTGGGGAAAAGATAGTCTTTTTAACAAATGGTGCTGGCATAATTGGATATCCATTTGCAAGAAAATGAAACAGGACTCATACTTCACACCATGCACAAAAACTAACTCCAAGTGGATCAAAGACCTAAACATAAAGACTAAAACGATAAAGATCATGGAAGAAAAAATAGGGACAACCTTAGGAGCCCTAATTCAAGGCGTAAACAGAATACAAAACATTACCAAAAATGACGAAGAGAAACCAGATAACTGGGAGCTCCTAAAAATCAAACACCTATGCTCATCTAAAGACTTCACCAAAAGAGGAAAAAGACCACCTACAGACTGGGAAAGAATTTTCAGCTATGACATCTCCAACCAGCACCTGATCTCTAAAATCTACATGATTCTGTCAAAACTCAACCACAAAAAGACAAACAACCCAATCAAGAAGTGGGCAAAGGATATGAACACACACTTCACTAAAGAAGATATTCAGGCAGCTAACAGATACATGAGAAAATGCTCTCGATGATTAGCCATTAGAGAAATGCAAATTAAAACCATGATGAGATTCCATCTCACTCCAACAAGGCTGGCATTAATCCAAAAAACACAAAATAATAAATGTTGGAGAGGCTGCGGAGAGATTGGAACTCTTATACACTGCTGGTGGGAATGTAAAATGGTACAACCACTTTGGAAATCTATCTGGCATTATCTCAAACAGTTAGAAATAGAACTACCATACAACCCAGAAATCCCACTCCTCCGAATATACCCTAGAGAAATAAGAGCCTTCACATAAACAGATATATGCACACCCATGTTTATTGAAGCTCTGTTTACAATAGCAAAAAGCTGGAAGCAACCAAGGTGTCCATCAACGGATGAATGGGTAAATAAATTGTGGTATATTCACACAATGGAATACTACGCATCGATAAAGAACGGTGACGAATCTGTGAAACATTTCATAACATGGAACCTGGAAGGCATTATGCTGAATGAAATTAGTCAGAGGTAAAAGGACAAATATTGTATAAGACCACTATTATAAGATCTTGAGAAATAGCATAAATTGAGAAGAACACATACTTTTGTGGTTACGAGAGGCAGGAGGGAGGGAGGGTGGGAGAGGGTTTTTTACTGATTAAATTAGTAGATAAGAACTGCTTTAGGTGAAGGGAAGGACAACACTCAATACATGGAAGGTCAGCTCAACTGGACTGGACCAAAAGCAAAGAAGTTTCCGGGATAAAATGAATGCTTCAAAGGTCAGCGGAGCAAGGGCGGGGGTTTGGGGACCATCGTTTAAGGGGACTTCTAAGTCAATTGGCAAAATAATACTATTATGAAAACATTCTGCATCCCACTTTGAAATGCGGCGTCTGGGGTCTAAAATGCTAACAAGCGGCCATCTAGGATGCATCAATTGGTCTCAACCTACCTGGAGCAAAGGAGAATGAAGAACCAGAGACCTACATCATCCTGAGACCAGAAGAACTAGTTGGTGCCCGGCCACAATCAATGACTGCCCTGACAGGGAGCACAACGGAGAACCCCTGAGGGAGCAGGAGAACAGTGGGATGCAGACCCCAAATTCTCATAAAAAGACCATACTTAATGGTCTGACTGAGACTAGAGGAATCCCAGCGGTCATGGTCCCCAGACCTTCTGTTGGCACAGGAGAGGAACCATCCCCGAAGACAACTCATCAGACATGAAAGGGACTGGACAGTGGGTAGGTGAGAGATGCTGATGAAGAGTGAACTAATTATATCAAGTGGTCACTTGAGACTGTGTTGGCATCTCCTGTCTGGAGGGGGGATGGGAGGATAGAGAGAATTGGAAGCTGGCAAAATTGTCACGAAAGGAGAGACTGGAAGGGCTGACTCCTTAAGGGAGAGCAATTGGGAGTACGGAGTAAGGTGTATATAAACTTATATGTGACAGTCTGACTTGATTTGTAAACATTCACTTGAAGCTCAATAAAAGTTAATAAAAAAAGTTAATCATAAAAAAAGAAGACCAGGCTTAATGGTCTGACTGAGACTAGAAGAATCCCGGCGGTCGTGGTCCCCAAAACTTCTGTTGGCCCAGGACAGTAACCAACTCCTCAACATGAATTGGACTGGACAAAGGGTTGGAGAGAGATGCTGATGAGGAGTGAGCTACTTGTATCAGGTGGACACTTGAGACTGTGTTGGCATCTCCTGTCTAGAGGGGAGATGGGAGGGTAGAGAGGGTTAGAAACTGGCAAAACGGTCCCGAAAGGAGAGTCTGGAAGGAGGGAGCGGGCCGGCTCATTAGGGGGAGAGTAAATGGGAGTATGTAGTAAGGTGTATATAAGTTTATATGTGAGAGACTGACTTGATTTGCAAACTTTCACTTAAAAAAGCACAATAAATATTATTTAAAAAATATATATTATTGATACCGCAAACAACAGGGTTAAATGGTTCCCCTTCCTCGCATCACACCTGGGCCACATCACACACTTTTGATAAGAAATTCTGTGTAGCAGCTCAAGGCCATCTTACTGCTTCTCTGCTCAAGTTTGCTTCGCTACCCACCAACCTTCCCCCCACTCTATTTGGACATGAGCAATAAGCCACAAAGCTGTCCTTAGATAAACTTCATGTTTCACACCACCCTAAAAACCACATGCCCCCAGCCACCATATTGCACCCCCTACTGCACCCCTGTATGTGTTCATTTCCTGAAATTGTCTGCCAGTTCTTAGAAACTTCATGAATTATGCTTAAGTTCCCTATCACAAACCCTGCACCTGCACTGGAATCCCCAACCTCAGGGTGCTTGATTTGAGACTTAATCTCTGAGCTCCTTGCTTGACCGGCTTGCAATAAAGTCTGTTTTCTCTTTTTCAAAGGCCTGGTGTCTCTCATTTGACTCAAGGGGTCGCGCCGGGCAGGATCCACCCTCATCAGGTTACAATACTGTAATGATGCATAGATTACCACATCTTTTATTGGTCAGTTAATTCATTTTCTGTGTCTGTTATAACAAATTGCTACAAACTGAGTGACTTAAAACAACAGAAATTTATTCTTCCACAGCCCAGGAGGCCAGAAATCCAAAGTCAGAGCCAAAATACCTGAGCCTTAATCAAGCTGTCACGGCAGAACCACACCACACACTCTTCAGAGGCTCCAGGGGAGAATCTGTTCATTGCCTCTTCCAGCTTCTGGTGGCTGTCTCTATTCCATGGCTGTGGCTGCATCATCCAATCTCTGCCTCTGTGGTCACATTGTCATCTCCACTTGTGTCTTTATGAAATCTCTCTCTGCTTCTCCCTTCATTCTCCCTATATTCTTCTATATTTTATATGCTTCTATATTCTATATTCTTCTATATTCTATATCCTTCTGTATTCTTCTATATTCTGTATTCTCTATTCCATGTTCTACATTATACATACTATATTCTATGTTCTTCTGTATTCTATATTCTATACTGTTCTATATTCTATAT
The DNA here is from genome assembly GCF_030014295.1 of Loxodonta africana. Taxonomy (NCBI): domain Eukaryota; kingdom Metazoa; phylum Chordata; class Mammalia; order Proboscidea; family Elephantidae; genus Loxodonta; species Loxodonta africana. The sequence goes on from NW_026975539.1 coordinate 236,232, forward strand.
CCTATATTCTATGTTCTGTATTCCTCTAAATACTATATACTTCTATATTCTTTATTGTTCTATATTCTACATTCTATGTTCAATATTCTATATATTATATTCTTCTATTTCCTGTCTTACATATTCTATATTCTACATTCAATATTTTTCTATATTCTATATTCATCTTTATTCTATACTCTATTTCATATTCTACTTTCTATATTCTTCTATATCCTATAATGATATTCTATATACTCATCTTTATTATATATTTTGTATTCTACATTATATATTCTTCTATTTTCTATATTCTATAGTCTTCTATATTCTGTATTCTACGTTCTATATGCTATATTCTATATTCCGCATTCTACATTCTATATTTTATATTATTCTATATGCTATAATCTATATTCTTCTATATTCTACATTTTATGTTCAATATTTTATATTTGAAGATCAAAGACCACAGCCTTCAGTGTGGACTGCAAATCAACATAAAGAAAACAAAAATCCTCACAACTGGACCAATGTGCAACATCATGATAAATGGAGAAAAGATTGACGTTGTCAAGGATTTCATTTTACTTGGATCCACAATCAACAACCATGGAAGCAGCAGTCAAGAAATTAAAAGATGCATTGCACTGGGCAAATCTGCTGCAAAGGACCTCTTCAAAGTGTTGAAGAGCAAAGATGTCACCCTGAAGACTAAGGTGTGCCTGACCCAAGCCATGGTATTTTCAATCACATCATATGAATGTGAAAGCTGGACAATGAATAAGGAAGACTGAAGAAGAGTTGACGCCTTTGAACTGTGGTGTTGGCGAAGAATATTGAATATACCATGGACTGCCAAAAGAACGAACACATCTATCTTGGAAGAAGTGCGGCCAGAATGCTCCTTAGAGGCAAGGATGGCGAGACTGCGTCTTACATATTTTGGACACGTTTTCAGGACGGATGAGTCCTTGGAGAAGGACGTCATGCTTGGCAGAGCACAGGGTCAGTGGAAAAGAGGAAGACCCTCAAAAAGGTGGATTGACACAGTGGCTGCAACAATGAGCTCAAGCACAACACCTGTTATAAGGGTGGCGCAGGACCAACTCTGTTTCGTTCTTTTGTGCATAGGGTCTCTATGAGTCGGAACCGACTTGACAGCACCTAACAACAACAATATTCTATATTATTCTTATTCTGTATTATTCTATATTTACCTATATTGTAAATTATAAATTCTATTTTCTATATTCTACATTATATACACTCTATATTCTATATTCTTCTGTATTCTATTTTCTTCTATATTCTATATTCCTTATTCAATATTCTATGTTTTATATTCTGTATTCTATCTACATTCTAAATTCTATATTCTGTATTCTATACTCTATATTCTCTGTTTTGTGTTCTATGTTCTATGTTCAATCTTCTATCTTCTATCATCTGCTTCTATCTACTATCTTCAATCTATCTTCTATCGTCAATTTTCTTCTATATCGTATATTCTGTTCTATATTATATTTTCTATATTCTTGTGTCCTATATTCTATTATCTTCTATATTCTATATTCTTCTATATTCCGTATTCTACTTTCTATATTCTATATTCCATATTCTATACCCTTCTGTATTCTTCTACATTCTATACTCTATATCGTATAATCTTCTGTATATTTTTCTTTTATATTTAATAATCACCATTCTATTTTCTATATTCAATATTCTATCTTCTATGTTCTATATTCTGTATTCTTCTACATGCTCTATTCTATATCACATGCTGTAATCTATATTCTACAGTCTATATTTTTCTACATTCTATATTCTTCTATATTCTATAACCTATATTCTTCAATATTCTAAATTCTATGTTCTGTATTCTGTGTTTTATATTGTATATTCTACATTTTACAGTATATATTCCATATTCTTCTGTATTTTATAATCTATATACTTCTACATTGTTTTCTATATTCTTCTACATTGTATATTTTATGTCTTATAGTCTATACTCATCAATATTCTATTTTCTATATTCTTTTATAAACTATATTCTTCTATATTCTATATTCAACATTCTCTACTCTACTATATTCTATATACTTCTGTATTCTACTTTCCATAATCTATATTCTTCTGTATTCTATATTCTATGTTCTATAATTTATATTCATTCTACATTCTGTATTCTATACTCTTCTATATTCTGTAATTTATATACGTTTACACTCTATATTCTCTATTCTATGTTCTGTATTGTATTATCTATATTCTACATTCTTTATTCTATATTCTTCTATATTGTATATTTTATAGTCTATATTCCATTTTCCTGAATATCCTCTATTCTATATTCTTCTATATTCTATGTTCTATCCTCTATGTTCTATATTCTACATTCTCTTCTCTATATTCTATAATCTATATTCTTCTATATTCTACAGTCTACATTATATATTCTAAATATTTCTATATTCTTTAACTTCTCTCTTTTATATTCTGTATTCTATATCCTACATTCTATATTCTATTTTCTTGTATGTTCTGTATTCTATATCCTATGTTCTCCACTCTACATTCTATATTCTAAATTTTCCTATAGTCCGTATTCTTCTATATTCTATATTCCACGTTCTGTATTCTATAATCTATATTCTCTATCCTATGTTCCATATTCTGCATTCTAAATTCTATATTCAATATTCTTCTATATTCTTTAATCTATATTCTTCTACATTCTATATTCTGTTTTGTATATTCTATATTCTTCTATATTGTACATTTTATATATCATAGTCTACATTCCATATTCATCAATATTCTATATTCTGTATTCCATATTGTCTATCCTATATTCTATATTCTTCTATATTCTATGTTCTATATTCTGTTCTGTATATTCTATATTAGATATTCATCAATATTCTATATTCTTCTATATACTCTATTCTATATTCCATGTTCTATATTCTGCATTCTATATTCTTCTTATTCTGTATTCTATATTCTTCTATATATTATATTCTACATTCTATATCTTCTATATTCTATAATCTATATACTTCTACATTCTATATTCTGTAATATTCTATATTGTATATTTTATATCTTACATTCTATATTCCATTTTTGTCAATATCCTGTATTCTGTATTCTATATCCTTCTATCTTCTATGTTCTATATTCTCTATTTTATATTCTATATTCTGTTCTTTATATTCTATATTCTATAATCTATAGTCTACATTCTATACTCTATATTTCATTTTCTGTATTCTGTATTTTACTGTCTACATTCTGTACTCTAAATACTTTTCTATTCTTTATTCTTCTCTATTCTTCATATTCTATGTTCTATATTGTATATAACTCTATATTCTATATTCTACTTTCTATAATCTAAATTTTTCTTTATTCTGTATTCTACACTCTAAACTCTATATTCTTTTATATTCTATATTCTTCTATATTCTACATTCCTCAATAATCTATAAACTATATTCTTCTATATTGTATATCCAATATTCTTTATTCTATATTGTATATACCATAATTGTCAATGTTCTTTATTCTTCTGTATTCTATCTTCTATATTCTCTAGTCTATATTCTTCTATATTCTATATTCCAAATCCTATAATCCATATTCTTCAATATTCCTTATTCTATATTCTATCTTCTATATTTTATCTTCTATATTCTGTACTCTATATTCTTCTATATTCTCTATTCTATGTTCTTCTATATGCTATATTCTATATTCTTCTATATTCTATATTTTGTACTCTATATTCTATGCCCTATATTCTGTATTCTATATTCTTCGAAATACTGTATGCTTCTATGTTCTGTATTCCATATTCCATATTCTGTATTCTACGTTCTATATTCAATATTCTTTTTTCTATATTTTTCCATATTCTATATTCTACGTTTTACATTCTAAATTCTACATTCTATATTCTTCTATTTCTATATTGTATATACTAAATTTTATATTCTATACTCTGTATTCTACATTCTATATCCTACTTTCAACATTCTATATTCTTCTTTATTCTATATTCTACATTCTATATTCAATATTCTGTTTGCTGTTCTATATTCTTCTGTATACCATATTCTTCTCTATTCTATATTCTGTATTCTTCTATATTCTATGGTCTTCTATAGTCTATATTTTATATTCTACATTTACTTTCTATATTCTATAATCTATATTCTGCTATATTCTCTATTCTATGTACTGTATTCTATATTCTACATTCTGCATTCTATTTTCTCTAATCTATATACTTGTACATTCTGTATTCTGTATTCTATATTCTTCTATATTGTATATTTTATGTCTTATATTCTTTTTGCCATATTCATCAATATTCTATATTCTTCTAAATACTATGTTCTTCTATGTTCCATATTCTATATTCCATGTTCTATTTTTACATTCTATATTTTATATTCTTCTATATTCTACATTCTATATTTATCTATATTCTATAATCTATATATTTCTATATTCTATATTCTTCTATATTGTATATTTTATGTCTTATATTCTATATTCATCAATATTCTATATTCTATACTCTTCTGTATTCTATCTTCTATCCTCTACGTTCTTTATTCTATATTCTGTACTCTATATTCCATATTATATAAACTATACTGTCCTATTTTATATATTCTACATTCCATATTTTATATCCAATATTGTACATTCTATATTCTGTACACTTCTATTTTTTATATTTTATATTCTTCCACATTGTGTATACTATATTCCACACTCTACATGCCATATTCTGTATGCCTCTATGTGCTATAATCTATATTCTTCTATATTCTACATTCTATATTCTTCAGTTCACATTCTGTATTCTATATTCTGTATTCCTCTTATTTTATATTCTACATTCTAAATACTATAGTCTTTATATTTTATACTCTACATTCTAAATTCTATATTCTTCAAAAATCTACATTTTTCTATACATTCTACATTCTGTAGTCTATATTCTGCTTTATTCTATATCATGTATCCTATATTATTCTATATTCCATATCCTTGTATATTCTATATCCTCCTATATTCTATACTCTTCTATATTCTATATTCTTCTATATTCTATATACCTCTATATTCTTTTTTCCTCTATATTCTACATCCCACATTCCATATTCTATATTCAATATTCTTCTATATATTATATTCTTCTATATCTATATTCCATATTCTTTATTCCATTTTCTATATTCTTCTGTATTCTATATTCTATACTCTGCAGTCTATATTCTACATTCTTTATTCTGTATTCTATATTCTAAAATCTGTATTCTAAAATATATTTTATATTCTACATTCTATGTTATATATTCTATATTCTTCTATTTTCTATATACTGTACATATATTCTGTATTCCACATTCTACATTCTTCTATATGCTATAATCTACATTCTTATATATTTTATATTCTAGATTTTATGTTCTATATTCTCCTTTATTCTATATCATTCTATATTCTTTATTAATATTCTACATTCTATATTTTACATTCTTCTATATTCTATGTTCTATATTCTATACTCTATATTATTATATATTCTGTATCCTACATTCTGTATTCTTTATTCCGTATTCTTCAATATTCTATCTTCTATATTCTGTACTCTATATTCTTCTATAGTCTACATTCTAAATTCTGTATTTAATATTCTTCTATATTAAATATTCTGTGCTGTATAGTCTATATTCTTCTATATTTGGTATTCTTTGTACTGTGTTCTGTGTTCAATCTGTCTCCTATCATCTTGTGTCTTCTATCTACTATCTTCTATTGTCTTCTATATTTGATATTATATTTTCTTCTGTTTTCTATATTCTTTTGTGTCCTGTATTCTAGTGCCTTCTATATTCTCCTCTATTCTATGTTCTTCTATACTGCCTATTCTGCTATATTCTATGTACTTCTATATTCTGTATTCTATATTCCATATTCTACATCTATTTTCTGTATCCTTCTATAGTCTATTCTATATTCTATATTCTTCTGTATTTTTTATTCTTCTATATTCTACATTTTATACTTTATAATCAATATTCTATGTTTTATGTCATGTGGTCTATATTCTTTTATATACTATATTCTTGTATATTCTGTATTCCATAATCTATATTGCATATTCTTCTATATTCTAAATTCTCTGTTCTTTGTTCTATATTCCTTATTCTACCTTCTATGTTGTATACTCTATATTCTTCTATATTCTATAATCTATATACTTCTACAGTCTGTATTCTGTATTCTATTTTTATTCTTCTAAATTGTGTATTTTATATCTTAAATTCTATATTTGTCAATATTCCATATTCTTCTATATACTATATTGTATATTCCATATTCTACATTCTATATTCTACTATATTTAATATTCTATATTCTTTTTTCTTTAATCTATATTCTTCTATATTCTATATTCTACATTCTATATTCTTTATATTCCTCTATATTGTATATTTTATGACTTATATTCCATGCTCTATATTCCATTTTTGTGAATATCCTATATTCTATATTCTTCTATATTCTATTTTCTAACTTCTATGTTCTGTATTCTATATTGTATGTTCTGTGCTCTATATTCTATGCTCTTTTATATTCTATTATCTATATTCTACAGTCTGTATTATATATTCTAAATTCTTCTATATTCTTTATTCTTCTCTATTCTGTATTATATGTTTTGTGTTCCACATTCTACATTCTTCTATATTCCATATTCTACATTCTGTATTCTATATTTTTTATTCTATATTCAACATGGTAAACTCTATATTCTGTGTTCTATAATCTATATTCTTTTATATTCTATAATCTACATTCTACATTCTTCAATAATCTTATAATCTATATTCTTCTATATTGTATATTCTATATACCATATTCTTCTATATTTTATCTTCTACATTCTGTAGTCTATATTCCTCTATATGCTATATTCCACATTCTATATTTTATATGCTATGTTCTTCTACATTCTGTATTGTATATTCTCCTATAATGTATATTCTATATCTTTTATATTCTATAATTTTCTATATTGTATAGTCCTTTATATTCAGTATTCTATATTTTTCTACATTCTATACTCTATATTCCATATTCTGTACAATTCTGTATTCAATATCTATATTCTTTTATATTCTATTTTCTTCTATATAATATATTCTTCAGTATTCTATATTCTACGTTCTGTATTCTTCTATATTCTATATTTTTCTATAATCTATGTTCTATATTTATATTCTTCCATATTCTATAATCTGTATTTCTCTAATTTGTATATTCTACATTCTATATTCTAATTTCTTCTATACATTCTATATTTTGTATTCTACATTCCACATTCTACTTTGTAAATTCTATATTCTATACTCTTCTATATTCTATGTTCTATATTCTACTATATGCTATATTCTAGTATCTAGATTCTTGATCCTACATTCTATATTCTGTTTTCTGTATTCTATATTCCACATTCTACATTCTATATTCTTCTATATTCTGTATACTATAATCTTCTATATTCTATATTCTTCTATAATGTATATTCTATATCCCATATTCTTCTATATTTTATATTCTTCTATTTTCTTTATTCTATATTTTGTATTCTATATTCTATACACTATATTCCTCTGTATTCTATATTTCTCTATAGTCTATATCCTTCTATATTCTAGATTTTATTTTCTACATTATTCTATATTCTATTTTCTTTTATATTCTATATTCTATCTTCTGTGTTCTGTTCTATATTCTATATTCTTCTATATACTATATTCTTCAATATTCTATATCCCATATTCTGTATTCTATATTCTTCTATATTCTACATTCTATATTTTTGATATTATTTAATCTATATTCTTGTATATTCTATATGCTACATTCTATATTCTAAATTCTATATTCTTTGATATTCTATATACTACATTCTATATTCTTCTATTTTCTATACTATATTATTCTATATTCTGTATTGTATATTCCATATTATGCATTCTATATTCTATATTTTTCTATATTCTACATTCTTCTATATTCTGTATTCTATACTCTATATTCTACACTCAACATTATATATTCAGAAATTTTCTATATTCTATATTCTTCTGTATGCTATATTCTGTGTTCTGTGTTCTACATTCTACACTCTCTATTCTGTATTCTCTTATATTCTATAATCTATATTCTTCTGTATTCCCTTCTACATTCTAAATTCTTCTATATTCTATAATCTATGTATTTCTCCATTCTGTATTCTGTGTTCTGTATTCTATAGAACATTCTACATTTTATATATTTTATTTTGTATTCCATATATGTCATAATTCTGTATTCTATATTCTTCTATATACTATATTCTTCTACATCCTATAATTCATATTTCTTAAACTGTATTCCATATTCTATACTCTACGTTCTATATTCTGTAATCTATATTCTTCTATATTCTAAATTCTGTATTCCTCAATCTATATTCTTCTATATTCTATGTTGTGTATTCTACATTCTATGTTATATATTTTATAATCTACTACATTGTATATTTTATATTCTTCTATACTGATTATTTTATATCTTATATTGTATATTCCATTTTCGTGAATAGCCAATATTTATGTTCTATATTCTTTTATCTTTTGTGTTCTATATTCTATAATCTATATTCTATGTTCTGTTCTCTATATTCCACGATTTTATATTGTATAATCTGTATTATTCTGTATTCTATATTAAATATTCTATATACTATATTTTATATTCAACAGTCTACATTCTATATTCTTCTATGTTCTTTATTCTTCTCTATTTTATATACTATATTCTACATTATTCTATACGATCGTTTATACTCTATATTCTTCTGTAATCTATACTCTTCTATATTCTGTATCTTATATTCTGTGCTCTATATTCCACATTCTGTATTCTACATTCTTCTATATTCTGTCTTCTATGTTCTAACTGTATATTCTATATTCTTCTATATACTATATTCTTCTATGTTCTGTATTTTTCTATATTCTGTATTCTATATTGTATACTCTACATTCTACACTCTATTCTAGAATCTATATTCTTCTATATTCTATAATCAATATACTTCTACATTCTATATTCTGTATTCTTTTATTTTGTATATTTTATATCTTATATTCCATATTCTATATTCTATGTTGTGTGTTCCAGACTCTGTATTCTATATCCTATATTCTACATTCTTCATTCTGTATTCTATATTCTTCTATATTGTATATTCTACATTCTATATCACCCTGTATTCTATAATCTATATTTTTCTATATTCTATATTCTTCATTGTGCATTCAATATTCTATATTCCTTGATATTCTATAATATAAAAAAATACCTCTAAACTCTATATTCTATATTCTTGTATATTGTATATTTTTTATTCCATTTTCATCGATGTTCTATAATCTATATTTTCTGTTTTCTTTCTTCTATGATCCATGTTCTATGTTCTGTACTCTATATTCTTCTATATTCTATAATCCACATTCTGTTCTATATTCTTTATTCTATATTGTATATTCTATATACTACATTTTACATTCTAAATTCTGTTTTCTATATTCTACATTCTTCTATATTCTATATTCTCCACTCTACATTCTATATTCTAAATTTTTCTATATTCTATATTCTTCTATATTCTGTATCCTATATTTTACATTCTACATTCTTCTATATTCTAAAATCTATATTCTTCTGTATTCTATATTCTCTATTCTGTGTTCTATATTCTAAATTCTATTTTCTGTATACTTCTATATGCTATAATCTATGTACTTCTACAGTCTATGTTCTGTGTTGTATATACTGTATAGTATATACAACATTCTACGTTCTTCTATGTTGTACATTTTATATATTATATTCTATATTCCATTTTTATCGATATTCTATATTTTTGTATGTAAGACATTCTTCTGTAATCTGTATTCCATATTCTGTATTCCATTTTTGTCGATATCCTATATTCTGTATTCTTCTATATCCCATCTTCTACGTTCTAAATTCTACATTCTATATTCTGTTCTCTATACTGTATATTCTTCTGTGTTCTAAATCTATATTCTTCTATATTCAATATTCGTCAATATTCTGTATTCTATATTCTTCTATGTACTCTATTCAATATTCTATATTTCTTAGTCCATATTCTGTATTCTATATTCTTCTATATACCATATTCTATATTCTTCTATATTCTACTTTCTTCATTCTATATTCTTCTATGTTCTATAATCTGTATCTTCTATATTCAATATTCTAAATACTGTGTTCTATTTTCTATGTTTTACATATTATATTCTGTATTCTTCTATATTGTGTGTTCATATTCTACATTCTGTATTCTACATTTTTCTGTATTCTATATCCCTCTATATTCTATATTCTGAATTCTATATTCTTTATTTTATATTCTACATGCTAAACTCTATATTCTATTTTCTTCTATATTCTGTATTACATATTCTACATTCTCCATACTACGTTCTATTTTCTATATTCCTCTGTATTCTATAATCTGTATTCTACATTCTTTATTCTATATTGTATATTCCATATCCTATATTCTATATACCATATTCATCACTATTCTGTATTCTTCTATAATCTATTTTCTATGTTCTGTCATCTTCTATATTCTACATTCTATTATCTTCTATATTCTGTAGTCTATATTCTTTTATAATGTACATTCTCTATTCTATATTGTTCTATATTTTATATTCGTCCATATTTTATATCCTTCTCTATACTATATTCTTCTATATTCTATAATTTATCTTCCAAATTCTATATTCTACATTCTATATTCTTCTATATTCTATATTGCATATTCTTCTATATTTTATATTCTACATTCTATAATCTACATTCTTCTATATTCTGTATTCTACAGTCTGCATTCTATATTCTAAATTCTTGTATATTTTTTATATTCTATATTTTTTGTTCTAAATTCTATATTCTAATTCTATACTCATCTATATTCTACATTCTATATTCTGTACTCTATATTCTGCTTTGTGCATTCTATATTCTATAATCTTTATTCTTCTATATGCTATATTCTACATTCTTCATTGTATATTCTAATGTTTTCTATATTCTCACTCTACATTCTATATTCTAAATTTTCTGTATTCTATATACTTCTATATTCTATAATCTATATTCTTCTGAATTCTATATTCTCTGTTGTATGCTCTGTATTCTCTATTCTATATGCTTCTGTATTGTATAATCTATATACCTCTACATTCCATATTCTGTATTCTATATTCTATGTTCTTCTATTTCACATTTTACACATTATATTCTATATTCCATATTTGTCAGTATTCTATATTTTCTATATACTATATTCTTCTTTATTTTATATTCTTTATTCCATATACTACATTCCGTATTCTGTATTGCGCAATCTATAGTCTGCATTCTATATTCTAAATTCTTCTATATTCTTTATTCCTCTCTCATTTATATTCTGTGTTCTGTATTCTATATTCTGTATTATTCTATATTCTAAATTTTTCTATACTCTATATTTATTCTATATTCTGAACTGTATATTCTGTACTGTACATTCTAAACTCTATATTCTGTATTCTTGTATATTCTATGTTCTTCTATATTCTATATTCTATGCTCTACATTCTATATTCTTCTATATTCTTTAATCTATATTCTTCTACTTTCTATATCCTATTTTCTTCTATATTGTATGTCCTATATCCTGTATTCTATATTCAATATACTGTATTCATCAATATTCTATATTCTTCGATGTTCTATATTCTTCTGTATTCTGTGTTCTACATTCTCCTATAATCTATATTCTTTTATATTCTGTATTCTATCTTCTATGTTCTATATTCTTCTATATATCATATTCTTCTGTATTCTATATTATTTATTCCATATTCCATATTCTACATTCAACATTCTATATTCTAAATTCTTCTATATTCTACATTCTAAAATCTATATTCTATGTTCATCTCTATTCTGTATTCTTCTATATTCTATATTCCATACTCTATTCTATATTTGATATTCTGTGTTCTATATTTTATATTCTATATTCTACTATATACTGTATTCTTCTATAGTCTGTATTCCATATTCTATAGTCTACATTCTATATTCTTCTATATTCTATATACCATATTCTTCAGTATCCTATAATCTATTTTCTATAATCTGTAGTCTATATTCTTCTATATTCTATACTCTACTTTGTATGTTCTATATTCTATATTTGATTTTTTATATTCTGTATTCCTCTACATTCTCTACTCTATACTTTTCTATATTCTGTATTTATCTATATTCTGTTTTTTTATATTTCGTATTCTATATTCTACATTCAACATTCTATATTCTATCTTCTATATTCTGTACTCTATATTCTATATTCTGTATTCTACATTCTATATTCTCTTTGTTCTATGTTCTATATACTATGTTTCTCTATATTCTGTATTTTTTATTCTCTTATATTCTATTTCCTATATTCTACATTCTATATTCTTCTGTATTCAATAATTTATATTCTTGTGTATTCTATAATCAATATACTTCTACATTCTATATTCTTTATTCTGTGTTCTTTTATTTTCCATATTTTATATCTTGTTTTATATTCATCAATATTCTATGTAGTTTATTCTTCTATATTTATATATTCTATATTCTTCTATGTTCCATAATCTGTATTCTTCTATATTCTGTATTCTATGTTCTTTGTTCTATATACTATATTCTACATTCTGTATTCTTCTATATTCTATAATCGATGTACTTTTATTTTCTATATTCTATATTTTGTATCTTCCATTCTATATTCCATTTTCATCTTTGTTCTATGCTCTTCTATATTCTACATTCCATATTCTATATCCTATATTTTACATTCTATATTCTTCTATAGTGTACATTTTATAGATTATATTCTACATGTCATATTCATCAATGTTCTATATTCTATATTCTTCTATATAGTATATTCTTCTATATTCTATATTCTATATTGCATTTTCATCAATATCCTATATTCTGTATTCTTCTATATTCTATGTTCTGTTTTCTACATTCTATGGATTACGTTCTGCTCTGTGTATTCTATATTTTTCTATATATTCTTGTATATTCTATATTCTGTATTCTATGGTCTACATTCTATATTTTAAATTCTTGTATATTCTTTATTCTTCTCTATTCTGTATTCCATGTTCTACTTTCTAAACTGTATATTCTATATTCTTCTATAATCTATATTCTCTATCCTTCTATATACTATATTATTTTACATTCTAAATTTTATATTCCATATTCTTCTATATTATATATTCTGCATTCTAAATTCTTTATTCTATATTCTCCTACATTCTATATTCTATATAATTCTATATTGTGTATTCTATATCCTATATTCTATATACCATATTCATCACTATTCTATTTTCTTCTATGTTCTATCTTCTATATTCCCCTGTATTCTCTATTCTTCTATATTCTATATTTTTATTCTATATTCTCCTACATTCTGTATCTATGTTCTTCTATATTCTTCAATAATGTATGTTCTATATTCTACATTCTGTATTCAATATTCTGTATTCTTCAATATTCTATAATCTGTATTCTTCTACATTCTATATTCTTCTATATTGTATATTCTATATCCTTTATTCTATATTCTTTATACCATATTCATCAATATTCTATATTCTGTGTTTTATCTTCTATATTCTATATTCTACAGCAAAGCATTATCTATATTCTACTTTCTTCTACATTGTATATTGTATATCATATGTTCTATATTCTATATACCATATTCATCAATAGTCTACATTCTATAATCTTCTATATTCTATATTCTCCTGTATTCTATATTTGAAATTCTCCTATACTCTATATTCCTCTACATTCTTTATTCTATGCTCTGTATTGTATATTTTCCAATAATGTATATTCTATATTCTTCTATATTCAATAATCTTCTGTATTCTATAACCTTCTATATTCTATATCCTTCTTCTATGTTCTTCTATATTCAGTATATATATTCTTTTATATTCTATATTCTATGTCCTATGTTGTATATTTTTCTATATGATGTATTCTTCTATACTCTATATTCCATATTCTGTATTCTACATTCTTCTATATTCTATATTCCATGTTATTGTATATTCTACATTCTTCTTTTTACTATCTACTATATTTTTTTATATTTTTCTATATTCTATATTCTCTTTTCTATATTATTCTATGTTCTATATTCTTCTTTATTCTGTATTTTTCTATATTCCATACTCTGTATTCTATATTCCATATTTGGTGTTCTATGTTCTATATTCTGTATTCTATATTTTTCTATATACTATATACTTCTGTATTCTATATTCCATAGTCCATATTCTATATTCTTTATTTTCTATTCTACAGTCTGCATTCTACATTCTAAATTCTTCTATAGTCTTTATTCTTCTCTATTCTGTATTCCATATTCTATGTTCTACATTCTGCATTCTATATTCCGTTTTCTTCTATATTCTAAATTTTTCTAAGTTCTATGCCAGGCGCTCCTTGGAAACTCTATGGGGCAGTTCTACTCTGTCCTATAGGGTTGCTATGAGTCGGAATCGACTCTACGGCACTGGGTTTGTATACTTCTGTATTCTATATTCTGAGTTCTATATTCCTTATTCTATATCCTACCTTCTAAACTCTATATTCTATATTCCTCTGTAATCTATTTTCTATGTTCTTGTATATTCTATATTCCATATTCCAATACTCTGTATTCTTCTATAATGTATATTCTATATTCTCATATATTCCATATTCTTCTATAATCTATATTCTTCTATGTTCTGTATTCTCTTCTAAGTTCTATATTCTAGAGTTCTCTATATACTATATTCTTCTATATTCCATATTCCATACTCTATATTCTACATTCTGTATTCTAAATTCTTCTATATTCTGTATTCTATATTCTACATTCTGAATTGTATATTCTATGTTCTTCTATATTCTATATTTTTCTATATTCTATGTTCCATCCTCTGTATTCTATATTTGATGTTCCATGTTCTATGTTGAATATCCTATATTTCTCTATGTACTATATTTTTCTGTATTCTATATTCCATATTCTACACTCTACGTTCTATATTCTTCTATATTCCATATTCTATATTCTTCTATACTCCATAATCTTCTGTACTATATTCTGTAGTCTAAATTTTATATTCTATACTCTTCTCTATTCTGTATTTTTCTATATTCTCTATTCCATATTCTATATTCTACATTTTATGTTTAGTATTCTATATTCTGCATCTTAATTCTATATTCTTCTATATTCTATATTCTTTTATATTCTACTTCTATATTTTTCTATATTCTATGTACTATATTCCATGCCATGTATTCTATATTGTATATTCAATGTTCTATCTTCTAAATTTTTGTATATACTATATTTTTCTGTATGCTATATTCTATGTTCCATATTCTATACTCTGTATTCTATATGCTATATTCCTCTATATTCCGTATTCTATATTCTGTATTTTGTGTTCTACATTCTATATTCCCTCATCTTCTATAATCTGTATTCTTCTATATTCTATATCTTTATTTTATATTTTATATTCTATGTTCTAAATTCTATATTCTGTATTGTATAGTCTTCTATTGTCTATATTCTTCTATAACGTATATTCTATATTCTTCTGTATTCAATATTCTAATTCTATATTCTTCCATATTCTGCATTCTTCAGTTTCCTGTATTTTATATTCTTCTATATTCTAAATTCTTCTATATTCTATATTATCTATTCCTCTATATTCTATATTCTTTTTTATTCTGTGTTCTATGTTCTGTATTCTGTATTCTTCTATGTACTATATTCTTGTGTATTCTATATTCCACATTCTATATTCTACATTGTATATACTATATTTTTCTATATTCTATAATCTATATTCTTCTATATTCTATATACTTTATTCTATATTTTGTATAATAAATTCTACAGTCTATATTCTACAGTCTACATTCTATATTCTAAATTATTCAATATTCTTTATTCTTCTCTCTTGTATATTCTGTGTTCTATATTCTATATTCTGCACTCTACAATCTATATTCTGTATTCCAGATTATATATTCTACATTCTATTTTCTATATTCTTCTATATTATATAATCTATATTCTTCTGTAGTCTGTATTCTCTATTCTATTTTCTATATTCTAAATTCTATATTTTCTGTATTCCATATTGTATATACTTCCACATTCTAGATTCTGTACACTATATTCTGTATTCTACTATATTGTACATTTTACATATTATATTCTATATTCTACGTTCCATATTGGTCAATATTGTATATTCTATATTCCATATTCTATACTTTTCTATATTTTATATTTTACATTCTATATTCCATAATCTTCTAAATTCTGTAATCTATGTTTATTATTATATACTCTGTAGTCTACATTCTACACTCTATATTCTATATACTTCTATATTCTTATACATTTTTATTCTATATTTTTCTATATTCTGTATTCCATACTCTGTATTCTATATTCCATATTTGATGTTCTATGCTCTATATTTTTGTATATGCTATATTGTTCTTTATTTCATATTTCATATTCTATATTCTATATTGCCCATTCTACATTCTCTTTTCTTCTGCATTCCTTATTCTATATTTTACATTCTGTATTCTATAATGTTATATAATCTATATTTTTGTATATTCTTTAGTCTATATTTTATATTCTGTATTTTTTATTCTACATTCTACATTCTATATTCTACAGTCTACATTCTAAATTCTTGTATATTTTTTGTTCTCTATTCTTTATTCTGTATTCTATATTTTATAATCTACATTCTATCTTCTAAATTTGTCCATATTCTATATTATTTTCTATATTCTATATGCTTTATTCTATTTTCTACTGTCTAAATTCTATAGTCTATATTTTGCTATATTGTATATTTTTGTATATTCCACATTCTATAATCCATATTTTTCTACATTCTATGTTTTGTATTCTTCTATACCATATATTCTATATCTTATTTCCTGTATTCTATAGACCATATTTTTTAACATTCTATATTCCATATTCAATTTTCTGCATTTTATATTCATATTCTTCTACATTCTATATTCTAAATTTATATTCTATATTCTGTATTGTACAGTCTTCTATCATCTATATTCTATAATGTATATTCTTTTTTCTTTATACTTCTATATAATATATTCTAATTCTTCTATATTCTATATCATTCTATATTCTTCAATATTCTGTATTCTATATTCTATTTTCTTTTATATCCTTCTATATTCTATATTCTTATATAGTCTGCATTCTATATTCATCTATATTCTATATTCTTTTATTTTCTGTGTTCTATGTTCTATATTCTTCCATATACTCTATTTTTTTGTGTTCTATATTCTATCTTCCATATTCTATATTCTACATTCTATATTCTTCCATGTTCTGTATTCTATATTCCTCTATATTTTATATTTTACACTCTACATTCTGTATTCTACATTCTTCTATGTTCTATAATCTATATTGTTCTATATTCTATATTCCGTATTGTGTAATCTATATTCTACAGTCTACATTCGATAATCTAAATTCTTTATATTCTTTATTCTTCTCTATTCTGTAATCTATATTCTACATTATATATTCTATATTTCATTTTCTTCTATAGTCTATACTCCAAATTTTGCTATATTCTATTTTCTTCTATATTCTATGTTCTGAATTCTGTATTCTTTATTCTACATTCTAAACTCGATATTCTATACTGCTCTTTAATCTACATTCTATATTCTATGTTTTATATTCCATATTCTACCGTCTATATTCTTTATATTTTATAATCTATATTCTTCTACATTCTAAATTCTTCTATATTGTATATCCTATATATGATATTTGTCAATATTCTGTATTCTATCTTCTGTCTATAGTCTACATTCTATTGTCTGTCATCTATATTCTATGTTCTTCTATGTTCTATATTCTAAATTTATATTCTATATTCCGTATTCTTCTGTAATGTATATTCTATAATCTGTATTCTTCTATATTCTATATTCTACTATTTTCTATATTCTTTTATGTTTTGTATTCTATCTTCCATGTTCTGTGTTCTATGTTCTATAATATAAATTTATTCTATAATTTATCCTATAAATACTATATTCTTCTATATTCTATATTTAATATTCTATATTCTAAATTCTTCTATATTCTACGTTCTATATTCTATGTTCTTCTATAATCTATATTTTCCTATATTCTATACTCCATACTCTGTATTCTATACTCGATGTTCTGTATTATATATTTTTCTATATACTGTATTTTTCTGTATTCTATATTCTGTATTCCATTTTTCATATTCCCTTCTCTACATTCTACATTCTATATTCTATATTTCCCTGTATTCTATATTCCATACTCTGTATTCTATATTTGATGTTCTATGTTCTATATTCTATATTTTTCTATATACTATATTCTTCTGTATTCTATATTCCATATTGTATATCCTACATTCTATATTCAACATTCTGTATTCTCTATTCTATGTTCTTCTATATTCTATATTCTTCTATATTCCATATTCTTCAATGTTTTATATTCTGTATTTTACATTCTGTGTTCCATAATCGTATATATTCTATAATCTATATTCTTCTGTATTCTATATTGTGAATTCTGTATTTTACATTCTCATAGTGACCCTACAGGACAGAGTAGAACTGCCCCACAGAGTTACCAAGGAGCGCCTGGCAGATTCAAACTGCTGACCTCTTGGTCACTTAACCACTATGCCACCCGGGTTGCTATGAGTCGGAATCGACTCGACGGCAGCAGGTTTGGTGTGATTTTGGTTTATTCTACATTCTACATTCTATACTGTATGTTCTTCTATATTCTATATTCTTCTATGTCATTATATTCTATATTTTTCTATATTCTATATTCCATACTCCAAATTGTATACTCGATGTTCTATGTTCTATATTCTATATTTTTCTATATACTGTATTTTTCTGTATTCTATATTCTGTATTCCATTTTTCATATTCCCTATACTATATTCTACATTTTATATTCTATGTTCTTCTATATTCTATAATTTCCTCTATTCTATATTCTATATTCGATCTATATTTTTACATATACTATATTTTTGTGTATTTTATATTTCATATTCTATATACCATATTCAACATTCTATGTTCTTCTATATTCCATATTCTATATTCTCCTATATTTTATATTTTACATTCTGTATTCCATAATCTTCTATATTGTATAATTTATAATCTTTTGTATTCTATAACCTATATTCTTCTATATTCTTCATTTTATATTTTACATTCTATATTCTGTATTCTATATTATACATTTTATATTCTTCTGTATTCTATATTCTAAATTTATATTCTATTTTCTTCTATGTTCTGTGTTCTTTATGCTATGTTCTTCTATAATGTAATTCTATATTCTTCTTTATTCCAAATCCCTTATATACTATATTCTTCTATTTTCAAATTTCTTTAATATTCTGTAGTCTATCTTCAGTGTTCTATGTTCCATATTCTATATTTTGAATTCTCTATATTCTATAATCTATATTTTTGTATATTCTACATTCCATGGAAGAATATACACAATAGAAGACTATATAATACAGAATATGGATTATACAAGAACATATAATACAGAATTTAGAACATAGAATGTTGAGTGTAGAATACAGAATATAAAATATAGGATGAAGACTATACAATACAGATTATAGAATATCGAAAATTATGGAATGTAGAATGTAAAATATAGAAGAATACACTATATTCTATTTTCAAAATTCTTTTATATTCTGTATTCTATCTTCAGTGTTCTATGTTCCATACTCTATATTTTAAATTCTCTATATTCTATAATGTATGTTCTTCTATATTCTATATTTTTTACATTCTATATTCCGTACTGTGTATTATATATTTGATGTTCTATATTCTATATTTTTCTACCTACAATATGCTTCTATATTCTATATTGCATATTTCATATTCAATATTCTGCATTCTATATTTTAAATTCTTCTATATTCTATGTTCTGTATTCTATATTCTGCATTCTAAATTCTATATTCTTCCATATTCTATATTTTTCTATAGACTATATTTTTCTGTATTCTATATTTCATATTCTTCCTTCTATATTCTATATTTTCTATGATCTGTATTCTATATTCTTTTATATTGTATATTCTGTATTTTACATTCTATTTTGACTTCTATTTTCTATATTCTGTGTTTTTATACTTCATTTTATATTCTATATTTTGTATTCTATATTCTCCTATAGTCTATATTTTCTATATACTATATTCCATACTCGGTGTTCTATATTCAATGTTCTTTTTCTATATTCTATATTTTTGTATGTAATTTTCTGTATTCTGTATTCTACATTCTATACACTATATTCTTCCATAGTCTGTATCATATATTCTTCTATATTGTATATTCTTTATATTCTATATTCCATAATCTTCTATATGCTATAATGTATATTCTATATATTATGTATTTTTATTCTATATTTTATATTCTCAATTCTGTATTTTCCTATATTCCATTTTCTGTATTCTATATTCAATGTTTCTTTCTATGGTTTATATTTTTATAATTTCCTGTGTTCTATATTCCAAATTGCATATTCTGTATACTACATTCTACATTCTATATTCTCTTACATTCCATCTTCTATATTCTATATTCTGTATTTAATTCTACATTCTATATTAGAGAATCTTCTATATTCTGTAATCTATGTTCTTCTATATTCTATGTTCCTTATTCTATATTTTATATTCTGTATTCTGCTTTGTACTTACTCTATTCTATATTCTATATTTATCTCTATTCTATATTTTCCTTTATTCTCTATTCCATACTCTGTATTCTATATTCCATATTCGATGTTCTATATTCTGTAGTTTTTATAGCCTATATTCTTCTGTATTCTACATTCTATAGTCCATATTCTATATTGTTCATTCTAAATTCTATATTCTGTATTTTATATTCTACATTCTAAATTCTATATTCTTCTATGTTCTGTATTCTTTTATATTCTATGTCTATATTTTTCCATATTCTAGGTTCTATATTCCGTACTCTGTATTCTATATTGTATATTCAAATTTCTATGTTCTATATTCTTTATTTATTTATATACTATATTTTTCTGTATGGTATAGTCTATGCTCCATATTCTATATGCTATATTCTACATTCTGTGTTCTATGTTCTATATTCTGTATTCTATATTCTTCTACATTTTACTTTCTACATTCCATACTTTTCTATATTCTATAGTCTTTATTCCATATTTTATATTCTGTATTCTACATTCTACTTTCTATATTCTAAGTTCTTCTATAATCTATATTCTGTATTGTATACTCTTCTATTGTGTATATTCTTCTATAATGTATATTCTCTATTCTTCTGTATTCTATATTCTAATTCTTCTATATTCTGTATTCTTCAATATTCTGTGTTCTGCACTCTACTATATTCTTTTTCTTGCATTTTCTATAGCCTTCTATATTCTTCTATTTTCTAAATTTATATTCAATCTTCTTCTGTATTTTGTATTCTATATTCTGCAATGTATATTCTATAATCTATATTCTTGTTTATAGTCTTCTATATTCCATATTCTTAGTATATTCTATATTCTACTATTTTCTATATTCTGCATTCTATCCTCTGTGTTCTGTGTTCCATGTTCAATATTCTTCTATGTACTATATCTTTCTATATACTATATTCCATAATCTAAATTCTGCTATATTCCACATTTTAAATTCTATGTTCTTCTATAGTCTATATTTTCCTATATCCTATATTCCATACTCTCTATTCTATATTTGATGTTCCATGTTCTATATTCTATATTTTTCTCTATACTATATTCTTCTGTATTCCATATTGTATATTCTACATTCTATATTCTAAAATCTTCTATAGTCTACATTCTCTATTCTATATGCTACATTCTATATTCTTCTATATTCTATATTTGTCTATATACTATGTTCTATATTCATTCTTCTATTTTCTATATTTTTACATATACTATATTTTGTGTATTCTGTATTCCATATTCTTTTACTGTATTCAACATTTTATATTCTCCTATATTCTATATTTTACATTCTACATTCTATATTCCATAATCTTCTATATTGTGTAATTTATAATCTTCTATATTCTATAATCTATATTCTCCTAAATTCTTCATTCTCTGTTTTGCATTCTATATTCTCATTGTACATTTTTCAGTATTCGATTTCTAAATTTATATTCTATTTTCTTCTATATTCTGTATTCTTTATGCTATATTCTTCTATAATGTATATTCTATAATTTTTTTATTCCAAATCCTGTATAAACTATACTCTTCTATTTTAAAAGTTCTTTTATATTCTGTATTCTATCTTCAGTGTTCTATGTTCCATATTCTATATTTTAAATTCTTTATATTCTATAATCTATGTTCTTCTATATTCTATATTTTTGTACATTCTATATTCCATACTCTGTATTCTCTATTCGATGTTCTAATTTTTTTACATTCTATATTTTTCTACATACAATATTCTTCTATATTCTATATTTCATATTCTATATTGTATATTTTAAATTCTTCCATATTCTGTGTTCTGTATTCTACATTCTAAATTCTTTATTCAATGTTCTTCCATATTCTTCTATATTCTATATTTTTCTGTATTCTATAGTCTACATTCTTCCTTCTATATTCTTCTATGTTCTGTATTCTATATTCTTCTATATTGTATATTCTGTATTCTATATTCCATTATCTTCTATATTCTACAATCTGTATTCTTCTATATTCTGTGTTCTTTATACTTTATTTTATATTCTATATTTTGCACTTTACATTCTATATTCTATGTTCTATATTCTTCTGTACTCTATATATTCTATGTTCCATACTCTGTGTTCTGTATTCAATGTTCTTTTTCTATATTCTATATTTTTCTATATAATTTTCTGTATTCTATAGTCTACATTTTATACTCTATTCTTCTATAGTCTGTCTCATATATTCTTCTATATTGTATATTCTGTATTTTACATTCTACAGTCTATTTTACAGTCTATATTCCATAGTCTTCTATAGTCTATAATGTATATTATCTACATTATGTATTTTATTCTGTTTTATATTCTGTATTCTACATTTTATATTTTCTCAATTTCATTGTCCGTATTCTATAGTCAATGTTGTTTTCTATATTGTATATTTTTTCAATTTTCTGTATTCTATTTTTTGTTTTATATATTCCATATTGCATATTCTGTATACTATATTCTACGTTCTATATTCTCTTATTTTCCATCTTCTATCTTCTATATTTTATTCTACATTCTATATTCCAGAATCTTCTATATTCTATAATCTATATTTTATATTCTATATTCTACTTTGTACATACTCTATTCTATATTTTTCTATATTCTCTATTCCATATTCGATGTTCTATATTTTTTATATCCTATATTCTTCTGTATTCTATATTCAATATTCTACATTCTGCATTCCATATTCTTCTATGTTCTGTATTCTATACTTTTCTACATTCTTATTCTACTTTCTATATTGTGTTGTAATCTCTGTTCTTCTATCTGCTATATTCTATATTGTACATTCTAAATTCTATACTCAATATTCTACAGTCTACATTCTTTTCTTTATTCTAAATTTTTCAATATTCTTTATTCTTCTCTACTCTGTATTCCATATTATATGTTCTCCTTTCTAAATTCTATATTCCATTTTCTTCTATATTCTGTGTTCTACATTTTATATTCTAAATTTTTCTGAATTCTATATTTTTATTGTGTATTCTACCTTCTAATCACTATATTCTATATTCTTCTGTAATCTAATAATCTCTTATATTCTCTATTCTACCTTCTATATTCTTCTATATTTTGTAATCTGTATGCTTCTACTTTATTCTATATTCTTCAGTAGTGTATATCCTATACCCTATATTCACTATTTGTCAATATTCTATTTTCTTCTATGTTCTATATTCTGTAGTCTGTCATCTATATTCTTTATTCTTCTACATTCTGCATTCTATATGCTGTATCTTCTATATTCTAAATTTATGCTCTGTTTTCCTATATTCTGTATTCTATATTTTTCAGTATTCTATATTCTTCTATAATTATATTCTGCATTCTCGTATTTTCCATATTCCAGATTCTTCTATATACTTTTTTCTTTTATATTCTGTATTGTATTTTCTATGTTCTATGTTCTTCTATGTACTGTATTCCTCTATAAGCTATAGTCCATATTCTACATTCTACATTCTAAATTCTTCTATAGTCTATATTCTGTATTCTTTTATATTCTATTTCTATATTTTTCCATATTCTAGGTTCTATAGTCCATACTCTGTATTCTGTATTGTATATTCAAACTTCTGTGTTCTATATTCTTTATTTTTCTATATACTATATTTTTCTGTATGGTATATTCTATGTCCCATATTCTATATTGTATATGCTATATTCTACATTCTGTATTGTGTATTCTTCTATATTCTACATTCTTCTGTATTTTACATTCTACATTATGTAACTTTCTATATTCTATAATCTGTATTGTATAGTCTTTATTCTATATTTTATATTCAGTATTCTACATTCTACTTTGTATATTCTAAATTCTGTATTCTATGTTCTTGTTAATCTATATTCTGTCTTGTATACTCTTCTATTGTGTATATTCTTCTATAATGTATATTCTATATTCTTCTGTATTTTATATTCTAATTCTTCTATGTTCTCTATTCTTCCATATTTTGTATTCTACTCTCTACTATATTCTTTTTCTTGTATTTTCTATAGCCTTCTATATTCTATATTCTCCTATATTCTAAATTTATATTTGATATTTTATATTCTATAGTCTTCTGTAATGCATATTCTCTATGTTCTTGTTTATATTCTTCTATGTTCCATATTCTTGTATATTCTATATTGTACTATTTTCTATATTCTTTTTTATTCCGTATTCTACCTTCTGTATTCTATGTTCAATATTGTTCTATATACTATATCCTTCTATAGTCCGTATTCTACATTCTAAATTCTGTTTTTCTATATTCTGTATTTTCCTATATCCTATATTCCATACTCTCTATTCTATATTTGATGTTCTATGTTCTATATTCTGTATTTTTCTGTATACTATATTCTTCTGTATTCTTTATTCCATATTGTGTATTCTACATTCTATATTCTAAAATCTTCTATATTCTACATTCTGTATTCTATATTCTACATTCTATATTTTTCTATATACTATATTGAATCTTCTATTTTCTATATTTTTACATACACTATATTTTTGTGTTTTGTATATTCCATATTCTTTCTACTATAGTCAATATTCTGTATTCTTCTATATTCCCTATTCTCCTATATTCTATATTTTACATTCTACATTCTTTATTACACAATCTTCTATATTTTATAATTTATAATCTTCTGTATTCTATAATCTATATTCTCTGAAATTGTTCATTCTACATTTTGCGTTCTCTATTCTGTATTCTACATCCTACATTTTATATTCTTCTGTATTCTATATTTATATTCTATTTTCTTCTATATTCTCTATTCTTCATGCTATATTCTTCTATAATGTCGAACATAGAATACAGAATTTAGAATATAGAAAGTAGAATACAGAATATAAAATACAGAATAAAGACTATAGAATACAGATTATAGAACAGAAAATTATGGAATATAGAATGTAAATTATAGAAGAATACAGACAGAATGTAGCATATAGAATATGGAACATAGAATATACCATACAGAAAAATATAGTATATAGATAAATAAAGAATACAGAACATAGAAGTTTGAATATAGAATACAGAGTATGGAATATAGAACCTGGAATACGGAAAAATATAAAAATATAGAACATAGAAGAATATAGAATTAAAAATGTAGAATATAAAATACAGAATATAGAAGAATTTAGAAAGTAGAATATAGAATATGGACTATAGAATATAGAGGAATATAGTATATAGAAGAACATAGAACATAAAGGATTCAATAGAGAATATAAAAGAAAAAAGAATACAGAAGAATATAGAGTATAGAAGACTGGAATATGGAAAAAAGGAGAATGTAGAATATAATTATAGAAGAATATAGAATATTGAAAAATACAGAATGCAGAATATAGGAAAACAGAACATAAATTTAGAATATAGAAGATATAGGATATAAAATGCAGAATATAGAAGAATAAAGAATATAAATGACAGACTACAGAATATAAAGATAGAAAGTAGAAGAAAATAGAATACTGACAAATAGGGAATATAGGGTATAGTGTGTACACGATTGAAGAATATAGAATAGAGAAAGTAGAATATAGATTACAAAATATAGAATGTAGAATAGAGATATCAGAGAATATTAGATTACAGAAGACTATAGAATATAGAGATTAGAAGGTAGAATATACAATAAAATATAGAATATAGAATTCAGAAAATTTTAAATATAAAATGTAGAATAGAATATAGAAGAAAATGGAATAGAAAATAGAGAATAAAGAATATTGAAAATTTTATAATAGAGAATGTAGACAGTGGAATTTTGAATATAGAATGTATAATATAGAATATAGCAGATAGAGTAGTATAGATTATAAGAGAATATAGAATGTAGAGTAAGAATGTAGGAAAGTATGGAATACAGAACATAAGAATATAGCATATAGAATGCAGAACATAGAATATAGAATATGGAATACAGAATGTAGAATACAGAAGAACATAGTATATAAAAATATAGAATACAGAACATAGAATATGGAATATAGAATACAGACTATGGACTAGAGAATATAGAAAAATAAAGAATAGAGATAAATATAGAATAGAGTAAGTGCAAAGTAGAATACAAAATGTAGGATATAAAATATAGAATAAAGAACATAGAATATAGAAGAGTATAGATTATAGAAACGAGAAGATTCTGGAATATAGAATGTAGAAATATAGACTATAGAATATAGAAGATGAATATGAGAATGTAGAATATAGTATACAGAATATGCAATATGGAATATAGAATACAGAAAATTATAAAAAATATAGAATACAGAAAAAAGTGAATATAGAATACAGACAATAGAATATAGAAAAAGAATTTAGAATATAGAATGTAGAATACAGAATAGAGAATGAAAAATACATAATATAGAGAATAGAAATTATAGTATATAGAAGAGTATGGAATATAGAATTTAGAATGTAAAATACAGAATATACAAGATAGAAGAATATATTATCCAGACTTTAGAAGAATATAGATTATAGAATGTAGAAATATAGAATACAGAAAATTATATAGAAAAATATAGAATATGGAAAAAGAACATGGAATATAGAAGAGTATGCAACATAAAATATAGAAAATAGAGAATATTAATAAGGAGAATAAAGAACATAGAATACAATCATTAAAGTATAGAGAACACAGAATATAGAAGAATATAGATTATAGAATACATAAGACAATGGAATATAGAGTATTGAATGTAAAATAGGGAATATAAAATTTAGAAGAATATAGACTACGGAATGTAGAAGAATATAGAATGTAGAAGTAATAAATTAGAATATGGAATAGAGATTACAGGAAAATATAGTATATAGAAAAACAGAAACTAGAATATGAAAGAACATAAAACATAGAATTTAGGATGTAGAATAAAGAATACAGAATGTGGAAGAATTTAAAATATAGAGTGCAGTATGTACAGTATAAAATAATGGAATATGAAATATGCAATATAGAGGAATATTTGATGTAGAAAAATATAGAATATAGAACACTGAAGATAGAATATGAAAGAACTTTGAAAATAGAACATGGTGTAGAGAGTTTGGAATAAAGAATGTAGAATATACATATAGAAGAATATAGGATAAAGAATACAGAATACAGAAATAGAATATAAAACTTAGAATATAGAATAGAGAATACAGAAGAATACAAAATGTACAACGTAGAATATCTTGTATTTTCTCTACCCTTATAGTCTCTATTCTATATACTGTTCTCCTATACTCCATATTTACGTGGTACATTCTATTCCATTATTTTCTATATCGTCTCATTTATAATCCTGTGTTCTATATATTCTTTTATATTCTATTTCTATATTCTTCCATAATTCAGCTTCTATGTTCCATTCTCTGTATTATATGTTATATATTCAAAGTTCTATGTTCTACTATTTATTTCTATTTCTCTGCATGGTATATTCCATTTTCCATATCCTCCATTCTGCATTCTTCCATATTACACATATATTCTTCTATATTCTACTTCCTACATTCCAGAATTTTCTATATCCTATAATCTGTAATCCACACTCTTCATTCTGTATTTTTATTCTGTACTCTACATCGTATTTTCTGTATTTCTATGTTCTATAACCTATATTCTGCATTGTACAGTCGTATAGTGTAGCCCTCATGGGCCCCCAATAGCGAAGCCCCGCATGGAAAACCAGGCCCGAATAAGGGAGCCCCGCACTCACAAACAAGCCCAAATCGTGGAGCCCCGGAGGCAAGAACTTGAGCGAATACAGGAGCACCGGAGGTAAGCCGAAGCCCCAAAGAAAAGTCCTGCAGGTAACAGTAGGCCCGAGTGGAGAGTCCCGGAGGCAAGAATAGGCCTGAACAGAGTCTCACAGGCTCGAAATAGGACCGAACAGAGTCCCTCAGGCAAGAATAGGTCCGGAGGGACAATCCACAGGCACTAGGCACGAACAGAGTGCAGAAGGCCAGAAAGTCCCGAACGGAGAGTGCCAAAGGCCAGCATAGGCCGAAGGGAAGTCCTGGAGGGGAGAATATGCCCAAGCTGAGAAACCCGCAGGCCAACATAGGCCCAGAGAGTCCTAGAAGTGAGAATAGGCCCAAACGGAGAGTCCACCAGGCCAGAAAAGGCCCGAATAGAGGAGCCACATAGGAAGAATAGGCCCGATTAGAGATCCACTTCAAAGAATAGGCACGAACGGAGAGTGTGGGAGGCCAGAAACGCCTGAACAGAGTGTCTTGCCGGGAGAATAGGCCCGAACGGAGAAACCCGCAGACACAAATAGGAACAAATGGAGAGTGCTGCAGAACAGAATAGGCCCGAATAGAGGGGCCCCGGAAGCAAGAATAGGCCCCAACAGAGTCCCAAAGTGAAGAATAGACTCGAATGGAGATCCCTGCATGCAAGAATACGCCCAAATAGAGGAGCCCTGGGGACAAGAATAGGCCTGAATAGAGTCCTGCTGTCAAAAATAGGCCCAAATGCAGAGTCCTGGAGGCAAGATTTGGCCTGCACGGAGAGTCCCACTGGCGAGAACAGGCCTGAAGGGAAGTCCCAGAGGATAGCATACGCCCAAACTAAGAATCACAGAGGCCAGCATAAGCCCGAACGGAGTTCTGCAGGTAATAGTCCCAAACGGAAAGACCCGGAGGTAAGAATAGGCCCGAACAGAGGTTCTAGGAGGTAAGAATAGGCCCAGAGGCCTGCAAGCAAGAATAGGTCCGAGTAGAGGAACCGTGAGGCAAGAGGCCAGAACAGAGTCCCCAGGACAAGAACAGGCCCAAGTGGAGAATCCAACAGGCAATAAATAGGCCCAGAGTCCGGAACGCCAGAAAGGCCCAGACAGTCCCACAGGCGAGAATAGGACCGAATGGAGATTCCTGGTGGCCAGAATAGGCCCAAATAGGGGAGTCCCCTAGACAAGAATACACCTGAACGGAGAGTCTCAGAGGCCAAAAATGCCCAGGGGGTCTCAGAGGCGAGAATAGCCCTAATGGACATTCCCAGAGCAAGAATAGGCAAGAACAGAGTCCTGTAGGCAAGAATAGGCCCGAGTAGAGTCCCGCTCGAGAGAACAGGCCTGGAGGGAGAGTCCAGCATGCCAGAACAGGCCCAAACAGAGATTGCCACACGCAAGCATAGGCCGAAACAGAGTCCTGCAGGCCAGAATAGGCCTGAATAGATGAACCCCATAGGCAAGAATAGGCCCGAGTACGGTCTTCAGGCCCAGGAAAGCCCCGTGGCAGGTGTGGGTCAAAGTTCTCTGCCCATTCCAGTCGGCAGGGGGAGGTTTTCATCCTACAAAGCAGCAGCAGAGTTACTCATTGCCAGAGGGGTTGCATCTGCCCACAAGCTCCACCTGGCCAGGGTCCATCCCTACTGTATTGCCCATGTCAATCAACAGAAGCTAAGACCTTCCAGAAAGACTACCTGCTATTGTCTGCGCACGGGGAAGTGGTGCAGCCAGAAGCCTCCCCCATTTCATCTCTAGGCTCTCTCTCAGGCCCCTCACACTTGTGTCTTAGGGGAAGAATGAAGAAATTTCTCTGAATGAACACATCCAGAGAGGGGCCACAGATACTGAGGAAGGGCACCTTGCCTACTGATATCCTAGCATAAGTGGAAAGGAGGTACCCTGCCTGCTGGCCTATTGGTTCGAACATGTCAACATCAGGGGTTGCCTACTGTGAAGTTATTCCCTGGGTGCCCTCGACTTTGGGGCCTAAGACACAAGGGTCCATTGTGTGTCCATAGGTAAAATGGAGGGCTCTGGAGAACTTGCCAGTTAGGCTGGACCTCTCCTACTGGCTCAGTGTTTGTGACCCATCCCCATCAGAAGTTCCACCCAGCCTTCCGGTGGCTGTCTCCATGGTGTTTGGGAAAGAAGCCTTAGGCCCCCGCACTCAGCCTTCACCTGGCCTACCTGTCCTCTTTGCCCTCACCTACCCTGCTGTGTGGATGAAAGAAAGACTGTAGGTCCGTGACCATGTGCCCTCATTTCCTTTGAAGGATTAGGCTCCTTCCTGGGTAGAAGACAGCCAAGGTCAGCCTGAGCCTAGACATCTAGTGACCTGTGACACTGCAGCCAGTGATGTTGATGTCCACGCTCAGGCATCTGCAGGTGGCAGATTCACAGTGGTTAGAGAAATGTAACGAGAGAACACACACTCCCAAGGGGAGGGGCCAAATGTTATGGAAAATACCTGATGTTGTGGAACTGTAGTACAGCCAGTCTAGGGCCCAGAGCTCCCTCCTGTATGTGGCAAAGACATATGTATGCCACCATCCACAGACTCTGGACTGCTGGGGCCCTGGACGCCCAAATTTGGGCCTTGTCTTCAGAGAAGTGACACACATGCAGTGTGCCCCCAGGGGCTGTGGACCAACCGAGGGCAAAAACTTTAAAATAGGGGCTTCACTTGACTGTGTCTCTGCTCTCCTTTGGCTCAGTGACAACCTGTGTTCCTAGCACAAGGCATTCATGAAATTAGGCAAATTCCATGCGTGCAGGCAAAGTGTGTGCTGAGATGACTCGCTGGAGACCAGGGTGCACTCTTCAGACCCAGGGGTAGGCATCTGGCAGGTATGTGTCAATGTTCCCTGTCCGTGGCACTCAGCCAGATACTTGCAAACAATGTTATCAGGGGAATTCGACATCTCCGGAGAGTCTGCCACATTTCAGCCTGTTTCACCTGGCCAGAGTCCACCCCTGATGTAGCTCCCCAATCAATGACTACTCTCTAGACCTTCCACATAGACTACCAGATCTTCTCTGCCCATGCACAACCAGTACAGCCAGGGGCCTTCCCCTTTTGCTCTTTCCACTCTAGGCACTCTGTCAGGCACTCCTAGCTGTGAAGTGACTCGGGGAGAAGGAAGAGATTTCAGAGAATGAACACATCCAGAGACAGACAGAAAGGCAAGAGTTGCTGAGTGGGGATGCCTCTCAAAGCTCTGGGGAGCAACACCAGACAGCAAAATTTAGCATGCGCACAAGCAACCACACACAGCCACCCAGTGACTCACAAACATGACATCATTAGCGATTGGTCCCCAGGCTCCTGGCAAACTCAGGAGTACAGCGCCAACGGAGCCATCAGGACATCTCCGACAACTCCCTCCTATGTCTTTGCATCTACAGGCGTTGGGGGGTGAAGAGCAGAATAAAAGTATCAAGCGAGTTGGGGCCCTGGGTGGGGTGCTAACGTGTGCAAAGAGGGCCAGACAGAAGACTGCAGTGGGTGGGGGAGGTGCAGACACTAATGGCAGAGGCACATGGGGAGCCAGAATTCAACAACTACCCCCAGTCACTGAAGGCCACAGACACCTCTATCCCAACAGGAGCGACCGTTGTGCATTACATGGCCACATACCCCCAAAGACCCCACCACACATGGGAGCAAGGCTGGTCCAGGAGTACGTCACGAGAGGACAAGTCTTGTCTCCCTTGGCTACACCAACATTGTGAAGGTGTTCTTTCTACCAAGCCAGGAGGCATTCGTGCACTCCCCCTGAACAAGAGTAAACGACTGAAGCAACAGGTGCTTCAGAGGACGCTTCATATATATATTCGTCTAGCCTATGGCCACGTCAGTAAGTGCACATCCTAAGCAACCCACACCTATCCTCCTCCAGCACGTTGAGCACCAGATGTTCGTAGGCAGAGAACTACAAAACATTATACGTGTTTCCATGGCGGACCCACATCTTCCGTCCTGGAACGTGGTGATTGGAAAACTACAGAGGCACACTCATATTCCCACTATATGATGCCAGCTGGTTGACTGGCAAGCCCCTCCACCAGCTCAAAGGGCGTGTCTAGCGATAACAATAGGCGGAGAGTGCTCCTCGTCTTCCACGCTGCACCAGCAGACTGCTCCCGCGAATTAGAGAAGCCCTGCGTATGAACCACTAACACATTGTGTAAGGCTTTTGGCAACGCCTTGCAAAGCCCGTAAAACACCGTCAAAGACATTTAAAGGACTCTTTACTAAGGAGAGAGCCTCCCCATCCATCGACCACCACATCGTACCATGCAAAACACTCAATGTCCAGAAGAATGTAGAGGTCTGTGCCATACCGCTACCAGAAAATAAACTCAACCTTTCACAGCTAGGAAGAGAAACTCCTGTTTCATTGCTCATCAGGTTTTGTCAAAAAAAACGCATGCCCGTCTCCACCCACCACTTTTGCAAGTAAGGACAAATCACTAACAGGATTAGCTCCAAAAAAATCATTTTTTTCTCATCAGAGACGAGAAAACACACCGTTTCACGGGCACGGGACATTTGTACTCTGTGTAAACAACGAAAGTGTCTCGTCGTGCGCAGATTCAACCCCGACTGGGACAGCTCGCTACAGTGATGAAATCAAAAAAGACGCAGCAAAAAACAGGCAAAATGAGCATGGCTAGTAGTGGGCGAGAAGGTTTTTGTAGGGATCACGTTCTTCCCCGCTCTCCAATCACATGCTGTAGAAAAGCGTCCAAAAGAGCTCCAGTGGGTGGACACCTGACATGAAAAGAACAAAGAAAAAAAAAAGATGCAAGACGGTATGTGGAAACCACAGATTGCTTTCAGAAGGGAGCATGCCATTTAGACGACTCACACCGCGGTCACAACACCGCAGTCGGTCACGGGAACCCAAGGAAGACGGAAACATCGTATAACTAGAAGCACAAAAGATGGCATAAATGCATCAGGTAGGTCTTCAAGTAGGCAGCAGATAACGTGGGAAATCGGTGGCCCATGGACTCAAAACCCAGAATCCTGTGTTATTTGACAAGAGTCACCATACAAGCAGAGCGTAACGGTAGCTAGCTCGTGAACCAAACCGCGTATTTACAGTATAAGAAACAAAGCGACTCACAGCAAGAGACGCACCCGCGTCAGAGCGTTTTAAAGGAACTGCTCCTCATACATCGTGGGGTAACACGACCCCATCTCTCGCAGCCCCGGAGATCCAAGGGTACTCTGGTCGACGCACAAGGCAGTGTGATGGAGCCGGCCGTGACCGTGCAGCCGCTAGAGTGATTGCCTCTGCGCCCCACGCGAAGACCGCACCAACAGTGAACGCTTGAAATAACCCCCCAGACAAAAACTTCAGGAAAAACTCCGGAAAGTGGGAACGTCTAAAAAGCACGAGCCACGCACGAAAACACTTGTTTGAGGACCAGATGGACAGCAGCACCCTTAAAGGCCAGCAATGGGGAGACGAGGTTGCCCCAGGGACCCACGAAGCATGACTTGGAAAAATATTCTCGGGCGGTTTAACTCCTCTGACGGTCCGGGACCCACACGGGCGAGCACATGGTGTTTATATAGGCCACAGCATATTTACACCACATGGACTGGTGAAGAGATGGTCATGCGAAAAAAAAACACGTGAAAGTTCTTAGCATGCTTTTTTTCACTCGTTTTCCTGAACCATCTCGTTCCTATACCGTTCAGTATGCGCAAACACGGGGAGGTGGATGAGCCGGCGTGGACTGGTCTAACAGCTGAAAACGTCTCACCCATGAAGCAGCGGCTAAGGCGGCAGAGACCACCCCACACCAGTTAACCTGCAGGCCCAATCCCGGGACATGGGTCTGGTGACGACGCCCCACCGAGACCGGGAAGATCGTGCCGACGCCGCGGGCGTCCTGGAACGTCGCCTCGCCCAGCGCAGCCACATCGCATCCCACGTCGTCGGCGCCGGAGCTCCGGAGGAAAACGATATAAAAGCTGCCGCCAGGTGGCAACCGACACCCGGCGCAGGCGACAGAGGGACGAATCCGGATCGGCGGCCGGCGAGGGCGCATCGCCGGGCGCCTGGCCGCCCGGCCGCCCGGCCGCCCACCAACTAACACCACCAGCACCACCGCCAAACATATTCTTTTTCCCCACTTAGTTTTATATGCCAAGCGGATTTTTTTTATATGTTGTGCTTTCTTCGTATTTTTTGTTGATTTTGTTTCTGGTGAGTTTCTTTTTCACTTGTATTTTATGTCAATGAGTAGAATAGTTTGTTTGCTTCGTGGTTATCTTATTATTTACCTGTCTTTCTAAATTTAAAAACTACTTTTTTGTATTGCCGTATTTTTCTCTCCGTGTGGAAGATGTAAGAATACACTTTTTAGTTCCCGTCTATTATTGTAACGTTGTCTTGTTTTATATAAAAACATCGCTGTTACTCTGTTTTGTGCTTTTATTTTAAACTTTGTTTTTTTGGATTTTCCTCTCTGGGTTGACTTCTGGTTGCTCTGCCCAGTGTTCTAGTCTTGAGTTGGTACGTGATGTTATTGATTTTCTAGTCAAAGAACTCCCTATAGTATTTTTTGTAGTTTCGGTTTAGTTTTCACAAATTCCTTGAACTTCTGTTTATCTGGGAATGTCCTAATTTCACCTTCGTATTAAGAGACAGTTTTACTGGATATATGATTCTTGGCAGACAATTTTTTCCTTCAATTTTTTAAATATGTCATCCCATTGTTTTCTTGCCTGCGTGGTTTCTGCCAAGTAGTCCGAGCTTATTCTCGTTGGCTCTCCCTTGTAGTTGACTTTTTTTTATCCCTTGCTGCTCTTATAATTGTTTCTTTATCTTTGGCTTTGGCAAGCTTGATTATAATACATCTTGGTGACTTTCTTTTAAGATCTACCTTATGTGGAGTTTGATGAGCATGTTGGATAGATATCTTCTCATATTTCACAATATCAGGGAAGTATTCTGTCAAACCTTCAATAATTTTCTCTGTATTTTCTGTTATCCCTCCCTGTCTGCTACTCCAATCACTCGTAGGTTATTTCTCTTGATAGAGTCCCACATGATTCTTAAGGTTTCTTGATTTCTTTTAATTCTCTTATCTGATTTTTCTCCAAATATATTAGTGATAAGTGATTTATCTTCCAGTTCACAAATTCTAGCTTCTACTTGCTCAATTTTGCTCCTCTGACTTTCTATTGAGTTGTCTAATTCTTTAAATTTATTGTTACTCTTCTGAATTTCTGATTGCTGCCTGTCTATGGATTTTTCCAGCTTATTAAACTTTTCATTATGTTCCTGAATAATCTTTCTAATTTCTTCAATTGCTTTATCTATGTGTTCCTTGGCTTGTTCTGCATATTGATTACTTCCTGATGACTTGAAGAGTCCTGTATATTAAATTTTGTATTGTGCCTCTGGTAATTCCAGGAATACACTTTCATCTAGAAGATCCCTGGATACTTTGTTTTGAGAGGCTGTTGAGGTGATCATGGTCTGTTTCTTTATGTGACTTGATATTGACTGTTGTCTCCAAGCCATCTATAAGTTATTGTATTAGTTTATGCTTGCTTACTGTGTCATAGCTGTTTGCTTTGTTTTGTTTTGGTATACCCCTATGAGTTGCTTGAGTGAGCTAGTTTTATTATTTTCACCTTTGAAGCTCTGGGGTCCTGTCCCCAGCTGGCTAGAGCCGTGATCAGGTATATCAGTCTAGGAGTCCACTCAGTTTTCTTGTATGAATTCAGCTCAGGTTTCCAGGTAGCTGATATCAAGTGTGTGGTACAGGTTCTGTCCTACAGTCTTACAGGGGCAGGGGTGATTCGTGTATATACCGGTATCTGATTGCAGCAGGGGGTCGTGCTCTGAACAAGGCAGGGGGCTGAGAACCGATCCCCGATTTACTCTGAGGAAAACGTGTCTGTATTAACTACAGCATCCTGGGGGGTGGGTTCTGCAGATGAACCATGGGCACCCAAAGTTTTTGGTTGTAAGGACTGGGAGATACCAGCTATCTCTGGACCCCTGTCGTGGGTGGCTGGGTGATCTGAGTGGAATTACCAGTCCTTAGGTACCTGATGTGGGTAGGTGAGGACACCTTGTTTAATACAGAAAGCAATGCCAAATGTCAAACACCCACCTTTCCACTGCACAGCTGAAATGGCTGCAGTTTGCCAACAAGGGCCTATTCTCCTGAAATAGGCCCACACAGGTCCATGCAGAAGGGAAAGGTGCTCAAGGACCATGGACGGTTGATGCCTGGACAGCAGCCTCTTCTGTCCTGAGCTCCCCTGGTTAAGGGACTAGCAAATTATCTTTTCCCCCATTGCACATTTTTTCTTTCCCCAAGGCCAGAAGGATGGCTCTAGGTGCTCAACAGGGCAATATCAGGCCCAGAGATTCAACCCTTGAAGCCGGCTTGGGGGTGGAGGGGTGCGGTAAAATATACGCTAGTACTTAGCTTTTGCTGAGAGTTCCGTTCTCCTCAGGTTCTGGAGGTGTGAGTAGTCTGTGTGACTGGCTGCTTCTCCCTGACGAAACAGCAGTGGAATGATAGTACCAGCCCGCTGCAGCAGCCGTTCTGGGAATGGTGCCTGAGGGCTCCCCGCGATGCAGGTCCGGTAAACCCTCTCAGCTTCTGAAAGGTCTCTTCCTCCTCCTGCCCCTCAGTGCGTTGTCTAAGCTTGCCTTTGATGATGAGGACTTCCAGCTTGTCACAAATATACTCGTTCACTTGTTTTTTCAGGTCTTTGTTGTAAAGAGGGCTAGGCGGAAGCGTCAGTCTATTCCACCATCTTGGCTCCATCTCCCAAAGTTCCAATCCAAGGGGATCCACCCAGCCGGGCCATTTCACCCCTCAGCCAGGAAGATCCCGTCTACCCCGCTGGAGCCCTGGAGCACCATGCCGGCCAGCCGGTGTGTCCGGATAGAGATCCCCTCTCGTTGGGAGGCAGGCAGGCGAGCAGGTGGGTGGGCGGGCAAACCACTCGGGGGGACCCTGGGAGGGAGGACCCAGGGAGACAGGCTGGACTCAGGGAAATTGAGCGGAGGCCCTGGGCTGCCGTGGCCTGTGCGCGTTCGCTGGGATCGCTTCCCATCTCGTTGGCGCCGCAGAGCTCCAGAGGGGAACGATATAGAAGCGGCCGCAAGGTGACGGCCAACAACTGGAGCGAAGGGCGGCGGGGAGGAACCGGGTCCACCTGGGCACCTGCCGGGGCTTGGGGGTGGGGGAGGGGACAGACTCGCCTAGGCCTCCGGGGAAACCTCTCAGGAGGGTCATGGGGCGTGCGCCACTGAAAGGGCCAAACGGGTAGGCGCCCAAGGGGATGAGAGTCCACCGGGGGCGGGAGGGAGAGCACGTCCCAAGTGTGGGATGGGCAGGTGTTCTCCGATTCGTATCCTTTGGACGGACGCGACAAACGGAACGAGATGAGGTTTTCCTCCTCGTTCTTTGAGTTCCCGTATGGCACAGCAGGCAGAGTGGGAAACGTTTTTCCCCCCGTCGTCCCTGTTGCCGAGCCAACGGTAGGCGTGAAGCAGGTTGAACGGGCAAATTGCGTTCCGAGGGAGGGGGGGAGCCGTGCGTTTGCCGGCATCCGCGTCACAAGAGAAAACCACGGCCACCACTGAGAGCGTTCTTCCTCACTGCTTTTCATCCTTCCGCGACGCCGGCGGACAAATGGGGGGGCAGCCGGGAACCCCTTCCCAAAGCTGGTACGGATGGGCTCTGGGCCCCCCGGTCCGACTGCGGAAAACATCTCACCAAGGGAGGCCCGACTTAGGTCTAGCGGAGGCGCGGCGGCCCGGCCGCGAACGCCCAACCAGAGGCTCTCAGGAGGCTCCGCCTGAGTGAGTGGTCTCCAGGCTCGCGGGAGGACTCGGGAAGGTGGCGTCTCCGGGGCGGGGGGAAAGGGAGCGGGGTGAGTCGGCGTCGTGAGCATGAGAGCGCGGGCGAACAGGAGGGCGTGCGTGAGTCGTGGGGGGTGGAGGGCCGGTTGGGGGTTGGGGGTGGGGGACCGAGAGTGGGGCGGTGGGGGAGTAGGAGGGTGGGGGCGGTGGGGGAGTAGGAGGGTGGGGGCGGTGGGGAACCATGCGCGTTGGGGCCGGGGCCTGGGGTGCTGAGGGGGGCGGGGATTTGGCAAACGTTCCGGGTGCCCTGGTGCGTGCGCGTGTGTGCACGTGTGTGTGCGTGTGTCTGAGCGCGCACCTGTGTGTGTGCGTGTTCCTGTGTGTGCACGCGTCTGTGTGTGTGCGTGGCTCTGCGTGTGTGCATGTGTGCGCGCAGGTCTGTGTGCATCCCCATGTGCGTGTCTGTGTGTGCGCTCATCTTTGCGTGTGCATGTGCGTGCGCATCTGTGCTTGTGTGTGCCTGTGTGTGAGCATCTGCGTGTGTGTGCATGACTGTGTGTGTGCGTGTGTGCGTGCGTGTGTGCGTGCGTGCCCGTGTGTGTGCATCTGTGCGGGTGTGAGTGTGCGTCTGGGCGGGTGTGAGTGCGTGTCTGTGCGTGTGCGCCTGCGTGTGTGTGCTTGTGCATGTCTGTGTGTACGTGTCTGAGCACATCTGTGTATCTGTGTGCACGTCTGTGTGCACATATGTGGGCAAGTCCGTGTGTGTGTCTGTGTGTGCGCACCTGTGGATGTGAGTCCGTGTGTGTGTGCATCTGTGTGTGCGTGTGTGCGTGTCTCTGCGTGTGAGTGCATCTCTGTGCACGTGTGTGCCCTGTGTGCGTGCGCCCGCGCACGTCTGTGCATGTCTATGTGTGCTCCTGTACCTGTGTATGCGTGCTCACACGTCCGTGTGTGCATCTTTGTGTGCGTGCCTGTCTGAGTGGATATGAGTGAGCGTCTGCGTGTGCGTGCGTGTGTGTGCGTGTCTGTGCGTGAGTGTATGTCTGAGCATATGCGTCTGTACGTGCATCTGTGCAAGTCTGCGCGCGTCTGTGCCTGCTTGCGTGCGTGTATCTGCACGCTCGCTCAGGCGGACGGCAAGCCCTCGTCGTCACCCTCGGTCCATCGAACGGGAGCCCCCTTGGCCGGATGGAGAAGCTTGTCTCCGCGCCCACGGGGAGAATCGCAACAGAAACCGTAAGGCTGCACGCCGGTGGCGCTAGCGCTGCCTGCCGACGAGGGCCGCTGTTGCCGATCCCCCTGCCCGACCCCCACCCCCCAACTCAGCCCGAGGTGAAGGCCGGGGCCATATTCAGCTTGGGGGGGTGGTAAGGCCAAGGGTAGTGTCACCGTTCCCACGTTGCACGCGTTACCATGCCACGAACGCCTCCTGGGAAGCTGGAGGAACAAGGTGTGTGAAGTTCGTGCCGTGCTCGGACCCGACCGACCGTCGTCGTGGAAAGCTCACGGCGGACTGGACATCTGACGGGTCACTCCCTGTCCGAGGGACCTCCTGAGATATGTAGGAGGGGAAGGGTACAGTAGGCTGGTTTGGCTGGAAGACATCCCGTCCCCGGGAGGCTTCAATCGACGGAAAGACGGGACCGGGAAGGCACCGGTTTCAAATTGGACGATGGCTGAACTTAGGTGACGGGTACGTGGACTCTTCCGTCTTCGTCCGTGTTCGCGACTCTCTACAGGGGGAACTTTCCGGAAAGCGGGTGATGGGCGCGCATGCCGTCGTCCCGTGAAGATGCGCTACTATGAAGGGGCTCTAAACGCAGGCCGTCCTTGGGGGCGGTTTATTTTTTCTCAGTCGGGGGAAACCTCCCACATGGAGAGAAACACCCGAGTTTGAACGGTGCTCGCGTGGGGAGTAGGGCGTGGCAGTGAAGACTCACGTTCGTCATCAATCTCATTTCTGTTTAGATAACTCTCTGCACTGCTGCCGTCGCTTGCCATCGAGCAGGTCGGGACTCGGAGCGACCCTAGGGGAGAGAGTCGATCCACCCCACGGGCTTCCGGAGGAGCAGCCGGTGGATCTGAACCGCCGACGTTTCAGCTGGCAGCTGAGCTCCGAGCCGCCGCGCCGCAGGGCTCCGTCTTTGCACTCGGTCTCCAGTACTCGGTGAGTTGGTTTCGCCTGAGGAGCTGAACGGCTCTCGGAGAGGAAAACCCGGTTTCAGAAAAGGAAGGAAAGAGAGAGAGAGGTAGATGGAAAGGAAGACGGAGAGGGAGAGGGAGGGAGAGTGTGAGGAAGAGGTGTACCTCGATGTTGAGCCACCCCAGTGACAGCGTTAGGTTGAAAAGGGTGGTAGGCGCCTACGTTCGCACGACCATGGCTGCAGATACGGACACGCAGGCACGTACACGCGCCTGTGCGGGGGCGGTGCGTCCACATGTGCGTACTCGTACGCATGTGCCTGCCCGTGCGTACTCGCGCAGGAACACGTGCGTAGGTGAGTATGCGCATACAGGTGCGCCTGCGCCGGTACACGCCCCCCTGGGTGCGTCCGTGCGCACGCACCCGGTGTTAGGTAGCTGCCTCGAGGGCTGCGGTTTCTACTCCACTGACTCCTTTCAGTTGAGACAGGACGTCTCCGAGTGTGTGCGCGACCCAAAGGTGGTCGTCAAGGGACGATGGCACCCTCAGTCATTCGAACCCCTGCGCCCTTGGACGGATGGGGAAACTCTCTTCGATGTCACGGAGGCGGTCCCGACTGAAACCGGAGGGGCACGTGCTGGCGGTGCTAGCCCCGACGCCGCCGAGGACCACTGGCTCCACCCCCTCCACCGCCCACCCTCACCCCCAACCCCACCCAGCCCGCGCCCTTTCTGTCGGCCCCATGCTGGTGATATCCGGATCCAGCCCAATGTGGCCGCCAGGTGGCACCCACCAGGCGGGGAAGAGGTTTGGAGATGGTGGAGGTGGTGGGGGCGGTGGGGGGCTGTGGGGCGGAGGAGGAGGAGGAGGACGGACAGAAGGACGGAAATGCTCCCGCGCGCATGGGCATGCATACACGCACCGCAGAGTGTCCTCTGGAGACATGGATGCACGCCTGGAGCACGTGGAAACACGGAGACACACGCACACAGCAGATGCACGAACGGAACGCTCAGGAGATGCAGAGGTAGACGCGGGCAGGCGGAACACGTGGGAATGCAGACACACGTCACCCCCGCGCACACGATACACGGAGCATGCAGGCACGGTCCGCATGTGCACGTGCTGCACGGGATGCTCGGGGATGCGGACACGGATGTGGCCCTGTACACGCGGCACCCACAGGCAGGTGTCACGCGGGCTCAGAGACACAGCCGGCGACACATGCAGACAGACTGAGCACCCGAAACACGGGCAGACGAAGCGAATGTACGAGCACCTCCCGCACCGTGCGCTAGCGTGACGTCCCTAAGCCGCCGTGCCACACTCGCACGCTCAGACGGACGTGGATGCACAGTGCGCCCACGCCACCCACGGGCATGGCAGGCACTCCGTGCCGTGCTGACGCGACGCACCACGGCACCCCGCGGTGCACAGGGGGATGCCCACGCGGAAGACACTGCACGGGCACACGCCCGCGGCCCCCCCGAACATGCCTTGTTTTGCATTTTTGCTTTTTTGTCTTGCCTTCTGTTTTTGCCTTTTTCCTTGTTTTTTGTCTTTTTCCCTTGTCTTTTTCCCTTTTTCCCTTTCCCTTTTGCCTTTTGTGTTACCTTTTTGCCTTGACTTTTTCTCTTTTAACATTGCCTTTTTCATTGTCTTTTTGTCTTTATGACTTGATTTTTTGCCTTTTTACCATATTTCCTTGCCTTTTTGCCTTTTTCTCTTGTCTTTTTGCCTTTTCCCTTTTTGCTTTGCATTTTACCTCTCGCCTTGCCTTTTGACTTTTTGCATCTTTGCCTTTTTTCCATCTGCCTTATCTTTTTGCTTTTTTTGTTTTTTTTGCCTTACCTTTTTGCCTTTTGCCTTGCCTTTTTCCCTTTTTGCTTTCCGTTTTAGCTTTTTGCCTTCTCTTTTTGACATTTTTCCTCTTTGCCTTTTTTCCTTTTTGTCTTATCTTTTTGTGTTTTTCCTTTCCTTTATTCCTTTTTGCCTTGCCTTTTGCTTTTTTCTTTTTGCCTTGCCTTTTTTCCTATTTGCTTTTTTGCCTTTTTGCTTTGCCTTTTTCCTTTTTGCCTTGCCTTGCCTTGCCTTTTTTCCCTTTTTGCCCTGCGTTTTTCCCTTTTTGCCCTTTTCCCTTGTCTTCTGAGCCCTTTGGCTTTTTTTCCTTGCCTTTTTTCCGTTTTAACTTTTGCCTTATCTCTTTTCTTTTTTGCTT
Organism: Loxodonta africana; assembly: GCF_030014295.1. NCBI lineage: Eukaryota > Metazoa > Chordata > Mammalia > Proboscidea > Elephantidae > Loxodonta > Loxodonta africana. The sequence continues at coordinate 279,341 of NW_026975539.1, forward strand.
TTTCACATTGCCTTTTTGCCTTTTTGCTTTGTCTTTTAGCCTTTATTCCTTTCCTTCCATTGCTTTTTTTGCCTTTTTCCTTGCCTTGCCTTGCTTTGCAGTTTTGCCTTTTTGTCTTGCCTTGTGTTTTTGCCTTGACTTGCCTTTTGACTTTTTGTCTCTTTTTTTTTGCCTTTTCCCTTGTCTTTTTGCCGTTTTCCCTTTTTGTCTTTCCTTTTTGCCTTTTGTATTGCCTTTTCTCCTTGACTTTTTCCCTTTTAACCTTGTCTTTTTCATTAGCTTTTTGCCTTTATGACTTGCCTTTTTGTCTTTTTACCGGTTTGCCTTCCCTTTTGCCTTTTTACCATATTAACTTGCCTTTTTGCCTTTTTCCTTGTTGCTTTGCATTTTACCTTTTTGCCTTGTCGTTTGACATTTTGCCTGTTTGCTTTTTTCTGTTTGCCTTATCTTTTTGCCTTTTTGTCCTATTGCCTTGCCTTTTTGCTTTGCCTTTTTACCTTGCCTTTTTGCCTTCCCTTTTTCCCTTTTTTGCCTTTTGTTTTAGCTTTTTGCCTTGTCTTTTTGACTTTTTCCCTCTTTGCCTTTTTGCCTCATCTTTTTGCCTTTTTGCCTTGCCTTTTTGCGTTTTTTCTTGCCTTTATTCCTTATTGCCTTGCCTTTTGGTCTTTTTTTTTACCTTGCTTTTTTCCCTTTTTGCCTTTTCCCTTGTCTTTTATCCTTTTTCCTGGTCTTTTTGCCCTTTTCCCTTGTCTCTTTGCCTTTTTCCCTTTTTTCCTTTCCTTTTTGCCTTTTGTCTTGCCTTTTTGCTTTGACTTTTTCCCTTTTTACCTTGCCTTTTTGTCTTTATGATTTACCTGTTTGCCTTTTTACCGGTTTGCCTTCCCTTTTTGCCTTTTTACCATATTGCCTTGTCTCTTTGCCTCTTTGTCTTGCCTTTTTGCCTTACCTTTATTCTTTTTTCCCTTTCTGCTTTTTTGCTTAGACTTTTCGCTTTTTTGCCTTTTTATCTTGCCTTGCCTTGCCTTTTTGTTGTGCCTTTTTGCCTTTTTCCCTTGTCTTTTTGCTGTTTGCCTTTTTTCGTTGCCTTTTTTCCATTTTAAATTTTGCCTTATCTCTTTTCCTTTTAGCATTTTTCATTGCCTTTTTGCATTTTGCTTTGCCTTTTAGCCTTTATTCCTTTCCTTGCATTGTCTTTTTCCCTTTTTCCTTGCCTTGCCTCACTTTGCATTTTTGCCTTTTTGTCTTGTCTTGTGTTTTTGCCTTTTTGTCTTGACTTGCCTTTTGCCTTTTTTCCTTGTCTTTTTGCCTTTTTCCCTTGTCTTTTTTGCCTTTTGCCTTGCTTTTTTCTTTGACTTTTTCCCTTTAAACCATACCTTTTTCATTGCCTTTTTCTTTTATGATTTACCTTTTTGCCTTTTTACTGGTTTGCCTTCCCTTTTTGCTTTTTTACCTTAGTGCCTTGCCTTTTTGCCCTTTTGCCTTGCATTTTTGCCTTTTTCCTTGCCTTTATTTCTTTTTGCCTTTTTTGTTTTTCCTTGCCTTTTTTGCTTTTTCCTCTGCCTTTCACTTTTTTGCCTTTTTACCTTGCCTTGCCTTGCCTTTTTGCCTTTCCTTTTTCCCTTGTCTTTTTGGCTTTTTGCCTTCTTTCCTCGCCTTTTTCCATTTGAACTTTTGCCTTATTTCTTTTCTTTTTACACTTTCCATTGCCTTTTTGCTTTGTCTTTTAGTCTTTATTCTTTCCTTGCTTTGCATTTTTGCCTTTTTGTCTTGCCTTGTGGTTTTGGCTTTTTGTCTTGACTTGCCTTTTGACTTTTTGCTGTTTTGCCTTTTCTCCTTGTCTTTTTGCCTTTTTCCTTGCCTTTTTGCTTTTTGTCTTGCCTATTTGCCTTAACTTTTTCCCTTTTTCCCTTGCCTTTTTCATAGCCTTTTTACCTTTATGATTTGCCTTTTTGCTTTTTTAACCATTTGCCTTCCCTATTTGCCTTTTTACCATATTGCCTTCCTTTTTTCCTCTTTTGCCTTGTCTTTATCCCTTGTATTTTTAGATATTTGTCTTTTGTCCATTTTAACTTTTGCATTATCTCTTTTCCTTTTTGCATCGGCTTTTGACTTTTTGCTTTGCCTTTTAGCCTTTATTCCTTTCCTTTCATTGCCTTTTTGCCTTTTTACCTTTTTGCCTTTTTCCTTTCCTTGCCTTGCTTTGCGTTTTTGTCTTTTTGTCTTTTTGTCTTGGCTTGTGTTTTTGCCTTGACTTGCCTTTTGACTTCTTGACTTTTTGCTTTCTATTTTTACCTTTTTCCCTTGTCTTTTTGCCTTTTTCCCTTTGTGCCTTTTGGCCTTGACTTTTTCCCTTGTAACCTTGCCTTTTTGCCTTTATGACTTACCTTTTTGTCTTTTTACCAGTTTGCCTTCCCTTTTTGCCTTTTAACTGTATTGCCTTTCCTTTTTGCCTTTTCTCTTTTTGCCTTGCATTTTACCTTTTTGCCTTGTATTTTGACATTTTGCCTCTTAGCCTTTTTTCCACTTGCCTTATCTTTATGCCTTTTTGTCCTTTTGCCTTGCCTTTTTGCCTTTTTTCCTTACCTTTTTTCCTTGTCTTTTTACCTTTTTAACCTATTGCCTTGCCTTTTTGCCTTTTCCCTTTTTACCTTGCATTTTAACTTTTTTCCTTGACTTTGAACTTTTTGCCTCATTGCCTTTTTTCCATTTGCCTTATCTTTTTGCCTTTTTGTCCTTTTGCCTTGCATTTTTGCCTTGCGTTTTTGCCTGTTTGCCTTCCCTTTTCCCTTTTTTGCCCTCTGTTTTAGCTTTTTGCCTTGTCTTTTTGACTTTTCCCTCTTTGCCTTTTTCCTTGCCTTTTTGCCTTTTTTTCTGCCTTTATTCCTTTTTGCCTTTTTTCTTTTTGACTTGCCTTTTTTCCTTTCTGCTTCTTTGCTTTTCCTTTTCTTTATGCCTTTTTCCCTTGTCTTTTTGCCTTTTTCCTTGCCTTTTTTCCATTTTAGCTTTTCCCTTATGTCTTTTCCTTTTTGCATTTTTGCATTGAGTTTTTCCCTTTTTGCTTTGCCTTTTAGCCTTTATTCCTTTCTTTACATTGTCTTTTTGCCTTTTTCCTTGCTTTGCCTTGTATTTTTGCCTTTTTGTCCTGTCTTGTGTTTTTGCCTTTTTGTCTTGACTTGCCTTTTGCCTTTTTTCCTTGTCTTTTTGCTTTTTTCCCTTGTCTTTTTTCTTTTCTTTTTTGCCTTTAGTCTTGACTCTTTCCCTTTTTACCTTGCCTTCTCCATTGCCTTTTGGCCTTTAGTATTTGTCTTTTTGCCTTTTTACCAGTTTGCCATCCCCTTTTGCCTTTTTACTGTATTGCCTTGCCTTTTTGCCTTTTTGTCATGCCTTTTTGTCTTTTTCCCTTGCCTTTTGACTTTTTGCCTCTTCACCTATTTACTTTTTTCTTTCTGCCTTATCTTTTTGCCGTTTTGTCTTTTGCCTTGCCTTTTTGCCTTTTTCCCTTCCCTTTTTCCTTTTTACCTTTCCTTTTTTGTCTTTTTGCCTTTGTGCATTGCCTTTTTCCCTTCTCTCTTTGGATTTTTGCCTTCTTTCCTTACCTTTTTTCCTTTAACCTTTTGCTTTATCTCTTTTCCTTTTTGCATTTTTGCATTGCCTTTTTGTTTTCGCTTTGCCTTGTAGCCTTTATTCCTTTCCTTTCATTGCCTTTTTACTTTTTTATCTCTTTGCCTTTTTCCTTGCCTTGCTTTGTGGTTTTGCCTTTTTGTCTTGCCTTACTTTTTTGCCTTTCTGTCTTCACTTGCCTTTTGACTTTTTATCTTGATTTTTTGCCTTTTTCTCTTGTCTTTTTCCCTTTTCCCTTTTTGCCTTTTGTGGTGCCTTTTTACCTTGCTTTTTTCCTTATTTGCCTTCCCTTTTCCCTTTTGTTTTAGCTGTTTGCCTTCTCTTTTTGACTTTTTCCCTCTTTTCCTTTTTGCCTTTTTGCCCTTTTGTCTTGCCTTTTTGCCTTTTTTCCTGGGTTTTATTCCTTTTTGCCTTGCCTTTTTTACTTTTTACCTTTTTGCTTTGCTTTTTTCTTTTTTGCTTTTTTGTCTTTTTTCTTGCCTTTTTTCCTTTCTGCAATTTTACATTGCCTTTTGCTTTGCCTTTTAGCTTTTTGCCTTTCCTTGCATTGCTTTTTGCCTTTTTACCTTTCTGCCTTTTTCCTTGCCTTGCCTTCCGTTTTTGCCTTTTTGCTTTGCCTTGCATTTTTCCCTTTTTGCCTTGACTTGCCTTTGACTTATTGCCTATTTGCCTTTTTCCGTTTTTGCGTTTCCTCTTTGCCTTTAGGCCTTTTTGCCTTTAATTTTGCATTTTTGCCTTGCCTTGCCAAACCTTTTTGCCCTTTCGACTTTTTGCCCTGCCATCCCTTTTTGCCTTGCTTTACCTTGCCTTTTTGCCATTTTTGCTTTCCTTTCTTTGCCTTTTTACCTTTTTGCCTAACCTTCTCTTGCCTTTTTGCCTTTACCTTTTTACCTTCCCTTGCCAGGCCTTTTTACCTTTTTCCCTTTTTTCTTGCCTTGCGTTTCATTTTTCCCTTGCCTTTTTGCCTCTTTTTCTTGGCTTTTTGCCTTTTTAAATTGACTTGCCTTTTTCTCTTTTGCCTTGCCTTTGCACATTTTTCATTTTTGCCTTGCGTTTTTGCTTTTCCTTGCTTTGCCTTTTGTCCTTTTTGCCTTCATGCCTTGCCTTTTTGCCTGTTTACCTTATATCCTTTTTACCTTACTGCCTTGCCTTTTTGTCTTCATGTCTTGACTTTTTGACCTTTTGCCATTGAAAGAAACAGAAACCGAATGACGGTTTTCTCATTCTGACTGCTTTCTTGAGAGGACTGGATGAAGTCAGAGAGCTCTTTCACTGAGAAACATGCAGGGTGATGTTGCCCCTGTGCTCTCTTGGAAAAGAGTGTGTAGTTACACACTTTGAACTGTGGAAAAGCACTTGGGTTTGTTAGGATTTCACCATGCACTTTGTTTTCCCTGTGCAAATACTTCCTTTCAAAATCTCTTAACCTTAGCACTGCATACTTTTTCTGCTTCAAGAACAGGGCTACTGCCATTGACTTTCCTGAGGAAAGCTTATGTTTGCAATGGTCAGACTTACTGCGCTCATTGCAGAAAAGAGAAAAGAATAGACACTCTCAAATAATACCTGCTTTTCTCAGAGGAGTGGATGAAGTCAGGAAGTTCTTTCTTTCACTGAGAAACATGCAGACTGATGTTGCCTCTGTGCTCTCTTACTTGGAAAAGAGTGTATAGATTAAAAACTGTAGAAAGGCACTTGGGCTTGTTAGGATTTCACCAAGCACTTTGTCTTTCCTGGGCAGCCACCTGCTTTCACAATCTCTTAACGCTAACTCTACGTACTCGTTCCACTTCCAGAAGAGAGGTACCGCAATATAGGTTCCTGAGGAAACCTTCCGTTTGCAAAGGGCAGATCTGTCAAGCTCATTGCAGGAAAGTGAAACCAAATGACGGTTTTCTCATTCTAACTGCTCTCCTCAGAGGAATGGAAGAACTCAGAGTGTTCTCTCTTTCACTGAGACTCATGGAGGTTGATGTTGCTTCTGTGCTCTCTTAATTGGAAAAGAGTGTATAGTTACACACTTTGAACTGTGGAAAGGCACCGGGGTTTGTTAGAATTTCACCATGCACTTTGTTTTCCTTGGTCAACAACTTGCTTTCACAACTCTTAATGAAAACACTACATACTTTTTCCGCTTCAACAACGGGACTACCGCAATGGATTTTTCTTGAGGGAAGTTTCTTTTGCAAGGGTCAGATTTTCTGAGCTCATTGCTGGAAAGAGAAAATAACAGACAGTCTCTCATAATACCTGCTTTTCTCAGAGGAGTGGATGAAGTCAGCGAGTTCTTTCTTTCACTGAGTAACATGCAGACTGATTTTGCCTCCTCGCCCACTTACTTGCTAAAGAGTGTAGATTTATACACTTTGAACTGTGGAAAGGCACTTGAGCTTGTTAGGATTTCACCATGCACTTGTTTTTTCTGGGCTAAAAAGTGCTTTAACAATCTCTTAACGATAAATCTACATACTCGTTCCACTTCCAGAAGAGGGCTACCGCAATGGAGTTTTCCTGAGGAAACATTTCATTTCCAAAGGGCAGATCTGCCGAGCTCCTTGCAATGCAATAAGGCAAAAATGCAAGACATGTCAAGGTAAAAAGGCAAAAAAGCAAAAAGGCAATACAAAAATGCAAAAAAGCAGAAAGACCAAAAGTGAAGGCAAAAATGCAAGACGAAAGAAAAAAGGGGAAACGGTAAAAAGGCCAGGGAAAAAGGAAGAAAAGCATGGCCAAAAGGCAAAAAGGCATCACTAGGCAAGGCAAAGAGGCAAGGCAAGTCATGGAAAAGAAAAAGGCTATGCAAGACACAGCAAAAAAAGGAAAAAAGGCCAGTCAAGTCAAAAATGGCAAAAAGCAAGGCAAGCAATATAAAAAGGCAAAAAGGTAAAAATGCAAAAAGAGAAGGCAAAAAGGAAGACAATAAAGCAAACAGACAAAAAGGCAAGGCATTAAGGCAAAAAGGCAAGGCATGAAGGCAAAAAGGAAATGCAAATAGGGTAAAAGGCAAGACAAAAAGGCAAGGCAAAAAGGAAAGTCAAAAAGACAAAATGGGAAGGCAAAAAGACAAAAACACAAGGCATGAAGGCAAGGCTTGAAGGCAAAAAGGCAAGGCAAAAAGGTGAAAAATCAAAAAGTCAAGAGAAAAAGGCAAAAAAGCAAAGCACTGCAAAAAGGCAAAAAGGAAAGACAGGGAAAGGCAAAAAGGCAGGAAGGCAAAAAGTCAAAATGCAAGTCAAGACAAAAAGGCAAAAACACAAGACAAGACAAAAAGACAAAAATGCAAAGCAAGGCAAGGAAAAATGTGAAAAAGGAAAAAAGGCAATACAAAATGCAAAAAGGAAAAGAGGTAAGGCAAAAGTTAAAATGGAAAAAAGGAAAGGAAAAAAGCAAAAGCCAAAAAGACAAGGGAAAAAGGCAGGGCAAAAAGGTAAGGCAAGGCAAGGTAAAAAGGCAAAAAGTAAAAAGAAAACAGGCAAGGCAAAAAGGAATAAAGGCAAGGCAAAAAGGAAAAAAGGCAAAGAGGGAAAAAGTAAAAAAGACAAGGCAAAAAGCTAAAACAGAAGGCAAAACAGGGAAAAAGGGAAGGCAAAAAGAGAAAAAGGCAAGGCAAAAGGACAAAAAGAAAAAAGGTAAGGCAAAAGGGCAAAAGGCAAATAGGGGAAAAGTCAAAAGACAATTCAAAAAGGTAAAATGCAAGGCAAAAGGGAAAAGGCAAAAAGGCAAGGCAATATAGTAAAAAGGCAAAAATTGAAGGCAAATCGGTAAAAAGGCAAGTCATAAAGGCAAAAAGGCAATGAAAAAGGCAAGGTTAAAAGGGAAAAAGTCAAGGCAAAAAGGAAAGGGAAAAAGGGAACAAGACAAAAACACAAGGAAAGACAAAAAGGCAAAACATAAAACAAGGCAAGGGAAGGAAAAAGGCAAAAAAGTAAAAAGGCAAAAAGACAATGAAAGGAAAGGAATAAAGGCTAAAAGGCAAAGCAAAAAGGCAAAAGCCAATGCAAAAATGCAAAAAGGAAGAGAGATAAGGCAAAAGTAAAAATGGAAAAAAGGCAAAAATCCAAAAAGCCAAGGGAAAGGCAAGCAAAAAGGCAAAAAGGCAAGGCAAGGCAAGATAAAAATTCAAAAAAGGAAAAAGCGAAGTCAAAAAGAAAAATGGCAAAAAGGCAAGTCAAAATGGAAAAAAGGTAAGGCAAAAAGGCAAGGCAAAAGGGCAAAAATGCAAAAAGATAAGGCAAAAAGGAAAAAAGGCAAAGAGAGAAAAAGTCAAAAACAGGGGCCAAAAAACTGAAAGGAAAGGCAAAAAGGGAAAAGGTAAGGCAAAAAGGCAAGACAAAAAGGGGAAAAGGCAAGGAAAAACGGCAAAAAAGAAAGGCAAAAGGACAAAAAGACCACAAAGAAGCAAAAGGTAAAAAGGCAGAGTCAAAAAGCCAAAAAGACAAGGGAAAAACGCAAAAAGGGAAAAAAGGCAAGGCAAGGTTAAAAGGCACAAAACCAAAAAGGCAAAGCAAAAAGGCAAAAAAGCAAAAGGGAAAAATGCAAAAAGGCAAGGCAAAAGTATATATAGCCAAAAAGGTAAAGCTAACGTAAAAAAGGAAAAGAGGCAAAAAGTCAAAAGACAAGGCTAAAAGGTAAAACGCAAGGGAAAAAGGCAAAAAGGGAAGACAAAAAGGGAAAAGGCAAGGCAATATGGTAAAAAGGCAAAAAGGGAAGGCAAACTGGTAAAAAGGCAAGTCATAATGGCAAAAAGGCAATGAAAAAAGCAAAGTTAAAAGGGAAAAGTCAAGGCAAAAAGGCAACACACAGGGCAAAAAGGAAAGGGAAAAAAGCAAAAACACAAGGGAAGACAAAAAGGCTAAAACGCAAAGCAAGGCAAGGCAAGCGAAAAGGCTAAAAGGTAAAAAAGTAAAAAGACAAAAGGCAATGAAAGGAAAAGAACAAAGCCTAAAAGGCAAAGCAAAAAGGCAATGCCAAAATGCAAATAGGAAGAGATAAGGCAAAAGTTAAGATGGAAAAAAGGCAAAAATCCAAAAAGACAAGGGAAAAGGCAAGGTAAAGCAAGGTAAAAATGCAAAACAGCAAAAAGAAAAAAGGGAAGGCAAAAAGAAAAAAGGCAAAACGGCGAGGCAAGGAAAGGAATAAAGACTAAAAGGCAAAGCAAAAGGCAATGCAAAAATGCCTAAGTAAAGCACTATTGAAGTAAAAGAACAAAGTAGGAGGACTCCTACTACTTGACCTTAGAGCCTACTATACAGCTATGGTAGTCAAAAAAACTGGTACTGGTACAACGGCAGACACTTTGACCAGTGGAACAGAACTGAGAGCCCAGACGGAAGTCCACCCACCTGGTCACTATATCTTTGACAAAGGTCCAAAGCCCGTTAAATGGGGAAAAGATAGTCTTTTTAATAAATGGTCCCGGCAAAACTGGATGTCCACCTGTAAAAAAATGAAATAAGACCCAAATGTCACACCATACACAAAAACTAATTCAAATGGATCAAAGACCTGAATATAAAACCCCAAACTATAAAGATCATAGAAGAAAAACCAGGGTCAACACTAGAGGCCCAAATACATGGCATAAATAGCATACAAACCATAACTAACAATACAAAAACAACAGAAGATAAGCTAGATAACTGGTATCTTCTAAAAATTAAACACTTATGCTCATCAAAAGACTTCACCAAAAGGGTAAAAAGACATCCTACAGACTGAGAAAAAAAACTGTCTATAGCAAATCTGACAAAGGTCTAATCTCTAAAATCTATAGGAAAACCCAACACCTCTACAACAAAAAAATAATCCAATTAAAAAAAATGGGCAAAGGATATGAATAGACACTTCACTAAAGAAGACATTCAGGCAGCTAACAGACATATGAGGAAATGCTCGAGATGACTAACCATTAGAGAAACGCAAATCAAAACTACAATGAGATACCGTCTCACCGTGACATTACTGGCACAAATCCAAAAAACTGAAAATAACAAATGTTGGAGAGGCCGCAGAGAGACTGGATCTCTTATGCACTGCTGGTGGGAAAGTAAAATGGTGCAACCAGTTTGGAAAACGGTACAGCAGCTTCCCTAAAAAGCTAGAAATAGAAATACCTTATGACACAGCTATCCTACTCCTAGGAATATATCCGAGAGAAATAAGAGCCATCCCACAAACAGACACATGCACACCTATGTTCATTGCAGCATTATTCACAATAGCAAAAAGATGGAAAAAACTTAAGTGCCATCAACAGTTGAATGGATAAACCACTATAGTACATACACACAATGGAATACTATGCAACAACAAAGAACAATGATGAATCTGTGAAATATCTCACAACATGGATGAATCTGGAGGGCATTACGCTGAGTGTAAAAAATTAATCACAAAAGGACAAATACTGCATGAGACCACTATTATAAAAACTCATGAAAAGGCTTACACACAGCAAGAAACAATCCTAGGAAGGGGAGGGTTGGGGAAGGAAAAATGCCAACTAGACAATAGATAAGTGGTAAATTTGGTGAACAGTAAGACAATACACAATTCTGGGGAATTCAGCACAACTTGACCAAGGCAAGGACATGGAAGCTTCATAGATCCAAACTCTCTGAGGGACTGAATTACTGGGCTGTGGGCTGGCGACCACAGCCTCGGGGGACATCTATCTCAATGGACATAACATAGTTTATAAAGAAAATGTTCTACATCCTACTTTGGTGAGTAGCTTCTGGCATTTTAAAAGCTTGTGAGTGGCCATCTAAGATACTCCACTTGTCCCACCCCATCTGGAGCAAGGGAAAATGAAGAAAACCAAAGACACAAGGGAAAGATTAGCCCAAAGGACTAATGGACCACAACTACCACAGCCTCCACCAGACTGAGTCTAGCACAACTACGTGTTGCCTGGCTACCACCACGTACTGCTCTGACAGGGATCACAATACAGGGTCCTGGACACAGCTGGAGAAAAATGTACAACAAAATTCTAACTCACAAAAAAAGACTAGACTTACTGGTCTGACGGAGCCTGGAGAAACACCCAGAGTATGCCCCCTGGACACACTTTAAATTCAGTACTGAAGTCATTCCTGAGGTTCACCCTTCAGCCAAAGATCAGACAGGCTCATAAAACAAAATGAGAGTAAATAGTCACACAAACCCAGGGGCAAGGATGAGATGGGAGGAGGGGACAGGAAATCTGGTAATAGGGAGCCCAAGGTTGAGAAGGGAGACCGTTGATATGTTATGGGGTTGGTAACTAATGTCACAAAACAATATGTTTATTAATTGTTTAATGAGCAACAAATCTGCTCTGTAAACCTTCATCTAAATTAAAAAAAAAATTACAATACAAAAAAAGAAAAAGGTCAAATGAAAAAAGAAATCATACAACACATTGCATTGGACAAATCTGTTGCAAAAGACCTCTTTAAAGTGTTAAAAACAAAGACCTCACTTTTAGGACTAAGGTGGACCCCACCCAAGCCATGATATTTTTAATTGCCACATATGCATGCAAAGGCAGGACAAGGAATAAAAATTACTGAAGAAAAATTTTTCCATTTGAATTATGGCATTGGCAAAGGGTATTGAAAAAAAAGTTATTTATTTTTATTTTTTTTTATTGACTATACCATGGACTGCCAGGAGGGTGAAAAAATCTGTCTTCAAAAAAGTACAGAATGAGTGCTCCTTAGAAATGAAGATGGCGAGACTTCAAGTACTTTAGACATGTTATTATAAGAGACAAGTACCTTGAGAGAGATATCATGATTGCTAAAGCAGAATATCTACAAAAAATAGGAGGATCCTCAACAAGATGAATTGACACAGTGCCTACCACAATGGGCTCAAACATAGCAACAATTGTGAGGGTGGCGCAGGACCCATGTTTCTGTCCTTTGTACATGGGGTCGCTATGAGTCGAACTGACTTGACGGCACTGTTTAACAACAAAAATAACAAAATTTTTTATGATTTAAAGCCTTCCTCTTTTTCTTGCGTTGTTACAATCTACCCTAACTGACACAATTTTTCCTCCCAAAGGGCAGCTAACACTTATTGAGAGCTCATTGTAGGCCACGTGGTGACCTTGAATTGTTTTATACATACTTCATTTCATTCTGAAAATAACCTTATCAAGTAAGAACAATTGTTATTTATATCTCATGAATGGAGAAACTTATCGATAGAGAGTTTGGGAAACTTAACCAGGCTGACATGTAAATCTGGAGTTACAACCTGGCTAGCTGACACAGAACACTGTGCTACTCATTTTCGGGTTAGTGATACTAGCTAGCAGTATTTGAAATACTTCCTAGTGCCCCCGAATAGTGTGCATGCTCTTATACACGTCTATATCATTCCTTTACACGTTCTTTCATGTATATTGCAAGTGTCACAAGAATCACCTCTTTTCGAACTGCATTCCTGATTCACTAAAGTAAGTAAGCATTCATTACTATGAACACATAATTCTGTATATTGCTCCATTATAAGAGAAATTACTATCTATGATATTTGTTGGTTTCTTTGTTTCCTCCACAGTAAGCTTTTTCATCCTAATAAGGACCAAAATTTTGACTAGTGTAGAACCTAGGATAAGCATACTATACTAAATGGATGTTAATCAATTATACTCATCCAACCATTTGTACAGGGTATAAAATGAAAAACCAAACCTGATGACGGTGAGTTGATTCTGATTCCTAGCGACCCTATAGGATAGAATAGAATTGCCCCATAGGGTTTCCACAGAGGACCTGGTGGATTTGAACTGCCAACCTTTTGGTTAGCAGCCATAGCAATTAACATCTACACCATCAGGACTTCTGTACACAGTATATTAATAAATAATTATAATTGGATTTTTTCTTAGTTTTTTTTTAAGGGAAAAAGAGTTCCATATCTTGGGAGGTAATAATAATAATAAATTTGTGGTGAAATCTAAAAGGGAGAATTCTATAACACTGCAGGAAATATTAATCATAAAGAGAAGTAGGGAAGAGTGAATCACACTGAATTTGTTTAAAATGCTATAAGAAAGTCAATTAATTGAAAGAACAGATTAAGTAAACAGGAACATAGGAGCAATAATCTTTATTTAATGTTTACATCAAAATTTAAAAAATTTTTCCTCATTTTTTGAAAACAGTGACAATCTTTTTGAAAGTATCCTTGAAAACTTGTTTCACTTGCTGGTTCCTTAGACTATAAATGAAGAGATTTAATAAAGGAGCAAATGAAGCATAGATAACAGCTATACCTTTGGATAAAGTCACCCTTTCTTTTGCTGATGGCTTCATGTAAATGAAGATACAGCTATCATAAGTAAGGGAAACTACAATCATGTGGGAAGAACAAGTGGAAAAAGCGTTCTTTTCTGAGCAGGAAGGATTTTTAGAATGGTCTTGATTATATATGTATAGGAAAAAATCACTAACAGCAATGTGACCACAAGTATTATAGCTGATAAAAACAAATGAAATTAATTCTAGGAAGTGAGTGTCTATGCAAGACATCTGTAAAATAGAAGTGTCACACATGAAATGATCCATTACTTTGGAAGCACAGAGTTCTAGTTTCAGCCCTATGACCAACGGTGGAAAGGTAATCAGAAAACCAGCTGTCCATGAACTGAGTACCAGTTGGTAGCACACTTGGCTTCTGATAATGATGGGATAATGCAACTATTTGCAGATGGCTGCATAAGAGTCATAAGACATGACAGGCAGAAGGTGAAACTCTGTAACACATATTAAGAGGAAAAAGAACAATTGAGATGCACAACCATTGCAGGAAATGATTTTGTTTTTAGTCACAATGCTTGTCAGAAATCTAGGAATAGATATTGTTGTCAATAAGATTTCCAAGTGGGAGAAATTTCAGAGAAAAAAAATACATTGGCGTCTTGAGGCGAAGATCCAACAGCGTGAGGGGGATGATAGCTAAGTTCCCCATCACACTCAAAATGTAATTGAGAAAGAGAAATATAAAAATCACAATTTGCAACTCTGGGTCATCTGTCAGTCCCAAGAGAATGAACTCTATCTCCTCTGACTGGTTCTTCATTTCACTTATGAATCCTATTAAATCGACATTGGGAAAAAAACACAAAAGCAGAAACAACAGGATCTTTTTTAAAGCTACTATCAGAAAAAACTTGATAACCAGAAATGTAAACAAGTGTAAATATTTGTCACAGTTTGACAAAGCAGGTGACCCCTAAAATTATAGTACAGATCAGCCTAAACATCTTCTAATTCACTGTACCGTATACATTAAAGTTTTCTTATTACAATACGAAGTTCTTTCTTCTCTTTCTCCTTTGGACTTGAAAAGTGATTTAAATCTTGGCTAATCATTTCCAAATAATCTGAATTCTGCTTAAATGTTCTAAATAGAGAGAGGATAAGTATTATTTGAGATGTGTTTTCTGTGTACGTTTAATAAATTATTGCAATAAGTTTTTATAAAATTTTGCCAACTTTGCCAGTGTCAATTTACTACGCATGTTCAACATCTTTTACTTTATGAAAAGACTTTTTAAATTTATCAAACATATAGAATTATTAAGAGTTATATATTTTCCGTAAGTATGATCAAAATTCTCCAGTATACGCCATTAATTTTTTAGCTTTGATGCAGTATTGCTCCATTGTTCCTGTGACTTATTTTCTTCAATGATTATTTTTTCTGATTCCAAATCATCAGTCTTCTCATAATCTGTTGCATTTGAACTCATCATTTTGAAATATCTTCAAGATACAGTTAGTAATTTCAAAAGTCTAAATAAAGTAGGAAAAGAAATGTAGCTATAGGAAAAACAAACACAATCAATTATTTTCTTATTTATCTTTGTCTGGGATTCAATCTATAAGGTCTTAAATATTACTTTTTTCCTGTTTGTTCAGACTACAGTAAATAATTTTGTCTTCTTAGTCTAATGATGAGGGTGATATTAATTACTAGGAATAAGGAGTTTCTTTAAATCTTTTTGTTTGTCTAGGACTAGTATAGAAGTGAGAGTCAGTAGTCACTTGTGATCCTAATTATATTATTTCTGACACTCAACTTCACTTTTCTTAAATACATAAGTAAAAAATTTCTCTATAAATGAATAGGCCCATTGTTTGCTACATAGTTAATCGTATACTTTATGTTCAGTAGACTACTGTCTTGTATGTATATCCATGGTGGAAAAGAGATATTTTCTCTTCATTTTAATGAAGATGTTGAAGTGCTATCTGAACATTCATGTATTTATTTTCAGAGTTAATATACAGGTCCCATTGGGTATTTAAATTAGGGTATTTTTCTATCTCTAAATCAATTACCTTATTCATTTTAAAAATCATTCCACTAGGTTATTAATATATACATCTTACTTGAATAAAAATGTTTGACCCTTGCATAGAAGGATGTGTTTTCCCTAATTTCATTTTTTCTCACTCTAGTTAATGTAGCAAAAATGTGTATTTTCTTATAAAATTTTTGTTTTGGTTTTGAATGACAGCTATTGACAATCTGAGGTGCTATAGGAAACACTGGTGGCATGCTGTTTAAGAGCTATGGCTCTTAACCAAAAAGGTCAGCAATTCGAATCCACCAGACACTCCTTGGAAACCCTATGGGGCAGCTCTACTTTGTCCTATAGGGTCGCTGTGAGTTGGAACCAACTCAACGGCAATGGTTTTATAGCAATTTATAGCAATAATAATCTACCATGTCCCTATTTTCAAGTATTTTTCCCCAATATTTTATATTTATATTTGAGTTTCTTTTTGGCTTTGGAAAATAGGTTAGATGATAGTTAGAGAGATGTAGGTGATTAGATAGATAGATAGACAGACCGATAGATAGATAGATGATAGATAATAGATAGATGATTGATAGACAGACCGACCAACCGACAGACAGACCAACTGACAGACAGACAGATAGATAGATGATAGGCAGGTATATAGATTCAAATTGCCCTGGTGGCACAGTGATTAAGAGCTACGGTGAATCCACAAGTCACTCCTTGGAAATCCTATAAGGCAGTTCTACTATGTCCTATAGGGTTGCTACGAGTCATAATCAACTAGATGGCAAAGGGCTTGGGGTTTTTTTTGCTTTGGAAAATAGATTAGATAGATAGCTAGATGATAGATTGGGAGATCGACAGATACATTGGCAGATAGATTCGAACTAATGATTTCAGTAAATCTCAAAATCTGAAGTCAAGGATAGCAGCCATTTTTGTTTTATTCCTTGACCACTAAAAAGATCATAAACTGAGTGATCACAAGTGTTTATTTATCAAGAATGTGTTCCAGTACTTTCATTTCTTCAACTCTCAGTTTTGCTCTACACTCAGTCAGAAAGAGAACAGAGTCAGTTCAACAATATTTGCTAACATCATGTGGCTAGATGACAAATCTACATGCTGGTTTCAAGAATCTGTAAAATAGATGCTATTTTTGCTCTTCAAAATTCCTGAAGGAGTACAATTTCATGTAGTTAAAAAATCTATCATGGGAGGCGGGGCCAAGATGGCTGACTAGGTAGAAGCCACCTTGGATCCCTCTTGCAAAAAGACTCGGAAAAACAAGTGTATTGATCACATACATTACAATCTACGAACTCTGACCAATGAACACAAAGCTAAGGAGTTGACCTGAGTGACAGAGACTCAGCCAGCACAAGCAGGCTGCACACTGACGAGGCTAAGGAGAGAAGGAGCAACCACGGGAAACCAGCGACTGTTTTCGTAGCCTGAAGCCAGTGTCCCAGTCAGGAAAACCTTGGCCCCGGGATTTGGACTGGGGGCAGGGGAGCGGAGCAAGGTATCCTGAGAGAGCAGAAACATGGGACACAGCCCTCGCCCCAAGAAGTGACCTCAGGGTAAGCCCAGCCAGTGCACGCCGGCAGCGCAGCGACACGGCTGACAGGAGGAGAAGTCACCGGAAGGCAGAGACTGGTTTTGGAACCTGTAGTGTGGCATCCCAGCTGGGGAACTTTGGCGCTGGGCTTTGGACTGGGAGCAGAGGAACTGACCACAGCTTCTGATACAGCACAGGCACAGGATGCGGGCCTGACCCTCGGGGGCAATCTCAACCCAGCCAATGCACACAGGCTACAGGCCCCTCAGGAATCTAAGATAAAACAGTCATCTCCAAGCAAGATAAGTAACTTTGTCTATATTCCTGGGTGCTACTCTCTGCTGCCTATCTGATCCCTCCCCTCCCGTTCCCAGGGGGCTTCATTAACATTGGAATTTCCTGGGCCAGAGAGTGAAGTGCTCTGTGGTTTTTTTGTTTTGTTTTTGTCTTATCCTAACCCATTCTCCTGGCCTGAGAGAAGCAGCTACAAAAAAAACCAGGGACCAAAAATCCTTCCCTGACTTCCCAAAATTGGACCAAAAATACAGAACCAGCTCCAGCCAAGCATTTGCGATCCACAGTCTTGGGCTTTCATCCCTACAGGGAACAAAGTGCTATTATAAAGCAAAGGCAATTCTGATAGTGATCTGACTGTAAATGTTTTAGCAGATTACTGGAAAGACAAGTTTCCCAGGTCTGATATCTCTACCTATTAAACAGAGCCCTCACTGACCTACAAGGGGGAACTGAGGGCTGAAGCTCCACGCAAACCACCTAGCCTCCTGCCGTATGGGTCTGAAGATAATGACACCTACTTTTTTTTAACCAATCTGTAAAGGTACATGCATTTGGTGCCTAAGGTATAGCTGCAGAGCCCACCCACCAAAGTGCTTTAGGAAGAGAGACACACTTACCTCACTGGCACTTGGGGGAAGCCTGTCAGTATCCTGCCCCCCCGGAGTATGACCCCCTGCTGCTACTAGAATCTCATGCACACAACTATCACCACTACTCCTCTCAGTTAATAGGTGACAGTCTACCCCACACACTTGGTGACCCAAAATCAGATTCTACTCAAGAAGAGTGAATAGACTCTTAGGCTTATATATCTGGTAACAGCCCAAACCACCTGGTAATAGGACATAAGTGATTCAAAGGCTACAACAATCAAGACAGCACGATCTAGTAACCCATCTACATATATTGAAAGAAAACAAAACAAGGTAAGAATCAGTGAGCAAATATAAAATAAATCATTACAATGTCTTATAGATGGCTCGGAGACAGTAGTCGATATCAAACCACATAAAGAAGCAGATCATGATTGCTTCTACAGCTCCCCAAATTAAAGAATCAAAATCTTTCCCAAATGAAGATACAATCCTGGAATTGCCAGATGCAGAATATAAAAAACTAATATAGAGAATGCTTCAAGACATCAGGGATGACCTCATAAATGAAATAAGGCAATCTACACAAAAGGCCAAGGAACACACTGATAAAGCAGTTGAAGAAATCAAAAAGATTATTCAAGAACGTAGTGGAAAAATTAATAAGCTGCAAGAATCCATAGAGAGACAGCATTCAGAAACGCAAAAGATTAACAGTAAAATTACAGAATTAGACAACTCAATAGGAAGTCAGAGGAGCAGAATCGAGCAATTGGAATGCAGAGTGGGGGAGTTTGTGGATAAGGCATTTGACACCAATATAGTTGAAGAAAAATCTGAAAAAAGAATAAAAAAAAAAAAAAAAGGAAGAAACCCTAAGAATCATGTGGGACTCTATCAGGAAGAATAACTTGCGTGCAATTGGAGTTCCAGAACGGGGAGGAATAACAGAAAATACAGAGAGAATAGTTGAATATCTGTTGGCAGAAAACTTCCCTGACATCATGAAAGATATCATGATATCATGAAAGGATATCTATCCAAGATGCTCATCGAACGCCATAGAAGGTTGATCCAAAAAGAAAATCACCAAGACATATTATCATCATACTTGCCAAAACCAAAGATAAAGAGAAAATTTTAAAAGCAGCCAGGGATAAAAGAGAGGTGTACTACAAAGGAGAATCAATAAGTTCAGACTACTCAGCAGAAACCATGCAAGCAAGAAGGCAATGGGATGACATATATAGAGCACTGAAGGAGAAAAATGCCAGCCAAGGATCATATATCCAGCAAAACTCTCTCTCAAATATGAAGGTGAAATTAAAATATTTACAGAGAAACACAAGCTTAGAAAATTTGCAAAAACCAAACCAAAGCTACAAGAAATACTAAAGGAAATTGTTCGGTCAGAAAATCAATAATGCCAGATACCAGCACAACACAAGGTCACAGAACAGAACATCCTGATATCAACTCAAATAGGGAAATCACAAGAACAAATTAAGATTAATTTTAAAAAGAAAAAAAATGCTCAAAACGGGGAATCATTGAAGTCATTATGCAAAAGATCACAATACTCAAAAAGAGGGACTAAATACAGGAGGCATAGAGCTGACATATGGAGAGGGAAACAAGGCGAGATAGGAGAATACAAGTTAGGTTTTTACTTAGAAAAATAGGGGTAAATATTAAGGTAACCTCAAAGAGGCCTAACAATTCCATAACTCAAAATAAAAACCAAGAAAAACATAATGACTCAGCAAACATAAATTCGACTACTAGGAAAATGAGGAACACACAATTTACAAGGAAAAGCATCTCAGCACAAAAAAGCAAGTGGAAAAATGAAATTGTCAACACACACAAAAAGGCATCAAAATGATACTTATCTATAATTACACTGAATGTAAATGGACTAAATACACCAATAAAGAGACAGAGAGTTTCAGTTGGATAAAGAAACAAAATCCGTTTATATGCTGCCTACAAGAGACACACCTTCGACTTAGAGACACAAACAAACAAAAACTCAAAGGATGGAAAAAATATATCAAGAAAGCAATACGCAAAAAAGAGCAGGAGTAGCAATATTAATTTCCGACAAAATAGAGTTTAAAGTTAAATCCACCACAAAGGATAAAGAAGGACACTACATAATGATTAAAGGGACAATTGACTAGGAAGACGTAACCATATTAAATATTTATGCACCCAAAGACGGGGCTGCAAAATACATAAAACAAACTTTAACAGAACTGAAAAGTGAGATAGACACCTCCACAATTATAGTAGGAGACTTCAACACACCACTTTCAGAGAAGGGTAGGACTTCCAGTAAGAAGCTCGATAGAGACACGGAACACCTAATTGCTACAATCAACCAACTTGACCTCATAGACTTATACAGAACACTCCACACAACAGCTGCAAAGTATACTTTTTTTCTAGTGCCCATGGAACATTCTCTAGAATAGATCACATATTAGGTCAAAGAATAAACCTTTGCAGAATCCATACATAGAAATATTACAAAGCACCTTCTCAGACCATAAGGCCCTAAAGGTGGAAATCAATAACAGAAAAATAAGGGAAAAGAAATGAAATACTTGGAAACTGAACAATACCCTGCTCAAAAAAGACTGGGTTATAGAAGACATTAAGGAGACAATAAAGAAATTCATAGAACGCAACGAGAATGAAAACACTTCCTATCAAAACCTCTGGGACACAGTGAAAGCAGTGCTCAAAGGTCAATTTATATCGACAAATGCACACATACATAAAGAAGAAAGAGTCAAAATCAGAGAACTGTCCCTACAACTTGAAAAAATAGAAAGCGAACAACACAAGCATCCATCAGGCACCAGAAGAAGACAAATAATAAAAATTACAGCTGAACTAAATGAATTAGAGAACAGAAAAACAATTGAAAGAATTAACAAAGTCAAAAGCTGGTTCTTTGAAAAAATTAACAAAATTGATAAACCGTTGGCCAGACTGACTAAACAAATACAGGAAAGGAAACAAATAACCCGAATAACAAACGAGATGGGCCACATCACAACAGACCCAACTGAAATTAAAAGAATCACATGAGATTATTATGAAAAATTGTACTCTAATAAATTTGCAAACCTAGAAGAA
Source organism: Loxodonta africana (assembly GCF_030014295.1). Lineage (NCBI taxonomy): Eukaryota > Metazoa > Chordata > Mammalia > Proboscidea > Elephantidae > Loxodonta > Loxodonta africana. The sequence continues at coordinate 299,874 of NW_026975539.1, forward strand.
ATGGATGAATTCCTGGAAAAACACTACCTACCTAAACTAACACATTCAGAAGTAGAACAACTATAGACCCATAAAAAAAAAAGGGATTGAAAAGGTAATCAAAAAACTCCCAACAAAAAAAAAAGCCCTGGCCCGGACAGCTTCACTGCAGAGTTCTACCAAACTTTCAGAGAAGAGTTTACACCACTACTACTAAAGGTATTTCAAAGCATAGAAAATATTGGAATACTACCGAACTCATTCTATGAAGCCACCATCTCCCTAATAACAAAACCAAGTAAAGACATCGCACAAAAAAGAAAATTACAGACCTATATCCCTCATGAACATCATAGATGCAAAAATCCTCAACAAAATTCTAGCCAATAGAATTCAACAACATATCAAAAAAATAATCCACCACGACCAAGTGGAATTTATACCAGGTAATAATCCACCATATCAATAAAACAAAAGACAAAAACCACATGATCTTATCAATTGATGCAGAAAAGGCATTTGACAAAGTCCAACACCCATTCATGATAAAAACTCTCAGCAAAATAGGAATTGAAGGAAAATTCCTCAACATAATAAAGGGCATCTATACAAAGCCAACAGCCAACATCATTCTAAATGGAGAGAGCCTGAAGGCATTTCCCTTGAGAACGGGAACCAGACAAGGATGCCCTTTATCACCGCTCTTATTCAACATTGTGCTAGAGGTTCTAGCCAGAGCAATTAAGCTAGACAAAGAAATAAAGGGCATCCGGATTGGCAAGGAAGAAGTAAAATTATCTCTATTTGAAGATGACATGATCTTATACACAGAAAACCCTAAGGAATCCTCCAGAAAACTACTGAAACTAATAGAAGCGTTCAGGAGAGTATCGGGATACAAGATAAACATACAAAAATCAGTTGGATTTCTCTACACCAAAAAAAGTACATTAAAGAGGAAATCACCAAATCAATGCCATTTACAGTAGCACCCAAGAAGATAAAATACTTAGGAATAAATCTTATCAAAGATGTAAAAGACCTATACAAAGAAAACTACAAGGTACTATTGCAAGAAACTAAAAGGGACCTACATAAGTGGAAAAACATACCTTGCTCAGAGATAGGAAGATTTAACATGGTAAAAATGTCTACTCTACCAAAAGCCATCTATACATACAATGCACTTCCGATCCAAATTCCAATGACATTTCTTAATGTGATGGAGAAACAAATCACCAACTTCATATGGAAGGAAAAGAAGCCCCAGATAAGTAAAGCATTACTGAAAAAGAAGAAGAAAGTGGGAGGCCTCAGTCTACCTGATTTTAGACCATATTATACAGCCACAGTAATCAAAACAGCCTGGTACTGGTACAACAACAGACACGTAGACCAATGGAACAGAATTGAGAACCCAGATATAAATCCATCCACATATGAGAAGCTGATATTTGACAAAGGCCCAGTGTCAGTTAATTGGGGAAAAGATAGTCTAAGATAGTCTTTTTAACAAACGGTGCTGGCATAACTGGATATCCATTTGCAAAAAAATGAAACAGGACCCATACCTCACACCATGCACAAAAACTAACTCCAAATGGATCAAAGAACTAAACATGAATTCTAAAACGATAAAGATCATGGAAAAAAAAATAGGGACAACCTTAGGAGCCCTGATACAAGGCATAAACAGAATACAAAACATTACCAAAAATCACGAAGAGAAACCAGATAACTGGGAGCTCCTAAAAATCAAACACCTATGCTCATCTAAAGACTTCACCAAAAGAGGAAAAAGACCACATAGAAATTGGGAAAAAAATTTCAGCTATGACTTCTCCGACCAGCGCCTGATCTCTAAAATCTATATGATTCTGTTAAAGTTCAACCACAAAAAGACAAACAACCCAATCAAAAAGTGGGCAAAGGAGATGAACATGCACTTCACTAAAGAAGGTATTTAGGCAGCTAACAGATACATGAGAAAATGCTCTTGATCATTAGCCATTAGAGAAATGCAAATTAAAACTATGAAGAGATTCCATCTCACTCCAACAAGGCTGGCATTAATCCAAAAAACACAAAATAATAAATGTTGGAGAGGCTGCGGAGAGATTGGAACTCTTATACACTGCTGGTGGGAATGTAAAATGGTACAACCAATTTGGAAATCCATCTGGCATTATCTTAAACAGTTAGAAATAAAACTACCATACAACCCAGAAATCCCACTCCTCCGAATATACCCTAGAGAAATAAGAGCCTTTACATGAACAGATATATGCACACCCACGTTTATTGAAGCACTGTTTACGATAGCAAAAAGCTGGAAGCAACCGAAGTGTCCATCAATGGATGAATGGTTAAATAAATTATGGTATATTCACACAATGCAATACTATGCATCGATAAAGAACAGTGAAGAATCTGTGAAACATTTCATAACATGGAGGAACCTGGAAGGCATTACACTGAGTGAACTTAGATGCAAAAGGACAAATATTGTATAAGACCACTATTATAAGATCTTGAGAAAAAAAAATAGCATAAACTGAGAAGAACACATACTTTTGTGGTTACGAGGGGGGGGAGGGAGGGAGGGTGAGAGAGGGTTTTTTACTGATTAATTAGTAGATAAGAACTACTTTAGGTGAAGGGAAGGACAATACTCAATACGGGGAAGTTCAGCTCAACTGGACTGGACCAAAAGCAAAGAATTTTCCAGGAAAAACTGAATGCTTCAAAGGTCAGCAGGGCAAGGGCGGGGATTTGGGGACTATCGCTTAAGGGGACTTCTAAATCCATTGGCAAAATAAATTCTATTATGAAAACATTCTGCATCCCACTTTGAAGTGTGGCGTCTGGGGTCTTAAATGCTAACAAGCGGCCATCTAAGATGCATCAATTGGTCTCAACCCACCTGGATCAAAGGAGAATGAAGAACACCAAGGTCACACAGTAACTATGAGCCCAAGAGACAGAAAGGGCTACATGAACTAGAGACTTACATCATCCTGAGACCAGAAGAACTAGATGGTGCCTGGACACAACCGATGACTGCCCTGACAGGGAACACAACAGAGAACCCCTGAGGGAGCAGGAGATCAGTGGGATGCAGACCCCAAATTCTCATAAAAAGACCAGACTTAATGGTCTGACTGAGACTAGAAGAATCCCGGCGGTCATGGTCCCGAAACCTTCTCTTGCCCCAGGGCAGGAACCATTCCTGAAGACAACTCATCAGACATGGAAGGGACTGGACAATGGGTTGGAGAGAGATTCTGATGAAGAGTGAGCTACTTGTATCAGGTGGCCACTTGAGACTGTGTTGGCATCTCCTGTCTGGAGGGGAGATGGGAGGGTAGAGAGTTTTAGAAACTGGTAAAACGGTCACGAAAGGAGAGACTGGAAGGAGGGAGTGGGCTGGCTCATTAGGGTGAGAGTAAATGGGAGTATGTAGTAAGGTGTATGTAAGCTTATATGTGACTGACTTGATTTGTAAACTTTCACTTAAAGCACAATAAAAATTATTTTTTAAAAAAATCTATTATGCTACAGTTTATACGTATCCCTGTATATTCAGGCAGGTTTGAGTACTGCATCTACATATAGAAAATATGTGATGCCTGAGATGTCAATGGTAATTACCATTGTATTTGTAGAGTTGTCTAATTTTATTATCTACACATTTATTCCAAATTACAAGTGACTTGCCATATGCAGGGAGTGTTGATACTCTTTTTCCCCTAAGGGCATATGGTATAAACAAAAGTCAAACAATAAATGATGAATATTATTGCTTTTGTAATATTAGAAAACATTCAATTATTTGAATAAGAACTTTAATTCCAGTGTTTTCCTTGAGAAGGATTTAAATCAAAGGGGCAATTGGGAAAGTATACCCATCTGTTAATATTTCCCAATTTCACATACTCTACAAAAATCACAGGACCAGGATACTATCGATAACTCAATTAGAATATGCTTTCTAATTGCCAGATAGAATTTTTCTCTACTTTTTTCCCTTAATTACTTAAACTTAAATGAAAATATGCTTTTCTAAGAGAAGGATATTTTAGGAACGCTCTCAGATTAAAGGAACCCACTTTTCATAACAAAGAATGACTATGTTTGCAATTGTGCACAAAATTGCACACTTGCTACAGTTTTATCAGTTTGTTCATAAGAGACTCAAGGGAGTTAATTAAAATAAAAGGAAGGAAGAAAAAGTAATCTCTTATGGAGACTGGTGTTGAGGATCTACCAATTACATATAATAATAATAAGCTAAAAATTGTAAATTGCTTTAAATACAAATCTGAGGGGACATTACTCCAATAGATAACTAGAAATGATTTAAACACTACATAACACGTCAACAAGATTCTGATGCTTCACTACCCTGAATCTTTATGAATCATTCTTCTGATCAGAGGTTTTATCTCAAACAGGAAACATTTTCTGGACTCCATTACGCAATATATTAAGATTCCGTTAGCTAGATTGTTGCCCAAGCAAGTACTTGAGAACAAATATTTGTGTTCTTGTTAGTTACCATCAGTTGGTTGCGACTCAGCGACATCACGTACAACAGAAAGAAACACAGCCTATCTTTCCCCATTCACAAAATCACCGCTATGTTTGAGCCCTTTTTTGCAGCTGCTGTGTCAATCCATCTAGTTGAGAATCTTCTTTTTCTCTGACCCTCTACTTTTCCAAGCATGATGTCCTTCTCAAGGTACTGGTCCCACCTGATAACATGTCCAAAGCACGTGAGATAATGTGTCACCATGCTTGCTTCTAAGGGGCATTCTGGCTGAACTTCTTCCAAGAAGGATTTGTTCATTCTTCTGTCAGTCCGTGGTATTCTTTGCCAACACCATAATTCAAAGTCATCAATTCTTCTTTGATCTTCCTTATTCAGCGTCCTGGTTTCGCCTGCATATGAGGTGATTTAAAATACTATGGCTTGGGTCAGACACATCTTGGTCCTTAAAGTAACATCTTTGCTTTTGAACACTTTAAAGAGGTCTTTTGCAACAGATTTTCCCAGTACAATGCATCCTTTGATTTCTTGACTGCTGCTTCCATGGGCATTACTGTGAATCCAAGTAGAATGAAATCCTTGACAACTTCAATCTTTTCTCCATTTATCATGATACTGCTAATTGGTCCAGTTGTGAAGAGTTTTGGATTTGGGTTTTTGTTATTGTTGTTGTTTTTTATTTTGAGGTGTAAACCATACTGAAGGCTCTAGTCTTTGATATTCATCAGTAAGTGCTTGAAGTCCTCTTGGCTTTCAGCAAGTAAGGTCACGTCCTCTGCATATCACAGGTTGTTAATGATTCTTCCTCCAATCCAGATGTCACATTCTTGTTAATATACTCCATCTTCTTGGATTATTTGCTCAGCATACAGATTTAATGAATATGGTGAAAGGATATGACCCTGATATACACCTTTTCTGACTTTAAACCTTGCTGAACCCCCTTGTTCTGTTTGAACAACTGCCTCTTGGTCCACGTACAGTTTCCTTACAAGCACAATTCAGTGTTCTGGAATTCCCGTTCATTGTAGTGTTATCCATAATTTGTTATGATCTACACAGCAACGATAACCCTTGTTTTATGTCCTCTTCTTAGTCCAGTTTGAATTTCTGGCAGTTCCCATAATGTACTGTCGCCACTGCTTTTGAATAATCTTCAGCAAAATTTTACTTGTGTGTGATATTAATGATATTGTTTGATAATTTCCACTTTCTGTGGGATCACCGTTCGTTGGAATGGGCACTTTTGTCTGGCCAGGTAGCTGTCTTCCAAATTTCTTGGTATAGACAGGTGAACACCTCTAGTACTGCATCCATTTGTTGAAACAACTCAATTGGTAGTCCTTAATTCCTGGACCCTTTTTTCTTAATGCCTTCAGTGCAGCTTGGACTTCTTCCTTCACTACCATTGGTTCTTGGCCATATCCTGCCTCCTAAAATGGTTGATCATTGACCAATTCTTTTTGGTAGAGTGGCTCTGTGTATTCCTTCCATCTTCTTTTGATGCTTCCTCCATTGTTCAGTATTTTCCCAGCAGAATCCTTCAATATTGCAACTCAAGGCTTGAATTTATTCTTCAGTTCTTTCAGCTTGAGAAATGCTGAGTGTGTTCTTTCCATTTGGTTTCTAATACCATGTCTTTGTACATTTCCCTATAATACTTTACTATGTCTTCTCAAGCCACCCTTTGAAATCTTCTGTTCAACTATTTTACTTCATCATTCCTTCTATTCGCTTTAGCTACTCAAAATTCAAGAGCAAGTTTCAGAGTCTCTTCTGACATCCATTTTGATCTTTCCTTTTTTTTATGAACTTTTATTGAGCTTCAAACGAACGTTTAAAAATCAAGTCAGACTGTCACATATAAGTTTATATACACCTTACGCCGTACTCCCACTTGCTCTCCCCCTAATGAGTCAGCCCTTCCAGTCTCTCCTTTCATGACAATTTTGCCAGCTTCCAACTCTCTCTATCCTCCCATCCCCCCTCCAGACAGGAGATGCCAACACAGTCTCAAGTGTCCACCTGATATAAATAGCTCACTCTTCATCAGCATCTCTCTCCTACCCATTGTCCAGTCCCTTTCATGTCTGATAAGTTGTCTTCGGGAATGGTTCCTGTCCTGGGCCAACAGAAGGTTTGGGGACCATGACCGTTCGGGTTCCTCTTGTCTCAGTCAGACCATTAAGTATGGTCTTTTTGTGAGAATTTGGGGTCTGCATCCCACTGATCTCCTGCTCCCTCTGGGGTTCTCTGTTGTGCTCCCTGTCAGGGCAGTCATCGGTTGTGGCCAGGCACCAACTAGTTCTTCTGGTCTCAGGATGATGTAGGTCTCTGGTTCATGTGGCCCTTTCTGTCTCTTGGGCTCTTAGTCATCGTGTGATCTTGGTGTTCTTCATTCTCCTTTGATCCAGGTGGGTTGAGACCAATTGATGCATCTTAGATGGCCACTTGTAAGCATTTAAGACTCCAGATGCCACATTTCAACGTGGGATGCAGAATGTTTTCATAATAGAATTATTTTGCCAATTGACTTAGAAGTCCCCTTAAACCATGGTCCCCAAACCCCAGCCCTTGCTCGATATTTTTCTATTACTGACAGCATTGTACTACAGGATAGATCTTGAAATGTTCTTTTTGAAGATGAATGTGATGCTGTTCCTCTTCAATTTTTCATTCCTGGCATAGTAGACCATACGATTGCCTTAACCCAAACAGCAACTACTAGTTCTTTTCAGCTATCTAATGCCCAGGATATTGATCGTTATACATTTCATATAATTTTTGTTGACTTTCAATTTCCCTAGATTCATACTTCATAAATTCCATACTGATTATTAGTGGATGTTCGCAGCTGGTTCTTCCAATTCTGAGTCATGCCATATCAGCAAATGAAGGTCCTGAAAGCTTGACTCCATCTACGTCACTAAGGTCGAGTGTACCTTGAGGAGGCAGCTTTTCCCCAGTCACACTCTGAGTGCCTTCCAACCTGAGGTGCTTGCAATCTTCCAGCATTATATGAGACAATCTTCAGCTGCTATTCATAAGTTTTTCACTGTCTAATTTTTTTTCACAAGTGGTTATTTAGGATGACAGAAGCCTAGTAGAACGACAAGCCTAGTGGTACGATTATTAATATGATAGCGATTTTTACAACGTACTGAAACATCTTTTCTCTTGACCTTTTCTTTTGATAAATTACGAGCATTTTGTGAGCAAAGAGAACATTTTGCTCAGAATTGCCTGCCAAATGGCTTGATGTAGATCACTCAGTCAGTAAAATGTTTGTTAAATGAATCAACAAATGGATGGAAGAATTTTGAATTGAGATGACACTGTCTCTGTGAGTTTCAATGACTCTGCGTACCTGAATCTAAAAGTTCCACCCAACCTCCTTTGCCAACAGAAGCATCCCTCTTCCTCTACCTCATGAGATTGGTCATGTATTATTTAGAACTCACTGATTACCTCACCTGAAGTAGTTACCTTTAAAATTCTTCTTATGAGTGTATTTACCACTCCTAGACTGTCTTTTAGTGTATAACATGTATCAGGCCTGCCATTATCCATGGGATGAAAAATTCTTACTTAGAAGGAGAGCATAGATATTAAAAGTTTTACAATATTTTGCTCATTAATTTGATCATAAATATGAAAAATTATTTTGAAATGGATTCTCATAACAAAAGTCATGGAAGGAAACACATGATTTTACACTGAGCTCATTGTATTAAAATGAGTGTATTTATCAGAAACCCTGGATTCACTAGGCCACCTTAAGTAGGTAGGAAGGATTCTAGTGGATTTATCAGGTGGTTAATAATCTGATGACTCAAGGGTAACCTACAACAAAAGAAGTAAAATGTCATAAACACCTCAATATACAGTTTTAACTGATGAAATGTATTTGTTAGAATGCATTCATCATGTTCAAGCTATTCATTAACCTCAAAATTATGTTCCCTACCAGGTGGCTATTATGCAAAGGCAAATCTGTTAGAGGTCTGACTGTAATTGTTTCAGCTGTGTGATGGAGAGGCAGGATTTGGAGGTCTGATACTGCTCTACTTATTAAACAGAGCCTTCACCTACCCACAGTACAGACCGGAGGGCTGAGGCTTAATCCATGCCACCTAGCACCACACGAAAGGGGTCTGAGGATAATGGTGCCTACCAGTCTTTACGGATATAAGCATTGGGTGCCTAAGGCACAGCTGCAGAGCCCACCCAACAGAGCACTCTAGAGAACAGAGACACCACATCCTCACTGACACTTGGGGGAAAGCTGCCAGCACCCTACCCTCCTCAGGGTGCTACCCCATGCCGCTACCAGAAACCAGTGTATACAACCATCACCACTACTCCTCTAAGATAGTAGGTGAGAGCTTAAACCACACAGTAGGTGGCTGACTGTCAGGACACCTGAGCTGATTCTATTAAAGAACAGTGAAGGGACTCCTAGGCTTATATACCCAGTAACAGTTCTAACCATCTGGTAACAGGATATTAGTGCTTCAAGGGCTCCAAAGACCAAGTTAGCGTACTCTAGTAGCCTATCTGAGTATATCGAAACAAAATAAAACAAAAAGGACACTGTGAGCAAACATAAAATAAATTATTACAATAACTTACAGATGGCTCAGAGACAGCAGTCGATATCAAATCACATAAAGAAGCAGACCATGACTGCTTCTACAAATTCCCAAAATAGAGAATCAAGGTCTCTCCCAGAGGAAGATGTATCCTGGAATTGCCAGATGTAGAATACAGAAGATAAGCACACAGAACACTTCAAGACTTCAGGGACAACATCAGGAATGAAATCAGGCAATGTACAAAAAAAAGCCAAAGAACACACAGATAAAGGAGTTGAAGAAATTAAAAAGATTATTCAAGAACATAATGAAAAATTTAATAAGCTGCAAGAATCCATAAGAATCCATAGAGAGACAGCATTCAGAAATCCAAAAGATTAACAATAAAATGACAGAATTAGACAAATCAATAGGAAGTCAGAGAAGCAGAATTGAGGAATTGAAATGCAGGATTGTGGAGATGGCAGATAAGGCACTTGGCACCAATGTAGTTGAAGAAAAATCAGATAAAAGAATTTACAAAAATGAAGAAACACTAAGAATCAAGTAGGACTCTATCAAGAACAACTTGTGTGTGATTAGAATTCCAGAAGAAGAAGGGATAACAGAAAATACAGAGAAAATTATTGAAGATTTGTTGGCAGAAAACTTCCCTGACATGGCGGAAAATAATAGGATATCTATCCAAGATGCTCATCGAACCACATAAAAGGCAGATCCCAAAAGAAAATCATCAAGACATATTATCATCAAAATTGCAAAACCAAAGATAAAGAGAAAATTTTAAGAGCAGCCAGGGATAAATGAAAAGTTACCTACAAAGCAGAATGAATACGAATAAGTTCCGACTACTTGGCAGAAAACATGCAGGCAAGAAGGCAATGGGATTACATACACACAGTACTGAAGGAGAAAAATTGCTAGCCAAGAATCATATATCCAACAAACCTCTTTCTCAAATAAGAAGGGAAAATTAAGTCATTTAGAAATAAACACAAGCTTAGAGAATTTGCAAAAACCAAACCAAAACTACAAGAAATACTTAAGGGAATTCTCTGGATAGAAAGTCAATAATGTCAGATATCAACACAACACAAGGCCACAGAACAGAGCATCCTGATATCAACTAAGATAGGGAAATCAGAAAAATGAAATAAGATCTTAAAAAATGCTCAAAACATGGAATCACTGACATCATTATGTAAAAGATGATAAAAATCAATAAAGAGGGATGAAATACAGCAGGCATAAACCTTCCACATGGAGAGGAAATCAAAGCAATATAGGGGGATACAAAGTAGGTTCATACTTAGAAAAACAGGGGTAAATATTTTTAAAAATTTTTTTAAGGTAACCACAAATAACACTAACAATCCGAAACTTCAAAATAAAAAAAACAAGATAAACATAAAGACTCAGCAAAAACAAATTCATCTACAACGAAGAAGACAAACACACAATTTACAAAGAGAAAGTTCTCAGCACAAAAAAGTAAGCGGAAAATGAAACTGTCAACAATACAGAAAAATGCATCAAAATGACAACACTAAATTCATACCTCTCTATAATTACACTGAATGTAAATGGACTAAATGCACCAATAAAGAGACAGAGAGTCACAGATTCGATTAAAAAAACATAACCCAGCTATATGCTGTCTACAAGAGACACACCTTAGACTTAGAGACACAAACTAAAACTCAAAGGATGGAAAAAATACATCCAGCAAACAACAATCAAAAACAAGCAGGAGCGGCAATATTAATTTCTGACTAAATAGACTTTAAAGTTAAATCCACCACAAAGGACAAGGAAAGACACTATCTAATGATTAAAGGGACAATTTACTAGGCAGATATAACCATATTAAATACATATGTACGCAATGACAGGGCTGCAAGATACATAAAACAAACTCTAACAGCATTGAAAAGTGAGATAGACAGCTCTGCAATTATAGTAGGAGACATCAACACACCACATATGGTGAAGGATAGGACATCCAGTAAGAAGCTCAGTAAAGACACAGAAGATCTAAATGCCACAATCAATGAACTTGACCTCATAGACATACAGAAAACTCCACCCAACAGCTGCAAAGTATACTTTCTTTTCTAGTGCACATGAAATATTCTCTAGAACAGACCACATATTAGGTCATAAAGCAAGCCTTAGCAGAATCCAAAACATCGAAATATTACAAAGCATCTTCTCAGACCATAAGGCCATAAAAGTAGAAGACAAAAACAGAAAAACCAGGGAAAAGAAATCAAATATTTGGAAATGGAACAATACCCTGCTCCAAAAAGACTGGATTATAGAAGACATTAAGGAGGGAATAAACAAACTCATAGAATCCAATGAGAATGAAAACACTTCCTATCAGAACCTTTGGGATACAGCAAAAGCAGTGCTCAGGGGTCAATTGATGTCAATAAATGCAAACATACAAAAAGAAGAAAGGGCCAAAATCAAAGAACTGTCCCTAGAGCTTGGACACAAAGAAAGAGAGTAAAAAAAGAAACCCTCAGGAACCAGAAGAAAACAAATAATAAAAATTAGAGCAGCATTAAATGAATTAGAGAACAGAAAACAATTGAAAGAATTAACAAACAAAAAGCTGGGTATTTGAAAAAATTAACAAAATTGGTAAACCATTGGCTAGACTGACAAAAGAAAAACAGGAATTAACCCAAATGAGAAATGAGATGGGTGATATTACAACAGACCCAACTGAAATTAAAAGAATCATATCAGATTACTATGAAAAATTGTACTCTAACAAATTGGAAAACCTGGAAGAAATGGATGAATTCCTAGAAACACACTATCTACCTAAACTAACACAAACACAGGTAGAAGAGCTAAATTGACAGATAACAAAAGAAGAGATTGAAAAGATAATCAAAAAACTCCCAACAAAAAAAGTCCTGACTCTGACAGCTTCACTGCGCGGTTCTACCAGACTTTCAGAGAAGAGGTAACTCCACTACTACTAAAGGTATTTCAGACCATAGAAGAGGATGGAATACTCCCAAACTCAATCTATGAAGCCAGCATATCCCTGATACCAAAATGAGCTGAAGACACCACAAAAAAGAAAATTACAGAACTATATCCCTCATGAACTGATTCGCAACAATTCTCAAAAAATTCTAGCCAATAGAATTCAACAACATGTCAAAAAAATAATTCACCATGACCAAGTGGGATTCATTCCAGGTATGCAGGGATGGTTCAACATTAGAAAAACAATTAATGTAATCCACCACATAAATAAAAAAAGACAAGAATCACATGATTTTATCAATTGATGCAGAAAAGGCATTTGACAAAGTTCAATACCCACTCAGGATAAAAACTCTCAGCAAAATAGGAATAGAAGGAATATTCCTCAACATAATAAAGGGCATTTATACAAAGTCAACAGCCACCATCATCCTAAATGGAGTGAGCCTGAGGATAATTCCCTAGAGAACAGAAACCAGACAAGGATGCGCCTTATCACCAGTCTTATTCAATATTGGGCTGGAAGTCCTAGCCAGAGCAATTAGGCTACAAAAAGAAAATGAAGGGCATCCAGATTGGAAAAGAAGAAGTAAAAGTAACTCTATTTGCAGAAGACATGATCTTATACACAGAGAAACCTAAAAAAATACTCAAGAAAACTACTGAAACTGATAGAAGAGTCAAGCAGAGTATTGGGATACAAGGTAAACATACAAAAATGAATTGAATTCCTCTACACCAATAAAAAGAACATCAGAGAAGAAATCACCAAATCAAACCATTTACAGTAGCCCCCGACAAGATAAAATACTTAGGAATAAATCCAACCAGAGACGTAAAAGACCTATACAAAGAAAACTACAAGACACTACTGCAAGAAACCCAAAAAGACTTTCATAAGTGGAAAAACGTACCTTGCTCATGGATGGGAAGACTTAACATTGTAAAAATGTCTGTTCTCCAAAAGCTATCTATAGATACAATGCAATTCTGATCCAAATTCCAACAACATTTTTTAATGAGATGGAGAAAGGACAAAGTGGGAGGCCTCACTCTACCTGATGACAGTCAAAACAGCCTGGTACTTGTACAAAAACAGATACATAGACCAATGGAACAGAATGGAGAATCCCAACATAAATACATCCACATGTGAGCAGCTGATATTTAACAAAGACCCAAACTCAGTTAAATGGAGAAAAGACACTCCGTTTAGCCAATGGTGCTGGCATAACTGGATATCCATCTGCAAAAAAAAGAAAGAAAGAAGACCCGTATCTCACACCATCCACAGAAACGAACTCAAAATGCCTCAAAGTCCTAAATATCAAGTCAAAAATGATAAAGATCATGGGAGAAAAAATAGGGACAATGCTACGAGCCCTAATGCATGGTATAAACTGTAAACCAAACATTACTAACAATGTAGAAGAGAAACTAGATAACTGCGAGCTCCCCAAAATCAAACAACTATGCTCATCCAAAGACTTCACCAAAAGAGTAAAAAGATTACCTACAGACTGGGAAAAAGTTTTTAGCTATGACGTATCCATCTGATCAGCGTCTGATCTCCAAAATCTACATGATACTGCAAAACTCAACTACAAAAAGACAAATAACCCAATTAAAAATGGACAAAAGATATCAGCAGGTACTTCACTAAAGAAGACATTCAGATAGCTAACAGACACCTGAGGAAATGCTCATGATTATTAGCCATTAGAGAAATGCAAATCCAAATTACATTGGGATTCCATTTCATTCCAACAAGGCTGGCATTAATCCAAAAAACACAAAACAATAAATGTTGGAGAGGTTGTGCAGAGACTGGAACACTTCTACACTGCTGGAGAAAATGTAAAATGGTACAACCACTTTGGAAGTCGATTTGGCACTTACTTAAAAAACTAGAAATAGAAACACCATACCATCCAGCAATCCCACTCCTTGGACTATATCCTACAGAAATAAGAGCCTTTACATGAACAGATATAGGCACACCCATGTTTATTGCAGCACTGTTTACAATAGCAAAAAGATGGAAGCAACCAAGGTGCCCATCAACAGATGAATGGATAAATAAATTATGGTATATTCATACAATGGAATACTATGCATCAATAAAGAACAATGATGAATCCATGAAACATTTCATAACATGGAGGAATAAGGAAGGCATTATGCTGAGAAAAATTAGTTGCAAAAGGACAAGTATTGTATGAGACCACTATTATAAGAACTCTAAAAATAATTTAAACAGAGGAGAAAACATTCCTTGATGGTTTAGAGAGGAGGGAGGGAGGGAGGAAGAACCGTATTCACTAAGTAGATAGTAGATAAGAACAATTTTAGGTGAAGGGAAAGACAACACACTCTACAGGAGAGGTCAGACCAACTGGAATAAACCAAAAGCAAAGCAGTTTCCTGAATAAACTGAATGTTTCGAAGGTCAGCTTAGCAGGGGCAGGATTATGGGGACCATGGTTTCAGGGGACATCTAAGTCAATTGGCATAATAAAATCTATTAAGAAGACATTCTGCATCCCACTTTGGAGAGTGGCATCTGGGGTCTTAAACGCTAGCAAGCGAGCATCTAAGATGCATCAATTGGTCTCAACCCACCTGGATCAAAGGAGGATGAAGAACTCCAAAGACACAAGGTAATTACAAGCCCAAGAGACGGACAGGGCCACATAAACCAGAGACTATACCAGCCTGAGACCAGAAGAACTAGATGGTCCCCAGCTACAACTGATGACTGCCCTGACAGGGAACACAACAGAGATCCCCTGAGGCAGCATGAGAGCAGTGGGATGCAGATGTCAAGTTCTCATAAATAGACCAGACGTAATGGCCTGACTGAGACTAGAAGGTCCCCAGACCTTCTGTTAACCCAACACAGGAACCATTCCCAAAGCTAACTCTTCAGACAGGTACTGGACTGGACTATGGGATAGAAAACGATGCTGGTAAAGGTTGAACTTCTTGGATCAAATAGACATATGAGACTACGTGGGCAGCTCCTGTCTGGCAGGAGATGAGATGGCAGAGGGGGTCAGAACCTGGCCAAATGGACATGAAAAATAGAGATTAGAGGGAAGGATTGTGCTGTCTCATTTGGGGGAGAGCAACTAGGAGTACATAGCAAGGTGTATATAAATCTTTGTATGAGAGACTGATTTGATTTGTAAACTTTCACTTAAAGCACAATAAAAATTAAAATAAAATAATGTATGAAATGACAATGCTGTATGCATCAGGAGTTTAAAAATGTAAACATCATATGTCTGCCAGTGTAAGAAATTAATGAAGGTAAGGATATTATTTCTTGTCACACCTATATTCTCTGCATTCACAATGATGACTGTGCCCCCAAAATTGTTTTTGTTGCTAGGTGCCATCAAGTCGGTTTCAACTCATAGTGACCCTATGTGGAACAGAAGGAAACACTGCCCAGTCCTGTGCCATCCTCACAATTCTTGTTGTTAAAGATGTTAGGCAATTTGTCATTAATATAGGAAAAAAAGGGAGAAATCAGAATGAACGAAAAAATTAATTTGAACTCATACTCTGCACTTTATACATAAAACTACTCTAAATGGAAAACATATCTAAATGATATGTGTTATTAGGTGCTATCCTGTCAGTTCCCACTCATAGTGACCCTACGTACAACAGAACGAAACACTGACTGGTTCTGCATCATCCTCACAATTGTTACGTTTGAGCCTATTGTTGTAGCCACTGTGTCAATCCATCTCGCTGAAGGTCTTCCTCTTTTTACTGAATGTGATGGATAAGATTATGTGTCAACTTGGTTAGGCCATGATTCTCAGTGTTTATATGTGATCACCCCATGATGGGATCTTCTATGAGTAGCCAATCAGTTGAAAGGGAGTTTCTTTAGGTGTGTGGTCTGCATCTGAATACAAGCGGATGTTCTGGCCTTTGCCTGCTCAGAATCCTGCAGCTGTCTCCTGTTCCTCTGACTGCCAGTTCCCGGGACTTGAGCTAGCAGCTTACCTTTCAACCTTGAGATTCATTGATCTTCACAGCCTGTGAACGAGAGCCCTGCTCTCCAACCTACCGATCTTGGGTTTGCCAGCTCCTGAAGCTACGTGAATCAGGAGAATTCTCTATTCTGATCCATGGACTTGGAATATTCTGGGTTCTACAATTGTATGAGCTGTTTCCTTGATATAAATATCTCTCTCTATATATATTTATTTATACAATTTACTGGTTTTGCTTCTCTAGAGAACACGGCCTAGCACACTGACCTTCTCCTTTAGCAAGCATCATGTCATTTTCCAGGGACTGGTCACTCCTGATAACACATCCAAAGTACGTGACAAGTCTCACCATCCTCACTTCAAGGAGCCCTCTGCCTATATTTCTTCCAAGACAGATTTGTTTGTCTTTCTTGCCAACATCATAATTCAAAGGTATCAATTCCTCTTTGGTCTTCCTTATTCGTTGTCCAGATTTTGCAAGCAAAATGATATGTAAAAATAGAATGATTCAAGAAGAGAAACTAGGAGAAAATTGTGTAACTTTGAATTAACCAACAAGTTTTAGATATAACATCAAGAACATGATGGGTAACCAAAATTGATAATCGATTTTATCAAAATTATAAACCTTTCCTCTGTGAAAGACACTGTTAAGAGAATAAAATAGCAAGTCAAAGAATTAAATTGGGCATTCCCAAATCACTTCTCTGATAAAGGATGTATATCCAGAGCATACAAAGAATGCTCAAGCTCAACAAAATAAAGGAAAAATATATGTATAAAAAAAGTAAAGAGAAATCTTGTCAAAATCAGTTTATTGATACCAACAAGCACAGAAAAAAACACTCAGCATCGTTGTACAGAAGGAAAATATAAAGCTTAAAACCACAATGGGACAGTTTCATTTACCTGTTAGAACTACTAGAGTCAAAAAAAAAAAAAAAAAACCTCAAAATGTTGCAGAGAACGTGGAGAAACAGGAACTCTCACACACTTCTGGTGGAATGCAAAATGGCAGGGTGACTTTTTGGAAAAGTTTGACAGTTTCTTATTATGTTCAACATACACTTACCGTGGAACTCAGCAATCCCACTCCTACGTGTTTTGCCCAATTGAACTGAGAACTTATATTTACAAAAATATATCTACGATAGCGCATGTAACATCTTTATTTATAATCACCAAAAACTGGAGACCATTCTAATGTGCTTTGGTAGGTGAATGGATAAACGAACTGTGAAATATCCATATAATGGAAAACTAATCCAAAATTATGAAGGAATAAATTCTTGATTCACAAATCAACATGGCTGAAACACAAGTTCATTTTCCTAAGTGAAAGAAGCCAGACTCAAGGCTTTATATTGTATGACCCTATTTGTATGGTTTTCTAGAGTGACAAAAATATAGGGATTGATAACAAAACAGAGTTTGGCAGGAATCGTGAAAGGAAAAAAAGTTTAACTAAATAAGTGTAACACAAAAACTGTGAGATGATACAGGTGGATGCATGACTCCAAGCGTTTTTCAACATCCACATAACAGCAAAGCACTATTTTTATAGACTGTGAATTAAAAATAATTACCAGGATGTTGGTGAACTCAAAATGCAGTGCAGATTGAAATTACTTTTTTGTGAATTAATGAGATATTTAACAAATGAGATGGCACTGGGTTTTTTTTTTTTTAACAAATGAGAAGGCAAGTAAGAAAATCAGTATCCTGAGTAGTTTTGATAAACAGAATTTTTTTTTCAAATTTTTATTGTGCTTTAAGTGAAAGTTTGCAAAAACTTATATACACCTTGCTACATACTCCCAATTGTTCTCCCCCTAATGAGACAGCCAGCTCACTCCTTCCCCTCTCTCTTTTCGTGTACATTTCACAAGCTTCTAACTCCCTCTACCCTCTCATTTCCCCTCCAGGGAGGAGATGCCAACATAGTCTCAAGTGTCCACCTGATCTAAGAAGCTCACGCCTCGCCAGCATCCCTCTCCAATCCATTGTCCAGCCCAATCCCTGTTTGAAGAGTTGGCTTTGGGAATGGTTCCTGTCCTGGGCCAACAGAAGGTCTGGGGGCCATGACCACCAGGGTCCTTCTAGTCTCAGTCAGAACATTAAGTCTGGTCTTTTTACAAGAATTTGGGGTCTCTATCCCACTGCTCTCCTGCTCCCTCAGGGATTCTCTGTTATGTTCCCTGTCAGGACACTCATCGGTTGTAGCTGGGCACCATCTAGCTCTTCTGGTCTCAGGCTGATGTAGTCTCTGCTTTATGTGGCCCTTTCTGTCTCTTGGGCTTGTAATTACCTTGTGTCCTTGGCGTTATTCATTCTCCTTTGATCCAGGTGGGTTAAGACCAATTGATGCATCTTAGATGGCCGCTTCTAGCATTTAAGACCCCAGACGCCTCTATCCAAGATGGGATGTAGAATGTTTTCTTAATAGATTTTATTATGCCAATTGACTTAGATGTCCCCTGAAACCATAGTCCCCAAACCCTGCACCTGCCACGCTGACCTTCACAGCATTCAGTTTATTCTGGAAACATCTTTGCTTTTGGTTTAATCCAGTTGCGCTGACCTTGCCTGTATTGTGTTATCTTTCCCATCACCTAAAGTAGGTCTTTTCTACTATCTAATTAGGGAACACCTCTCTCCCACCCTCCCTATCTCCCCCTCTCTAAACCATCAAAGAACATTTTCTTCTCTGTTTAAACTATTTCTTGAGTTCTTATAATAGTGATCTTATAAAATATTTGCCCTTTTGCAACTGACTAATCTCACTCAGAATAATGCTGTCCAGATTCCTCCATGTTATGAAAGGTTTCACAGATTCGTCACTGTTCTGTATCGATGTGTAGTATTTCATTGTGTGGAATACCATAATTCATTTATCCATTCATCCACTGATGGGCAACTTGGTTGCTTCCATCTTTTTGCTATTGTAAATAGTGTTGCAATGAACACGGGTGTGCATATATCTATTCATGTAAGGGCTCTTATTTCTCTAGGATATATTCTAAGGAGTGGGATTGCTGAATCTTACGGTAGTTCTATTTCTAGCTTTTTTTCAAAAATAATTTTATTGTGCTTTAAGTGAAAATTTACAAATCAAGCCAGTCTTTCACACAAAAACCCATGTACACCTTGCTACACACTCCCAATTACTCTCCCCCTAATGAGACAGCCCACTCTCTCCCTCCACTCTCTCTTTTCGTGTGCTTTTCGCCAGCTTCTAACACCCTCCACACTCTCATCTCCCCTCCAGGCAGGAGATGCTAACACAGTCTAAAGTGTCCACCTGATCCAAGAAGCTCACTCCTCACCAGCATCCCTCTCCAACCCATTGTCCAGTCCAATCCGTGTCTGAAGAGCTGGCTTCGGGAATGGTTCCTGTCCTGGGGCAAAAGAAGGTCTGGGGACCATGACTACCGGGGTTCTTCCAGTCTCAGTCAGACCATTAAGTCTGGTCTTATGAGAATTTGGGGTCTGCATCCCACTGCTCTCCTGCTCCCTCAGGGGTTCTCTGTTGTGTTCCCTGTCAGGGCAGTCATCAGTTGTAGCCGGGCACCATCTAGTTCTTCTGATCTCAGGCTGATGTAGTCTCTGGTTCATGTGGCCCTTTCTGTCTCTTGGGCTCATGGTCACCTTGTGTCCTTGGTGTTCTTCATTCTCCTTTGATCCAGGTGGGTTGAGACCAATTGATGCATCTTAGATGGCTGCTTGCTAGCATTTAAGACCCCAGATGCCACTCTTCAAAGTGGGATGCAGAATGTTTTCTTAATAGATTTTATTATGCCAATTGACTTAGATGTCCCCTGAAACCAGCGTCCCCAAACCCCTGCCCCTGCTATGCTGAACTTCGAAGCAGTTTATTCAGGAAACTTCTTTGCTTTTGGTTTAGTCCAATTGTGCTGACCTCCCCTGTATTGTGTGCTGTCTTTCACTTCACCTAAGTAGTTCTTATATACTATCTAATTAGTGAATGCGCCTCTGTCCCGCTCCCCCCTCTGCCCTCTGTTAACCACAAAAGAGTGTTTTCTTCTCAGTTTAAACTATTTATCAAGTTCTTATGATAGTGGTCTTATATAATATTTCTCCTTTCGCAACTGGCTATTTTCACTCGGCATAATGCCTTCCAGGTTCCTCCATGTTAAGAAATGTTTCACAGATTCCTCACTGTTCTTTATCGATGCGTACTGTTCCATTGTGTGACTACACCATAATTTATCCATTCATCCGTTGATAGGCACCTTGGTTGCTTCCATTTTTTTGCTATTGTAAACAGTGCTGCAATAAACATGGGAGTGCATATATCTGTTCATGTAAAGGCTCTTATTTCTCTAGGATATATTCCAAGGAGTGGGATTGCTGGATCGTATGGTAGCTCTATTTCTAGCTTTTTAAGAAGCGCCAAATGGATTTCCAAAGTGGTTGTACCATTTTACTTTCCCACCTGCAGCGTATTACTGTTCCAATCTCTCCACAGTCTCTCCAACATTTATTGTTTTGTGTTTTTTGGATTGATGCCAGCCTTGCTGTTGTGAGATGGAATTTCATTGTAGTTTTGGTTTGCATTTCTCTAATGGCTAATGATTGTGAGAATTTCCTCATATATCTGTTAGCTACCTGAATGTCTTCTTTAGTGAAGTGTCTTTTGCCCATTTTTTAATTGGGTTGTTTGTCTTTTTCAGTTGAGTTTTTACAGTATCATGTAGATTTTAGAGACTAGGTGCTGATCAGAAATGCCATAGCTAAAAACATTTTCTCAGTCTGTAGGTAATCTTTTTACTCTTTTGGTGAAGTCTTTGGATGAGTGTAGGTGTTTGATTTTTAGAAGCTCCCAGTTACCTAGTTTTTCTTCTGCATTTCTAGTAATGTTTTGTATACTGTTTATGCCATGTATTAGGGCTCCTAACGTTGTCCCAATTTTTTCTTTCATGATCTCTGTCGTTTTAGATTTTATACATAGGTCTTTGATCCGTTTTGAGCTTGTTCTTGTACATGGAGTGAGGTATGGGTTTTGGTTCATTTTTTTGCAGATGGATATCCAGTTATGCTGGTACCATTTGTTAAAAAGACTGTCTTGTCCCCATTTAACTGTTTTCAGGCCTTTGTCAAATATCGACTGCTCATGTATGGATGGATTTATGTCTGGATTCTCAATTCGGTTCCATTGGTCTAAGTATCTGCTTTTGTACAAGTACCAGGCTATTTTGACTACTGTGGCAGTATAATAGGCCCTAAAATCAGGTAGAGTAAGGCCTCCCACTTTGTTCTTCTTTTTCATTAATGCTTTACTTATCCGGGGTCTCTTTCCTTTCAATATGAAGTTGGGGATTTGTTTTTCCATTTCATTAAAGAATGTCATTGGAATTTGGATTGGAATTGCAT
This sequence comes from Loxodonta africana, assembly GCF_030014295.1. NCBI lineage: Eukaryota > Metazoa > Chordata > Mammalia > Proboscidea > Elephantidae > Loxodonta > Loxodonta africana. The sequence continues at coordinate 321,413 of NW_026975539.1, forward strand.
TAAATGTATAGATCACTTTGGGCAGCATAGATATTTTTATAATTTTAAGGCTTCGTGTCCATGAGCAAGGTATGTTTTTCCACTTAAGTAGGTCTCTTTTGATTTCTTGCAGAAGTGTTTTGCAGTTTTCTTTGTAAAGGTCTTTTACATCTCTGGTGAGATTTATTCCTAAGTATTTTATCTTCTTGGGGGCTTATTTTATCTTCTTGGGGCTACTGTAAATGGTATTCATTTGGTAATTTCCTCTTCGAATTTCTTTTTGTTGGCGTAGATTTTTGTATGTTTATCTTGTATCCCGATACTCTGCTGAACTCTTCTATTAGTTTCAGTAGTTTTCTGGAGGATTCCCTAGGGTTTTCTGTGTATAAGATCATGTCATCTGGAAATAGATATAATTATTCTTCTTCCTTGCCAATCTGGATGCACTTGATTTCTTTATCTAGCCTCATTGCTCTGGCTAGGACCTCCAGCACAATGTTGAATAACAGCAGTGATAAAAGGTATCCTTGTCTGGTTCCCTATCTCAATGGGAATGTTTTCAGGCTCTCTCCATTTAGGATGATGTTGGCTGTTGGCTTTGTATAAATGCCCTTTATTATGTTGAGGAATTTTCCTTCTATTCCTATTTTGCTGAGAGTTTTTATCCTGAATGGGTGTTGAATTTGTCAAATGCCTTTTCTGCATCAGTTCATAAAATCATGTGATTCTTGTCTTTTTTTTATTTATGTGGTGGATTACATTAATGGTTTTTCTAATGTTGAACCATTCCTGCATACCTGTTATGAATCCCACTTGGTCATGGTGAATTATTTTTTTGACATGTTGTTGAATTCTATTGGCTAGAATTTTGTTGAGGATTGTTGCATATCAGTTCATGTGGGACATAGGTCTGTAATTTTCTTTTTTGTGGTGTCTTCAGCTCATTTTGGTATCATGGATATACTGGCTTCATAGAATGAGTTTGGGAGTATTCCGTCCTCTTCTATGGTCTGAAATACCTTTAGTAGTAGTGGAGTAACCTCTTCTCTGAAAGTCTGGTAGAACTGTGCAGTGAAGCTGTCAGAGCCAAGACTTTTTTTGTTGGGACTTTTTTGATTATCTTTTCAATTTCTTCTTTTGTTATCTGTCAGTTTAGCTGTTCTACCTGTGTTTGTGTTAGCTTAGGTAGATAGTGTGTTTCTAGGAATTCATCCATTTCTTCTAGGTTTTCCAATTTGTTAGAGTACACTTTTTCGTAGTAATCTGATATGATTCTTTTAATTTCATCTGAGTCTGTTGTAATATCACCCATCTCAATTCTTATTCGGGTTATTTGTTTCCTTCCTGTTTTTCTTTTGTGAGTTCAGCCTATGGTTTATGAATTTTTTTTGATTTTTTTCAAAGAACCAGCTTTTGGCCTTTTTAATTCTTTCATTTCTTTTTCTGTTTTCTATTTCATTTAGTTCAGCTCTAATTTTTATTAAATGTTTTCTTCTGGTGCCTGAGGGTTTCTTTTGTTGTTTTCTTTATATTTATTCAAGTCGTAGGGATAATTCTTAGATTTTGGCCCTTTCTTCTTTTTTGTATGTGTGCATTTATTGATATAAATTGACCTCTGAGCACTGCTTTCACTGTGTCCCAAAGGTTCTGATAGGAAGTGTTTTCATTCTCATTGAATTCTATGTATTCCTTTATTCCATCCTTAATGTCTTCTATAATCCAATCTTTTTTGAGCAGGGTATTGTTCAGTTTCCAAGTGTTTTAATTCTTTTCCCTGTTTTTTCTGTTATTGATTTCCACTTTTATAGCCTTATGGTCAGAGAAGATGCTTTGTAATATTTCAATGTTTTGAATTCTTCTAAGGATTGCTTTATGACCTAATATGTGCTATACTCTAGAGAATGTTCCATGTGCACTAGGAAAGAAAGTATAGTTGGTTGTTGTAGGTCTATGAGGTCCTGTTGGTTGATTGTGGCATTTAGATCTTCTGCATCTTTATTGATCTTCGTTCTGGATGTCTTGTCCCTTACTGAAAGTGATGTGTTGAAGTCTCCTACTATTATTGTGGAGCTGTCTATCTCACTTTTCAATGTTGACAGAGTTTGTTTTATGTATCTTTTAGCCCTATCATTGCGTGCATAAACATTAAATATGGTTATATCTTCTTGGTATACTGTCCCTTTACTCACTATATAGTGTCGTTCCTTATCCTTTATGATGGACTTAACTTTAAAGCCTATTTGTCAGAAATTAACAATGGCACTCCTGCTCTTTTTTGATTGTTGTTTGCTTGATATACTTTTTCCATCCTTTGAGTTTTAGTTTGTTTGTGTCTCGAAGTTTAAGGTGTCTCTTGTAGGCAGCACATAGACAGATCGTGTTTTTTAGTCCATTTTGCCACTCTCTTTCTCTTTATTAGTACATTTAGTCCGTTTACATTCAGCGTGATTATGGATATGTCTGAAGTTAGTGTTATCATTTTGATGTCTTTTTGTGTGTGTTGTTAACAGTTTCTTTTCCCGACTTAATTTTATGTGCTGAGTAGATTATATATAGTCCTTTCCTCATATTCATTGTTTTTGATTTTGTTTCTGCTGAGTATTTTTTTCTTGTATTTTATTTTGATGGGTACAATACTTTGTGTCCTTTTGGTTACCTTATTATTTACCCCTGTTGTTGTTGTTAGGTGCTGTCGAGTTGGTTCCGACCATAGTGACCCTATGCACAACAGAACAAAACGCTGCCCGGTCCTGCGCCATCCTTACAATCCTTGTTACGCTTAAGCTCATTGTTGCAGCCACTGTGTCAATCCACCTTTTTGAGGTTTTTCCTCATTTCCACTGACCCTGTACTCTGTCAAGCATGGCGTCCTTCTCCAGGGACTCATCCCTCCTGACAACATGCCCAAAGTATGTAAGACGCAGTCTCACCATCCTTGCCTCTAAGGAGCATTCTGGCCGCACTTCTTCAAAGATAGATGTGTTCGTTCTTTTGGCAGTCCATGGTATATTCAATATTCTTCGCCAACACCACAATTCAAAGGCGTCAACTTCTTCGGTCTTCCTTATTCATCGTCCAGCTTTCACATGCATATGATGTGATTGAAAATACCATGGCTTGGGTCAGGCGCACCTTAGTCTTCAGGGTGACATCTTTGCTCTTCAACACTTTGAAGAGGTCCTTTGCAGCAGATTTGCCCAATGCAATGCGTGTTTTGATTTCTTGACTGCTGCTTCCGTGGGTGTTGATTGTGGATCCAAGTAAAATGAAATCCTTGACAACTTCAATCTTTTCTCCATTTATCATGATGTTGCTCATTGGTCCAGTTGTAAGGATTTTTGTTTTCTTTATGTTGAGGTGTAATCCATACTGAAGGCTGTGGTCTTTGATCTTCATTAGTAAGTGCTTCAAGTCCTCTTCACTTTCAGGAAGCAAGATTGTACCATCTGCATAACGCAGGTTGTTAATGAGTCTTCCTCAAATCCTGATGCCCCGTTCGTCTTCATATAGTCCAGCTTCTCAGATTATTTGTTCAGCACACAGATTAAGTTTACCCCTGGTTTTCTAAATTTAAACCTTACTTTCACTTCTTTGTATCGCTGTATCTTCCTTTCCATATGGAAGATCTATGATTACATTTCTTAGTCCCTCTTACTTTTTTAATGTTGAGGGTTTTTTTATCTTGCTTTTTTTTTTATTTCCCTGTCTGCGTTGACTTCTGATTGCTCTGCCCAGTGTTCCAGTCTTGGGTTGATGCCTGATACTATCGATTTTCTAACAAAAGAACTCCTTTTAGAATTTCTTGTAGTTTTGGTTGGTTTTTACGAATTCTCTAAACTTCTATTTATCTGGATATGTCCTACTTTCACCTTTGTATTTAAGAGACAGTTTTGCTGGATATATGATTCTTGGTTGGCAATTTTTTTCCTTCAATTTTTTTAAATAAGTCATCCCATTGCCTTCTTGCCTGCATGGTTTCTGCATAGTAGTCTGAGATTATTCTTATTGACTCTCCTTTGTAGGTGACTTTTTGTTTATTAAAATACTCTCTTTATCTTTGGTTTTGGCAAGTTTGATTATAATATCTCTTGGTGACTATCTTTTAACATCTACCTTATGTGGAGTTCGATGAGCATCTTAGATAGATATCTTCTCATCTTTCACAATATCAGAGAAGTTTTCAGCCAAAAAATCAACAATTCTCTCTGTATTTTCTGTTATCCCTCCCTGTTCTTGTTCTCCAGTCCCTCACAGGTTATTTCTCTTGATAGAGTCCCACATCATTCTTAAAGTTTCTTCATTTTTTTTAAATTCTTTTCTCCGATTTTTCTTCAAATATGTTACTGCCAAGTGATTTATGTTCAAGTTGAGAAATTATGGCTTCTACTTGCTCAATTCTGCTCCTCTGATTTTCTGTTGAGTCGTGTAATTCTGTAATTTTATTGTTAATCTTCTGAATTTCTGATTGCTGTCTGTCTGTGGATTTTTCCAGCTTATTAAATTTTTCATTATGTTTCTGAATAATCTTTTTAATTTATTCAATTGCTTTATCTGTGTGTTTCTTGGCTTGTTCTGCGTATTGTCTCATTTCCTTCCTGATGTCTTGAAGAGTTCTGTATATTAATCTTTTGTATTCTGCCTCTGGTAATTCCAGGAATGCACTTTTATCTAGAAGATCCCTGGATTCTTTGTTTGGAGAGCTTATTGAGATGACCGTGGTCTGTTTCTTTATGTGACTTGATATTGACTGTTGTCTTTGAGCCATCTAAAAGTTATTATATTAGTTTATGCCTGCTTACTCTGTCGTAGCCTCTTGCTTTCTTTTGTTTTGTTTTGATATGCCCAAATGGGTTGCTTGAGTGAGCTAGCTTGATTATTTTCACCTTTGGAACTCTGACGTCCTGTCCCCAGATGGAAAGAGCTGTTATCAGTTATATCATTCTAGGAGTCCATTCACTTTTCTTGTATGAATTCAGCTCAGGTGTCCAGGTAGCTGATCATGAAGTGTGTGGTACAGCCTCTGTCCTACAGTCTTAGAGGGGCAGTGGTGATTGGTGTATATACCAATATCTGATTGCAGCAGGGGTTCACGCTCTGAACAAGGCATGGGGCTGAGAACTGACCCCCGAGTGTCTCTGAGGAAAGCGCATCCCTGTTCCCTAGAGTGCGCAGGGTGGGTTCTTCAGACGGACCATGGGCTCCTAATATTTTTGGTTGTAAAGACTGGGAGGTAGTAGTTATCCTTGGAACCCTGTAGTGGGTGGCTGCGTGACCTGAGTGGAGGTATCAGTTCTTAGGCCCATCATGTGGGTAGGTGAGGACCCTGTTTAATGGGCAAAGTAATGCCAAACATCACCCACCTCTCCGCCGCACAGCTGTAATGGTTAGAGTCTGCCAACAAGGGTCTAGTCTCCTGAAATAGGCCCACACAGGTCCATGCAGAGGGGAAAGGTGCTCAAAGTCCATGGACCGTTTGTGCCTGGACAGGAGCGGCTTCTGTGCTGAGCTCCCCTGGTTAGTGGAGCTGGCAAATTATCTTTTCCCCCAATTACAATTTTTTTCCTTCTCCATGGCTGGGAGGATGCCTCTAGGCACTCAACAGTGCCTATCTCAGGCCCAAGGAATTCAGCCGCTGAAGCTGGCTTGTGAGTGGGGGGTGTGGTAAAATATACAGAAGTACTTAGCTTTTGCTGAGAGCGCCATTCTTCTCTGGTTCCAAACGTATGAGTAGGCTGTGTGGCTGACTGCTTCTCCCTAAGGAAACTGTGGCAAAATGCTAGTACCAACCCACTGCCGCCACTCTGGAATGATGCCTGAGGGCTTTCCGAGATTCAGGCCCAGTAACTCCTCTCTACTTCTGTACTGTCTCTTCTTCCCCCTTCCCCTCTGTTCTTTTTCTAAACTTGCCTTTGAAGCTCAGGGCTTCTAGCTTGTCATAAATATACTTGTTTCACTTGGTTTTTTGTGTCTTTGTTGTATAGAGGGTTCGCCAGAGGTATCTGTATATTCTACCATCTTAGCCCAGCCAGGGTAAAAAAAATCTTTTGGATGCTCTAAAACCAAGAGAAATAGATCACAAATACTGAGCT